>NC_143573.1:77255833-77589166 GCF_054136105.1 Typopeltis vanoorti | reverse complement strand
TTTACTGTTTTTCTCTGAAAATTCCAAACGGCCATCAGCTCCGGGATTTTATAGTTTCCAAGATAGCAACCTTTACGGTGGCGTATCCCCTAGCGACGAAAACGGTCACTACACACCTCATAAAACAAATGCGCCATCTCCTCACTACTTTCAGACGAGCATTAGGTCCGTGATAAAATGCAAGTCGATAATTACGCCAGCATCTGCACCAAGCTCTCAAGGAACGGTTAGAGCTAGCGCGCTTGCAAAGGTACGTACGGAAGGACTGCAATTTCATCCACCGAAGTTGCTCTCCGAACGCTTATTAGGGAAGGATTACAGTTATTATAGTGAGAAAATCTACCGAACACAAGAATATCTTCCTCAATGCAGTGCATCAAAACTTAGTTTTCTGGTTGCTCTGATTTCACGGGGTTTGCAGCCCTTCTGTCGGAGTCAGAAGAATTTTGAGAGAAAGGAGAGGATGATTAGTTTCAGAAAGACGTGGTTGCCCATGCGTGGAAAAGGGATACATGCATTCAGATTTATATGGCTACTGCAGAAGTGAAGATAATTCAGCGACATCACTGCGATTTTAACTTGCAATAATCATTCGATGTAACTACTCGGATATACTTTTATAATGGATGCATGCGGCTGATAATGATAGGTAACAAATCTCCGATTGGGATATTTAAAATTCGTCAATTTCTGCCAAACACAGTTCAAGTTTTTTTTGAAAAATCTTTACACAGTACGAAGTAAAAAAAAAAATCTGAAAGAATTAAAAGACAAAATTGCGCCATCAAGAACATCTCCGCATGATAAACTTTTCATTATGAAAAACATGGAAAATGAGTACGAACAATTGTACCATTTTACTATTTTTGAAACTAAACTGTTTGAACAGCGGTCACATCCTGTTGCTGAATCCCACCAAGCTAACCCAACAGCGTGGCCAGAGACTGCCGGATCTTTTAGAAAAGAATTGTTCTCAAACTTGCAAGGATATCATCTGCAAACCGCTTCGGTTTCTTGTAATAAATGCGTAAATTCCATTTGAAATAACAATTAATTGAAATGAATGCCTTTATTTAAGATTTCACCCGAATGGAGCAACGAAGGAATGCAATAGTTTTTTACTGTGCAAACCTCTTCGTAATTTAGAGACGACTTAAGTCGTTCTTCGTCCATCCGCCAGATGCACGGTCATGTTGATTCTCTCACAGAACGACTAACAGAACAACAATAGCATTGCATATGTTATTACAAAGATTATTCCAAAGGGAACATTTTAGTACTCAGGAAAAGAGTGTTTTGGTGTCACCTGTATGTATGAACAAATCTTAAAGTAATTTTTGTATCGGCAATTTTCTGTCGGTGATGGCGTGGGAATATCACTTCTGGTTTCAAGCCATTTAATCCATATCATGAGGATCAGGTTGAACACGTGTAGGAATGATCTCGCAATAATAATATGCTTTCGAGGAAATCTGCTTGGCATAATGGGATCGAACAATTTGTATTGTACAACTGTTCTTCTAATACAGCTAGTCGTGAAGCACGTGCTCCGTGCGTAAATTTTGTTTTTTTACATTAATGAAAATAAGAATTTACTATCTTGGTACGTATGTAACATAATATTCAACTCAGCTAAAAAAACAGTGCTTCAAAGAACCGATAGATGTATCTCCCTCGTGGTCTTGGCATAATCTTAACTTCTAATTCTTTATTAGTAGCAAATTATGGCTTTTTTATGCTTATATAGCAACCGTTACTTAGTTTTACATGCTTCTGTAAGTGCAGTGAATTCATTGATGTCATGCTGTACTTGCTTTCTCGTCGTGGAATTAAGTAGCCAACACCTCGCTCTATTGATCACTTATTGGAGTTCACCATTCGAATTGCGTGCGGCTGGCCTTCTCTATCTCATAACTAAATTATCAGCAGAAAAGAGACCTGAAGGTATTGCAAGCCAAGCTTCAGAAAGAAGACGATATGCTGCTGTTAGCAAAATGCCGAGGGAGTTATACTCACGCGATAAGAAGCGCGTTGTATCGATACCATTATGAAGAATGACAGTCGGGAAACTCACTTCACTAGGAAGAAGCGATGTCATCTCCCAAGAATTATTGCCGTCACAGAATATTCTGCTTTCCTATAATTTTTTTCGCCTTCACTTGAGATTGTTCTGACAGTGGAGAAGAATTGAGATTGACACTGTAGTTCATAATAAATAAGCTTGCGTTTTATGTGAAGCTGAAAAGCTTCCATTAATGTGCCGCTCAACATTGAACTATAACCTTACCTTGTTTGTTTGCGTTTATTTTTTGTGGTTTCATCAGATTCCTGCGATGTGTTATCTTAGATGACATATCCTTTTGCATTATCGGCGACAAAATCTGGAAAACCCTCATAAATCATTAACTTTAGTGCTGACTATACTAGTTAGCCATACTGGGAATAATCGGTTTTGCTTTTATTAAAAATCTACACAAAATATTAATATTTTAATTATAAGACGGCAGTAAATATTTTGTCCAATTCTACATGAAATCGACATTTGAATAAATCGATTCGGAGGTTATCACTGTATTTCATTGGTCAAAAATAAACCCGCATTGCTTCAAATAAAATGTAATACTTAGGATCAAACTAATCATAAGGTAGCTCATACGAAGGTACAAGGTTTCACAAACTCATCCCACAAAACACACAAAACAGTCAAAAGAACACACGCAATTGACATAATACACTAGCCTCCATAGCCATAGTTCTTTTTTCCAGCTCCGAAGGCCGTTTTTTTTAATGAAAAGTCTAGAAATGTTGAATGAAGCTTTTAAGTTGTTGAAAACGAAGATGACAAATTTTTTCATTTCCATACTTGCAATAAAAAGATAATACTGTGCGAAAAGAAGAGTTTAGACAAAGCCGATCGCCATGGAAAATTTTAACCACACGGAAAATTGCTAAAATCGAAATACCAGAAAAGTGAACGATCTTTTATCGCTTTTGAACGACTCTCTACATAGCGTTATCTCTGAAATTCCAACAGAAAACTAATTTCGAGATAAACGTTGTTCGTGTAAAATGTGTTGCAGTCCACAAGAGCAACAAAAAACATTTTCAACGGCCGCAGAGTCCAGTTCATAGGTGATATCACTAACTATTGCTTATGGCTAAGGTTAGTTTGTCCAATGAGAAAGCTCGAGTATTCTATGAGGTTGGGGAGGAATCTATTAAAATAATAAATTTCAAGGAGAACGAATTATTATAACCCACACTTCCCTCTGGATATTGTTGTAATGCTAATAACACAAGCGTAACAGATGACAACTTGTTGGATAAGCCTTGAAACCGAATAACTTTCTATGCCTACACTTATTTTTAAAATGATATACTGTTATTTTATTTTTGGGAGGGAGGAGATTATTTTCCATAAACAGGAACACATATCAAGTGTTTGGTTTTTGTGTTTACTCAGATTTATTTTTAGCTAATAAGTAATTAAGTATTTTATTGCAGACAAATCAAACTTGATATGAAAAAAATTATTTTATTAAAAAAGTACAATAGTATAAAGTGATGCATAAAAATTCATTGAAAACAGAAGAAAATAAAATGTTAAAGTAAACTTTTATTCGATTTTTTTTTATTTTAAGAAAATCTTGTTCCTATTTCTTTAAATTATCACTTTGTGATCATATGTTGCGTTTGTTCTATGGTTGAGCTTTTAAAATGACAGCGGTAATAAAAATGGTACATGTTTTACCATTCTCGTATTAATGCCTTAGCTATAATTTTATAGGAAGCAGTCATAAGAGAGTTTTATTTCCACCAAACTTTTAACAGAACTTTTAACATTCTTCGAGAAGTTTAAAATACTAAACTTCTCGAAGAATATTTTTGGACAGGGAAACTGCCCAAACTAGTTTGGTACCGAGAAGTTTAGTATTTTTGTGTAAAAAAAGATCACTACTCGCAGAAGCTGAATAAAAACTTTAAACTTTGGACAATTTACCAGTCCTGTTCTTTATATTTTGCTGTAACAACAAAAACAACAAAAAAAAAAAACTTCAAAATTTTAATGTCTCTTATATGAGCGATTGGGATGGAAGTAGCGAAAGTAGCAGACCAATTCTCGCACTTCAGATGAATCAATTAACTTCTGCACCGACACTGACCATAAGTCCAAAAATATCCTTGCAATTCATTACTGAACCGTCCTAAGAAAATAGGGTAAAAATCCATTCACACCACTTCTGCATAAGAAAATATTACTTCGGCATAGTCCTTAACTCTAGATCTAAGATCTATGCATAATCATTTGGAAGAAGCGTCTGAGTCTTTATTCCTAGGCAAGCAGTGTTATATACAGCAGCGTTTCCCAAACTTTTCCTACAATGGAACACTTCATTAATCCTGAAATTTCCACGGAACACCTTGGTTATTTTGTAATGCATTAATTAATAATTAATTGTTAATTTAGCTGATTTTATTACTAATTGATTATTAATAATTAAACATCAATTAAACATAACATCATTAAATTAATTTGTGCTGATTTTCATTGACATCCCATTCTGATCACCCAAAAATTTATAATATATATTATTATAAGTACTTACGAGTGAATGCAGACTTTTCTCCTGTGTGCTGGTAGTTTTCCCCTCCTTTTGTACATCCTGGAGATCGATTTGTAGGTAAATCTGCAGGCCTATTACTTTTAAAAATTCACGGCACTACGGTTTCGAACCAAGCATTTTCACCCTACAATACGAACTTGCGAAGAAAGTATTCGGTATTACTAGATTTGAGAACCGGATACAGACTACTTGATTTTCAATTTCAGTGGAAAAATTTTCTTTATACTTCCTTGTTGATTGGTCACTAATATTTGCAACACAGATGTTATTTCGTTCAGTTTTGAGAACAGTGGATACGTCGCCATTTTTGTAATCGGCTTGCAGGCAATTTTTATGACCGGTCATAAACAGCGGTATTCCCTTTCCCGAATATTGAAAGGTTTCAATGTGTGAAAACTAACGATAATTCATGAATATTTCCACGTTTAAAAATACACGGCTTGGTCACTAACATTTGCTACACAGATGTTATTTCGTTCAGTTTTGAGAACAGAGGATACGCTGCTCATTGTTATAATCCGCTTGCAGGCAATTTTTATGACCGGTCATAAACAGTGGTATTCCCTTTCCCAAATGTTGAACGGTTTTGATGTAAGAAAATTAACGATACACAGATGTTATTAGGCGTTCTGGGTCTGAGCTTTTCGACATATTCAAATATTATTCTCCTCAGAATATTTCCAGTATAAAATATTTATTCATGAAAAATGCTTAGAAAACTAAAATGACAAATTCCAGGAGAACTTCTCGCGGAATACAGTTTGGGAGACCCTGATATACAGTATGAAAAGAACTGAAATGGTACATAGCGCAAGTGGGCTGTGAATTCAAAATCAATTCCAGGAAGGTGTTGTTGGTGGTGTTTTGCAGAAGTAGAACCTGTGATGAATGAAAGAATTTTAAAAAGCAACACGATTCAATTATGAGACTGTTGAAAGGGGTATAAATAATTATTAAATGCGAATCCCACCACAAACCCTAGTGAACCTTACATTATGTTAATACCATGGATGGACTAAGGAATAGGATGGCCCAGGAATTCTGCTGAGAAAGCAGAGAACTTTCTCAAGTTACTCCAAGCTTGCAATGAGCGTCATCTGTCACCTAAAGACACACACGTCCATGACACGGTGATATTAGAACCTGTGTAACGTGTGTCAGAAAGAGGAAGCGCTGTCCAACTCGGCGAACCAGAAGGCTATGCTATTATTTTTGTAATATATAATACAGCATTATAAACATCCAAATTGTTATATGGATGTTTACACTTGTCAATGATTCATTTGCTCCAATAATAATAATACATTGTCATGAGCAGTGCCATCCATGATAGCCAAAGACTTTGCTATTACTCGGTGCTTTCGGCCACTTGATTTGAAGATCAGAAATATTGTGCTCTTCCTGCTGCGAAAGCCTGTTATACCATCAGAAATATTGTGCTCTTACTGATATACTTCCTCTGTTTACCTATCTGCATCAAACTGTCAGTTATTTGGGCGGCACAGGCGTACTTATTTGCGCTTTGTCAAACTCCTTTTTTTTTTTCCATTGTGAACAGAATATTCTTCTGACTTTGTCTATCAGAGTTGCAAGTTAAGATATATTCTATAAACTGCTCATGTACTCTTTGCTGGAGAAGCCTTCGACATGCTGAACCACAGCTGAATTTAGTCTTGCGCAGTATGAACACGAGTGGCCCAATAAAAGCTGAAGTAGTTATTTCATCAATATATTTTCATTTTGCTCGTTTTCAGTTCTGCTACCCGATACTGTGCAGATACTTCCCTTTAGAAAAGATTGAGAGGATTGGATATGATGAGCAATACCGCTTCGTTATGATCACCTTTTTGTCTCTCAGTGCAAATTTCGGTTATTCATGGCAGTGAACGAGTCTGTAGACAGGTAATTATTGGCCATGTGAAAAAGAGTTGTGTTGGATACACTTGCTTGATATGGCTGTATGACTATGACCTTAGTTCTTCACCTACGGAAATATTTGTCTGCGATGGCAATAATTCTCGAAAAGAAAACTAACTAAACAGCATCAAATGGTTCAGACTATAAAAACGTGACTTAACAGAAGACCCAAGTCATTCACCCGATAGTTACCGCTTCCAGATACTACTGCTGTTGCGATCACTTTACTAACCTTTAAACAGTCATTCTAACTGCTCATTTCTGTCACAGGTAAGGGTATTTTAACCACTCGAAATTTACGTAAAATAAAAGCAAACTATTTTTTTTTTTTTGCTCCTCCCGAAAGCTGGATATTTTTCTCCACGAAAACAAATCAAGCGAAGCCTCGATCACCTTGTCATTCAACATGATAGAGACAACTCAGTAACCGCTGAGCTCATGTCATTCCTAGGAAGGTTTGTGTATGCACACAGAATAGTGATAATATCCCGACTCGTAAAAGTTAGATTTATGCCTTCCGAGAATGGGATTCTCGTAAGATGTCAATTCATTCTGTGCGAACTCCTTTTTCCATAGTTTAGAACTCAAAATCGAAAATTAAAGCAATGTTAAACGATTTCCGTGTATGATATTATTTTGACACCTAATTAAGAGCTAAAAAACACTTCCAAAATGTATTTAGAACGGTACATATTTCTTAACAGAGGATGCGGGACGCAAGACGTTACTGACTATAAGGGTGAAGCAAAATACTTTTATAATCCCTGCTATCTGATAAGGTTGCTGTGTAGGGAAAAGTTTGAGCTGAGTGCTCTGCCCAGGTGGGTGCGAGTTATAGATCCTCGTTAGGAATTCGGATGGCCTTAGGTCTCCTATATTTGGAGAAATCTGTTTCGTCATAATTTGCTGCTTGTTGTACAAGTTCATTTGGATGTGAAGACGATGCTGAGAAGAACTTTACTGCTTGCTATTCCTATTGATAAGAGGGTAAAGCTGTGCAATAATTTTTGATGCCTTTGTACATGAGGCTTTTGTGTGTGGACTGAAGGTTAGTTTTCTGTCTAGCAGTACACCAACGAGATATTTGGCTTCTGCTTTCCAGGGAATCTTGGTATTAAATAGGAAGATGTCATCTTTGGGAGATATTGAATGTTTAATGAAGAGAATGGCGATACTCTTCTGAGGGCTTGCAATCTCCATTCCGAGAACCAGTGCTCTAATTTCAGCAGGTTTTCTTGCAGTTTCTTGGTGACAAGGTGCGGCTTAATAGATCTGGCTAATATAGCTGTGTCATCTGCGTATAGGGCAATGATAGATGACATTGGATTGTGCGGTATGTTCGCCATGTAAATCGAGAAAAGTATCGGTGCCAGTAGGGACCCTTGAGGCACTCCTGCCAAGATTCGTCGCTGGGTAGATAATATCTCATTTAGTTTGACTTGCATTCGTCTGCCACTAAGAAATGATTTCATAATTTGGACTAGATCTAATGTAATGCCGGCTAAAATCAACTTGTATAGTAATCCAAAGTGCCGTAATTTGTCGAATGCCTTTTCTAAGTCAAGAAAAGCTGCTCCGGTGTATTGATGCCAATTGTAACTTGTGGTAATGAACTCGATTAGTCTGTGAATTTGTTGAGTGGTACTATGAAACTGGCGAAAACAAAACTGTTCTGTAGGAAGGATGTTTAACTTTTTTACTGAAAGTTGAATTCTGGAAAGGATAGCTTTTTCTGCTATTTTGCCCAAATTTGACTTATGGGACGATAACTTTGAGGCTACTGAGGATTCTTGCTAGGCTTATAAATAGGAACCACGTCTGCCAATTTCCATGCAGAGGGAAAGTACTTGAACCTGAACATAGCATTTATTATTGTTGTAAGATGTACAATGGCCTTTCTGGGTAGCAGTTTAATAACTTTGTTGGATATACCATCAGGCACAGGAGCTTTTTTATTCTTTAAATTCTTTATAATGTCATAAATTTCAGCTGGAGAAGTAGATGTGAGTTGGCTGGTACAGGTATCAGACAGTTTTAATACGTGTCTGACGTGGCGGTGGACTTTGTAAATATGATTGAAATTTAGATTATCGTACGAAGGGTTACACTGTTTTTCTAAATTTTTAGCTATAGTTTCGGCTTTTTCTGCATCTGTGTAAACAATGTTCAGATCAGATTTGAGAAGGGGAAGAGATTTGTTTTTGATGTTTCTCAGCAGCTTCCAGATGGTTTGATCACCGGGTGATATGGAAGCTAATTTGTCTTCCCATAGTTTGTTTCTGTAGGCTTTAAGTGCATCTCTCACTGCACTGTTCATTTTGTTGAGATATTTTTTGTCTTGGGGTGCCCTGGTGTTATGGTATCTTTTTCTTGCTTTGTTTTCGCTCATTAAGTTCATTATATCTTCAGGTAGTCGTTTAGGCTTAAAAACAGTTGAATTTGAGGAGATAGATGCTATGGCTGCGTTGATTTGATCAGTAAGTTTATTGACTGCAGATTCAATTTCTTCCTTGGAATTAATATGAGGGACGGATCAATGTAGTTTGGAAGCATTTTGGATAGTTTTTCCCAAGGTATGAAGGTGTGAGGCGATGGGGTAAGTCCCCTCTGATAATCCAGTTGGAGCAGAATAGGGTTGTGGTCTGATGATAATTCATTCAGTGATTCCAGAATGTACTGCAGGTTAACATTCTGGAGAACGACTATATCCAAGACGTCAGAGGAACCAGTCGGACTGTGGTGAGTTGGCACTGAGGGGCAGCCACAGCTGCGCAATTTGAGCTTGAGTAGTTCAAGAGGATGCGGCCATTCCTATTTATAGACCTACTGCTCCATGTGATGTTTAGCATTTAAATCGCCGGCGATAATGACCGGTAGTTTAACTCCGAGGATGGCATCCAGATCTGTGGTCAGCGGTGTTTTTGATGGTGGGTTGTAAGCAGCATAGATTTTAAATTTCAGACAGAGTTAGTGATGACATTGATACCCGTGACTTCGAGATTAGTGGTTGTAGGGATGGCTACAGCGTGATGGTTGATGTTATTTTTTATGAGGATGGCTGTACCACCACCTCTATAATCAAGCCTATCATTCCTGTAAAGTTGGTATCCTTTGAATTTGGATTGTCAGCAGGTCTCAAATGAGTTTCATTAATTAGTAATATATCCGGATTATATCTGTCACTGAATTCTTGTATTTCTAGTATTTTATTTTTGAGACCGTTAGCATTCCAAGCAATAATCTTTAAAGAATCTGGTGTGAATTTTTTCCTATGCATTGGGGGAGTGCAGATAAAATGGACCGAGTTTGCTGTAAGAATCTTTTTGTAGTGCTTAGTGATGATTTGAGTTACTGAAATCCTGTAACATATTTGCAAGAGAAGAAGTGATGATGGCTGTTATATTTGAATGTGGGTTTGGCATATTCTGGTCCTGGACTGTCTTTTTGGGGCAGGCCACGTCGGCATATGTTCTTGTTTGGTGTTGAAAGTTCATTTTCTTGGAGGGCTCAGTCGATGATGAGTGAACACCTGTCATCCTGTTGGGAGACTGATGAACTTGAGTTTCTGGAGCTCTCGTTTCTAATAATGAGGTGGATTGACTGATTAACTCAAGTTTGCCTGTTTTGGAGGTGGCAAATGCACCCTCTGTAATTAGAAGGGTGAGGGCCACTACAATTAGTGCACTTAGCCGGGGTGGTTTTTGGCTTGGAGCAGGTATGTGTGGGGTGGATCTCACTACATTTTAAGCATCTGTATTGAGATTTGCACAACTTCTGGGCATGGCCAAATTTTTGGCATCTATGGCACTGCCCAGAAAGGCTCTCTTCCTAAGTGGCTCCGGTGAGACCTTAAGCCCACAGATTGTCTTCAAGTTGTATATGTTTTTGTAGATATTATGTATCTCCACTAACACCTGAGGCATAGGGGTCTTATTTGATCTGTACATTCTGCTGACCTTATGGGAGGCAGATCTTGCATGTTGAGGTCAGCAACTATTTCATCTGTTTCGATGTCTTCTGATACTCCTCGGAGTACCACTTTTAAATTTTTCTCCGAGGTAAGTGTGAATGTATGATACTGGATACCTCTTACATCCAACTCCTTGGTTAAATTTCTATAATCAGTCACTGTAGCGGGCTGAATTTTGATGCCCTCCTCTATGTTTTTGGCAGTGGAGTAGTTAATCGCAGGTTGGCCAAGGTGGTTATTAAGGCTGTCCATCTCTGTTTCTCCCTTAGAACAGTGCTTCCCAAACTGTGGGCCACGGCCCCTTGGGGGGGCCATCAGTTTTGTTGAGAGGGGCCTGTGAAATAATGAAAACAAATTTAAAATGTTTTAAGACTAAGTGTGCTATGTCAAATGTGTATGTAAGATGCTAAAAATGTAATATTTTCATTTGATTTTTGCAATATTCGTTGTGTATGTTTTGTATTGAATATAAATACAATAAATAGTATAATAATATATGTCTGTATTACGATTTTTTTTTCAATGGGGGCCGGGAAATATTTTAATTTTTCCAAAGGGGGCCTTTACATCCATAAGTTTGGGAAGCACTGCCTTAGAATGACTGGAGGCACCTTTTCATTGGTCGAGGTAGAGGAGTCTGTGTTGGGGGCATCTTCATCCATGCCATTATCATTTGTTGACTCCGAGGCGAGAGTTTTGCGCGCGTGCGTCTCTCCTTGATCTAAGTGAGTAGAGTCAGAGATTACTAGATTGTTTTTCCTCCGTTTGAGGCGTGTCTTCATTTTGATCATCGTCAGTCCCGGGTAAAGAACAGAAATTTAGGAAACCGGGCCATTCAAGCTCGAACTTCTTAAGAAGTTTCTTTATAAAGCTGAATGCCAGCCCTTTATCTAGAGAATCTATGATGATGTCAGGATGTATCATATTTGATGGCCATTTAAGCTAAACTTCCTTTGAAGCTTATTTACAATGATAAGTGCCGGCTCTTCATCAAGAGAATCTGTGAGGGCGTCCAAATCTAACACGTTTATCATTATTAATTTGCGTGTAAACACAAGTAAATCCTGCGAGTCTGTGAACCTGAAATAAATGTGCCAACAATGGCGATTCTAGCGGCTGTTAGGCCTAGCGAATTTCAGTTCACTTACCTGCGTTTATTCTCAGATTAATAGCCTTCCTGAACCCAACCCAACTGAACAGCAGTACTCGCGAACTTCATTTAAAAGTAACTATAATCAATTCACTATCAACACATGGAATAAAACTCTAATGATTTCAATCACCACATTGTATAACATAACATGAAACGTCGTAATCAAACCCAAACTCCATTCCCTTTTTGAGAAGATGCGGGAAATTATCTTCAGCAATATTAATGCTTTATCTGTTATGTTTCCATGACGTCATAAGATAGGACCAATGTGAACGTAATATTTAATAAATGAAAGAAGCAATAGTTGGTGATTGGACCACTGATTCTGCATGTCTGGTTGGCAGAGGTGACAACGGTTTTCCTCTTTCATGACCTAGTGGATGCAAATGCTTCGGATGTACCATTTCGTGGGTGTTTATAAATATCCATGCAACGGATGGCTTTAATCGCCTGGTATGGGATTACCCTACTTTATTTACCCAGTTCATTCACATTATTAATAGACGATCGATTTGTAATACATTGTGATTCACAAACACCAATTCATAAATTATGTGGATCGGTTTGTGTGGTTTCAAAGTGATGCTTATAACTGGGTGATACTTACAGTATTTTGAACAGAGTATAGTTTGCTTCTCACAGTTCAGAAGAAAATACATGAAACAAAACTTGAGAAAGTAATTTAACGAAAGCTCGTGCAGTAATTGTATCTAAATATTGATACAGCGATTCTGAAGACATGAAATGAAAGTGCTTTACAAATAGCTCCAGAAGGATCTGGAACAGTTCAGAAACGACGCATCAGAAATTGACGTCCGCTTGAACAGCAACGGTTAGCGAATTATTAGGATTTAGTTTCCAAGTGTATGTCCGCTAAAACCACGTGACGGTAACTGCGTCTGCCTATATCTTCGATTTCTGTGCAGCGGGAAGCACATGTTACACTGTCATCTACCAAGTGGGAATTCTCCTGCCGAGTTTCACGTATTTCTGCTGTGTCCTCTGACCTTTCCTGTGATTAATTTATTGAAGCTGTCCGATGCAGATGGCTCGCGTGCAAAACGAACCATCAGTCCGTTAGCCGACGTTCACGAATTTAGCCAACGCTATTAATAAGTAACTAACGTGCGAAGTTTCATAAGTTCTGCTATTTAGGCATTCAGCTGGGGGAGGCATGTCCTCACCTGGTGGTCCATACATAAGATGGAATGCTAATGATAGTGTTTTGTAGTTTTAGCAGAAAACTTACAAGGTGGGGGATGGGTTGAACATGAAGGTCTTCTACGAGTATTCTAAGCTCTTTGTTTCGAGGCTAAGGGTTAAGTATATGAAATCACCGGGTCTCAAATGGAGACCGCTAAAATGTAAGGTTTCAGGAGGTAGTAGGAAGTAGTCGAGAATATTGCAGCTTAACGTCTTAAGTTTCGTTTCAGATAAGCAGCATCATGATAAATAATCAAATGGAATATTATTATTTAATCCTCCGCCAGGAGGAATAAATAGTGGCAACGGGTGTTGAACTCAATTATCCAATTCATAGCGTATTCTGAAGTAACACAACCGCAAAGGAAAAAAAAAAAAAAAAGCAATCTCAAATCCTATTTCTAATGGATCTCTCGCTTATTATGCCAGAAGATGATGATACAGTTTTCTGTATGGAATTTTATAGATCTTTCCTCAGATATCTTAGAACTTCGAAAAATAATGTTTGTTCGAATAGTAATGTATTAATGCATACAATTCGTAGCGAAGAATAATTAGTCGTGCCCGATCATTTAGGAATCGATCGTTGTGTTCAGGAAATTTGAAAAATGCATTTTTATGCATTTCATATCATGACTATCGGAGGATGTATTTCGTTATCCAGTTTTTCATGAAGTGCTTGCTATCTGCATGTCGGAGTGCCCTTCTTCAATCGCAGATTGTCGACTAAATGAAACTTTAATGAAAACAACTTTTGGTGAGAGAAAAATTGCGGAAAATAAAACAACCACAGAAAAGATATTTCATAAAAAAATTAAATTGTTAACATGAAGATATTTTGGTTTGTGCATCGCGAGGTTTTTTTTTTTTTTTTATAAAAACCACCCGAGATATATGTGTTAGCAGATTAATTTTTATTAAAATCACTCCCCCATGGTTACTTGTGCTTTCGTTTCTAAGCTTTCATGAAAATATCTAATCAAAATCGGATGAATATAAATTCAAGTTCTAATAAGCACATTTAAAATAGGGATATTTTTTAATCCGACGAACAGAAGCATCTTGCATTTGAACCATGAAAAACTTTATTTTGCATGATCTTTCACAATCAACCAGTCAAGGAAGTTTTTTCAAGCTCCTTCAAGCTTCCAGTAAGTTAGTTGTCTCACGTTGGCTGACGAAAATCCCCCCCCCCCCAAAATATATATATATACTTGCTACAGTGAGTAGTTTCAAATCCAGAACGTTGGGGAGTGAAGACGCTATCCATTCGACCAAAACAATCGGATAATGTGAATATAATACCATTTTAAATGTAATATTTGATTTTCTACTTCATGCCGACATGCTCTTTAAACCGGCCAGATGGATCTCTCTCGATTGTTGGCTACATTAATCTTAAAGTAGCAAATGACTTTGGAGTATAAATATATGATACCGAATGCACGCGATCCGAAATATTATTGAAATAGCTGCTGGCGTTTTTAGTCTCATCATCATCTATTCCAGTGGGTGTGAATATTCTGCACGTTATTGTTATATCTTCTGCAGCTTATAGAGACGAGACACGAGGGGATCCATCTCCTCATATGGTTTGTTTCCATTCCAGCTCTGCACGAAATATAAGTTTGTGTCGTCATTTAATTACTTCGGTTCTAATTCTGGTTGGTTTTTATTTCCATTTTCGGTTGGAAACGATGATTCACCCTGAAATGGGCATTCAGTGCTCGAACGAAAGTTTAGGTCTTAATTAAAATTTTGCAGTAATTAGCAATGTTTCTTACCCATGAAAGCGGAATATTCTACTTTCTAAATATTTTTTATACTTTTTGTATAATATCAGCCTTTGATAAACTGGTAGTTTTGTCAAAGGCTGATTGTTTCCCCCCCCCCCCCACGTGAAGTGGTTCTGCACTTCGAAAACCAGCTTTTCTGTTTTATAGGTTGAAGTTGAGTGAACACCACGAATGAGCACAAGTCAGAACTTAAATAAATTGAATGAACAAATAAAATAACGGAAGTTAAACCCTGTAGTAAAGTCGAAGTTCGTGAGAGACCTGCATTTTCTTTCTAACAAGTGACCTAACACGATACAGTTCACAGCACTTCTATCCCCGAAAGTGCAGAAGTAGTTTTAAGCAGCTGATAACCAAAACCCGGACATTAGGAACATTTTCTTCGGGCACTACTGACATTTCAGAGACAATTTAAAAAGGATCCACTGTTGCAGATCATTTTAAAGCTAGTTTCTATTATGGTGAAGAATATACAGTAGTTATAAATTCCTCATTTTATCTATAATGCATTAATTTATGACTTGTTTTAATCATATCTGAATTGATTAAGAAAAATTGAATGGTTCGTGGTCAATAATGCAGCTAGAAGAGTTTTCAAAGGACAATACCCCTCTAATAATACAACCTAATACCATTAATCATCTTTGGAGATGAGAATATGAGAGATTGGAAAATATTTCAACAAACTTCAAAACACCAGACCCTTCTTAGTAGATCATGGAAAAGCTCTGGATTTTAATTAAATATTGATTTTTTTGTTGCATTCAAATTTAGGAAACTAACGAAGGTACTTCAATATCTATCCTACTCCAAACTTTTCATCTTTTATTAGTAAATCGAGTTTGCTAACCTCATCAAAACCTTATAATTTTATCGATTTCTGCGTAACTGATTTGTTTTTCATCAAACCTTTCTTTTACCAAAGAAAAAGAAACGAGAGAAGGAAATTGCGTCCATCAGCACACCGATTTCACCGAAGATAAAAACTTTCATAGTTCTAGACCATTAGTTTTTGTTTTTTTTTAAAAAAAAACAATAGTTTATGAAAGGTTATGTTGGTCAACAGTGACTAAAACTTTAATAAGGAGAACCCTTACCTTTTCTTCAGAGATAACTTATATTAACATTGCATTAATGTTATATTGTATTCAATCCATTATATCCTCCCTGATGGGTAAGGTACCAATAAAATAGTTTTTGGCTGGGGATGAAACATGGCAAGATGGCTGGCGAATATTCATAATTTTTATCGATCTCTTTCCAGCATGAGAGTCGTCTCCACACGAAACTATTTCTTTCGAAATGAGTATTAAAAAACAGTTACTTTCATTTTTCTTTCACTGGGGGACTCATGTATTGTCTTCTATCCTGATACTCGAACTTGAAAATACTACATGTCTGTACTTGTGTGAAAATGCATTAGAACTCCAGCACACTCATGCTAATCTGTACAGATACTTTCTTTGTCATTTATTATCAAAACTCTGTGTAATCCTTCCCCATCGAATGTTAGAGATCTGTGCTTTGTAGAGAACATGAAAAGCCATGATGTTTGCAGTCTTTAATTCCGAAACCTTTTTTTATATTCCGCACGCTTCATCTCGCCAAGATCAAAGAGATTAATGCAAATGTCTGTATTTGGTTATTGATAGCTTTGAATGATAAAAAGGGTTTTTTTTTCTCTCTACAGGAGAACGCAATTACTTCAAATCTTCTATTGTCATTAATGTCTATTAACGTTATGTCCTCTCGGAGATTCCGTGTCAAAGAGAGGGGAGTGTTTAAAAAGAAAGCGAGCGAGATTCATTATCTCTCTAGTAGGAAGAAAATGCGGTGATTTAATACTTGCGCATCTTTCAGATGTGATGTCAAATACGAATCGGCGTCACCTAGGCGTTGTCTATCTACTTCAATCCCATAATCCACTTTGAGTTGTTAATCCTCTGCCGTTCCTAAAAGGATTACCACTTTGTTTTGCACGAACACACCCGTGAGATTCTGTCATCAGGGTAAGTAGAAGCCAAGACTGCATTTTTGCTGGCTTTTTCTGACGTTTGCACCACCAAGGTTGTTTCTCATGGAGATAAATGAAATCTTATCGATTCGAGTGGTAGATTCAGTGAAAACAAAGAAAAAACCGGAATAGCCTTGTTAATGTCTGTTAATTTGCAATGTGGGGAAGAGCAATTTCTTTTGAATAGTATACTCCTTAAGGGGAGGAAAGGGTATGATTAAAACATCGACCATTTATTTGGTGTCAAGAAGTAGTCTATTTAAAATGTGTAGATTCGTTTTATAAACCACAACCAAATCACGAATTCAGAGCAATTAGCATACTATAGCAACGTGTTATCCTATGAGTTTAATAAACTACACATTGCTTAATATTATCCTGTATAACATACAGGGTTGCCGCTGCTTGCCATTGAGATAAAAGAAACTTTAATTAAAGGGGATGTCAGTGAAAGCACGCTTGTATTTCTGTTTTACAATCGATTCTGAGTAGGGATAGTAATGCATTGAGCTAACGGGAAAGCTTTCAGAACGAGATTTGAGCTGAGAAATAAAAATATAACCATTGACTATTTTGGTGGGATAAACGGCATAGAAACATGCGATAAAAATGTCAAGGATTCACCCCTTTCCTGGTGGAATTAGCCAGCGAAGTTAAGTGGAGAGCAGTTCTTAATACCTCGATTATGTTTATAGCGCGAATCTTTATGAAGTGATTTTTGTTTAAGCTACTAAATGTTATTTACGCGTATGTGTTCTTTAATCCACATGCTTCTAGCCAGATTACCGAGAACAGCATATGTAGACTGTTTAATAGTTAAGGGAATTAGTACAACCGTGCAGAAATTTGTTTCTTGGGATGATCCACAGGTTTTTCTTGTTCCCGCTATTTTAAAACAGCGGGGTAGCCATGCGTGTTAAGCTCTCTGCAACGAGCTTACGTTGGTTCCAAGAGCACCCTTATTAGCTACTCTATTAATGTCGCTAAGCCTCTCAGCTCTCGGACTCCAGTATCATGGAATTTTTTTTTTTTTTTGGGGGGGGGTGTTGAATTGATGAATACAGCGATATAATGAATGTCATCATTAAGTATTTAAAATACTATCAACAATTTTTCTCCTCGATGTTACTAATAACGTTTTTTAATTGGCAATCAAGCAGATTCGTTTAAATGCGATGTTTCGGTTACTGTTGTCCTCGGTCAATCATAATGTTAAAGTTGGTTATAATTATTGTTGATCCCTATGGTCAACAGCTATGGACTTGGATAGTCGTGGATGAATACTGATTCCGGATAATTTCTAAGTGCCTTTCTTTATAAGGGTTATCCTTCACTGGAAGTAATCGTGACCTAAGGACACACTGCAAGCAATGTCATAGCTAGTATTCATTATCATGGAAGTAATGCTAATGAATTTTGAACAAATATGTGATGATAGGTCAAGAATATCATAACATTTACATTAAATGAGTGGGTTTATACGAGGGTAAGTCACAAAGTATCAACAGTTTTTATTGGGTTGAGATTTTTATGATTATGGACAGTTTCGATATTTGACCTGACCGTGTTGACTTGCAGTTAATGGAGTAGCATACAATTAAGTGTGCAACAAAGAACAACAGCGTGCGGTAATTCAAACCGCAATATCCAACATGCAATTTGCGGTTTGGAGCGTCTGTGTGATCTTCCATACGATATTCACCTTGTTCCATTCTGTCTGTCATCATCTAAAACGTTGAAAATGGTTTTTGGAAAGATGCTCTGTTTTCATGAGATTTGCATAAACATAGCTTCCTAGTCGATTTTTCCCCGGCATACACGGTCCTTGTGGACCACTGACTAAGTGGTTTCAAAATCGCGTAGACCATGCTAAAAATTAATGCATTTAAACATTGTGTTCTTATTATGCTAATTTTCATAGATGAATTTCGTATAAATCTGACTTATTCCCGTATGTAGGGGATAAGTCGGATAAATAATTGTCACTTCAGATAATGTCAGTTGTAAATTCAAAGTTATTACACTTTGAAGTTACAGTTGATATCTCTTACTAATAATGATCTCTTGGTTAGAATAATTTTCTGAGTAATATCGCTCAATGTATTCCTTATATACATTGGTTTTTAATTTGCATTTAGGTCTTAATCATCCATAGTAATTGCTAGTGGTGCAGCACAGCACCAGCAAAATTTTACTTTACATATATAAAATTTAGTTGTTAGAGAAAACGATGTTTGAACCAAGATGTAAAATTATACAGTGTAAGAGCCACCGTATCATTCTTGATGTTGGTTATTAATCGAGGTACCACACGGTTAAAGTGTTTTTTTTTTTTTAAAAAAAGGATTTTTCATTTATTTTTTACAACTGAGTTTTATAAATGAATACTTGATATATCTGCTCTGCAGTAGATGTTCCTCTGGAGCTAGTAGACGCTTCCAACCCCTCAACCAAGGAAAAGAATCCCAGCATGATATCAGCATCACTGCCTTAAAATCCACTAAGAACTAATAGGGAGTAAATTCAAAGACTTATTATTATTGTGTATCCATAAGAATTTCATTTGACTTGTTAATAGATCTCTTCCAGCGACCAAATTCCTCAAAGATCTTTTTCATCGGACTATGTAGCGGCTTCAGTCAAGTGCCACCATTTCTATTTAATTGCTTTTAAGCATGTGTGTATAACTGAAATTTTAAAGCTTTCACTACACCGAGTAAACTTTCTCGAAAGTTTAAAAACATAATAGTACTTGACTAGAGAGAGAAAAAAAAAAGTTATCGAAATAGCTTTCCACGTTTGATATTGGTACTCGTACACTTCTCGATGGAAGCCACTTCAGGCAGCTTGCCTTCTCAATGTAGTCACGTTTTCTGCACTGTTTACGTCCTATTCTAGTTTGTTTGTTAAACATGTATTTACGTGTACTCCCAGCCAAACAGACTGCCAACTCTTAGTTCGTAAGGTAAGAAAAATCTTATGTATTTTTCCCCCATGACTACTAGTTTGTAATATATGGCAAGAAAGACCATCAGAATTTTTCTCATACATTTTTCAGTTCATATTTATGCTATTTTCTAAAAGTGTTACATGAACCATACCTCTCTATGCGCAGTAGAAAGTATAATTCCCGATTGTTTTCAAAATGATAAACAATAATCACGTGATGTTGTTACCTCTAGATTTCTTCGTAATTGATAAACGAAATAGTCGAGAGCTTGTCAGCTTTTAAACCTCATTCTAAACTGTTTAACAAATGAATGTTAATCCAAAAAAAATTATAGTTTCTAAATGAAGGTTGGAAATACGTTTAGATCGTTTCGATAATGAGAAAGAATTACCGTATATATATATGTCGGTATATAAGATGATAGTTGAAGTTATTTAAAAAAAATGCTGAAATTGGGATGCTTATTCTCAGAGTGTAAAATTTGATCCTTTGAATTTGTGGTGGAAAACATTCGTAAGTGTTTATTTAATATTGTATAGTTAATACTAAATATATAACGGAATTGATTTTGGCTCATACGAGGAGGGGGATATCCTTTCATCCACTATCTCCAAGAATTCAGAACAAAACATGCGAAGTTAGTTAATAAAGAAAAAATAAATAAATAACCTGCATATTTTTACTCGCAATAACATTTATTTCTTCTTTTTTTACTTCTCCCCATTCGTTTCATTCTTATTGATTACATTAAATGTTTTATTTCAATTTTTCAGTTGCATTAATTTATTTATTGAAATTATATTATAACAATGCTAATATTTCTAACTGGTATTCAAATCGTCTTCCTAAAATTAGCGTTAAGATTTCACAGGGAGAACACCTAAAAGTCACTCGTGTTAGTTATGCAATAAATTCAAGGTGGTTTCGACTAGATGAACATTATTTTTATCATTAATATGAAGTAAAATCTTAAAATATCAAAATCAAATCAATTACGTGTATAATATATTTTCTTTCGATGTGCACTTGAGACTGTTTACATTTATTAGTAAGGAACCAAAACACCTGCTAGTTTCTTATCCGTTCATGTTACGAAGTGGTCATATGATCACAACACTCAGCTTTGTCATCACATGTTGCAGGAACATACTTCTATTACAATATAGCGCTGGAGGAGGGAATGAAGACCCCCCCCCCCCTAGTGCGAAGTGACTCGCAAAACAAATAACATTAAGTTGTTTAGTCTAGTGGGAAAATAGCCAAGCGCCATATTTTAATATCTGAATTACGAAATTCGCTACCCCTGTCACTGCTTCATCTAACCCTTGTTGATTGCGGAGAAAGAAAATGCACTAGCCTTTTCTTAACGGAGAAGGCGAGTGGAAACCATTGTAGCTGTGTGTGCGCGCACGCGTATACACACACTCTGTCACTGTTTTTTCTCAGATAAGAAGTGTGAGAATGCCGTTACTCCTTTACTAATAAAAGTGCGGGAATGACGATTCCCACGCATTCTCACCAAAACACCGCATTCTGTATCCTGAAAAGATCGACGCTGTCTCAGCGATGCTTTCAATTTTCAGTCCAGACACCGAAAGTGTTCGCAAAAATAACTTAAAAACAAAACAAAAAACTGGAGTATTTTTTTTCCCGAAATATATTTTCAGTAGCTTGAAACTGCAAACTTAAAAATTATACGGCGGGAACAAACGATAATGAAAAATGCATATGGTAATATTTTACTTATAAACAAGTTCACAGCATAACGTATTTGTGGGAAAACGTATTAATATATGCACCGAAAGGAAATCTTTCAGAGTTAAGTGCTTTTGCGAACAGCTTTGCCCACTGGGCCTCAATGGGAAAAGTATTTGATGGTGTTTAGTTAAGTTTTTATAACAGTTTTATCGTCAGATTATATCGATGATCAATTGATTAACATCATTGATCACATCCATCATCGATATAAGGTGATATATACGCCCCGCCCCCTAGGGAAGAACAGTGTGTATTTGGCAAGAGGGCATTCGAATTAATATCGAAATGCAGCTAGCCACATTTTTGTTGGGCAAATAATGTACACACTTGTAACACAATTCTCGTATAATCACAAACGTCATTTAAATTAAGCAGACTGTTAAGTCAAATTTTTCGTTTGCCAGAGAATACATCTCGAATATACATTCGAGAATTTGAAATCTTAATTTCCCAAACTGTTGGATGGCGTGAAATGCGAGTTGAACACATTGCTTTTGGAGTATTTTTTAATACAAAATTGTTAAAAAAAAATGCCTTTTCATAAAGCTCAACCACTTGCATCCGATATGTAATATTATAAGCTTTAGACAACTGCATCCGTCTTTCTAAAAATTGGATTTTGCTGAGTTATCGGTAGTTATTATCTTCAAGTCTTGTAATGATACATTACTTGACGAGAATTTGCTCAAATCGCGAAGTTAAGAACATCGCGATTTGAGAAAATGCAGTGAAAAGCAAGTCAAAAATACAGAATTTTAGTGACGTCAAGGACAAATGTGATAAGTTTGTGGTATTATTCGAAATATATGATGCATTCATTTTTAACATTAATCTTCTATGTATATCTTAAAATTTATGCATTATCTTATTAATATTTTATGCAAATCTCTTACATTTTTCGATAATTCTGAAAATTATTTGATGAAAATAAGGGCAATGAAAATGTTTCTAAAAGAGTTCCGCTACATAAAGTTTCGAAAATATTGAATTAATTCCAATGTGAGACAATTGTATTTTATCCTGTGCATTTTATTGTATTTTATTTATTTATTTATTGTATTTTATCCTGTACATCAGTATCAGCTGCTGCAGTCATGATTTGTTTATAACAAATAGTTGGCTAAACTTTTGGATACAATTAAGAGGATGCGATCTTGATCTCCATTTGAAAAACCTCTATCATTTTCTGTGTTGTTATATGTAGCCAATTTAAGTAAGAAGTATCTTAAAGGCATTTTCTTGTGGGCTCGTACATGCAGCTAAGGCAAAAAATAAATAAAAAAGAAAATTTCCAATGGTATTTTCTTTCCCCATTTTAACTGCAGTATGAATTCCATCGAACAAAATTAAATACGGCAAGAATAATTCCGTGTTTCTACTATAACTGACGTGGTTTAATTCTTTTCGATTCGAGAGCCCAAACTTCATTCCGGTGCGTAGATGCTCTTTCAATCAGCCTTTCCTCCCAGGAGACGCGCTCCTCGCGCATGAGTTTAGTTTGATTGCGTGATGCATCAAAGAGAAGCTTATTCTGTTTATCCTGTGTACTTGTTTTTCGCTGAATACGTTTTTATTGATCGACGCTCTCGATACTGATCTGTTGCATTAACAAACATGAAATTCGCTCTCAGATATATCACCTCGCGCTGAACGTGCCCAAAGTTTTCAAATTTCACTGTAAACAGAGCCTTCAATGGCTCATGCATCCGTTTCCGTTAGAATATTTTTACAGCTATGTGTATAATTTATTGCCATCGGCTTATTGAAATGCTCCACGTCACTCGGGATAGTTCTTTAGGGGATTTCGTATGTCGCAAGTCGCAAGAATCATTTACGAAATTAAGTGCCTTCTGAATATGGTTCAGCTTTGTTCCAAATAATGCTCTTCTGACTTTATTCCTCTTGTACGTGATGGGATTGGTGATAATTTACAGCATGAAAATCGTTCGCCGCTTACAAATTGAAAATTTTTATAAATTTTTCCATAAATGCTTATTTAAAAATCTGATGATAAACGCCTTTTCTGGCCATTTATGTAACATTTTGGCAAATAAAGCTGGAGCGGAGTGCGACATCACTGATATTAATTAGGGAATGGATGGGAGACGGTAAAAGCAGTTGCTATACCGCGTTTCCACAAAACATGCCGGAATTTGAAATGTAGATA
Organism: Typopeltis vanoorti; assembly: GCF_054136105.1. Taxonomy (NCBI): domain Eukaryota; kingdom Metazoa; phylum Arthropoda; class Arachnida; order Uropygi; family Thelyphonidae; genus Typopeltis; species Typopeltis vanoorti. Next base: position 77,565,613 of record NC_143573.1, on the reverse strand, counting down.
TTAAATATATATATAGATAGATAAATTCTATTTAAAATAGTAATATTTTATTTCATTTATAAATTTTATTAATAAAATAGTAATAATTATAAAATAGTAATAACAAATACGAAATGACTGTTTGGAGTGCGAAGTTGTTATTTGGGATAAACAAGTCAAAATTTTAGTTCCGCGTACTTCCGATCTGTATTTATTTTGCCACGCGCACTTATTTTCTATGTAATGCAGTTAGGATATCTAATTTATCTTCAATTCTGGTAGTGAAGTCGCTTTCGAAGGGTACATTTTATCCTGACACTAATAATAAAAAAATCTTATGGTTTGGACTCTGAAATGGGGAAAATTGACACTTTTCTAACGAACCACCATTTCTTCCTGAATAATTTACGCCTCTCAACGTTCTCGGTTTCTTTAAATTGATTGTACCATCGCTGGAGACATTCGTCAGACGGAATTATTCTGATACATTCGTTTTAAATTCTCGGCGAGCACAACCTTCCGACTGAGCTTTTTTGTTAAATTGTCATTTTGACGCATATTGATTAAAATCGGAACGATGGGGTCCATTAAACTCTGAATAGGCGAAATTGTCAGAAGGGTAAAGTAAGTTTCAACTGTGTGGTTGGTTTGAAAAGTTTGTATTAATTAGTGCATCTTGGTCACTGAACTGTTCGCTGAATGTATTCCATACATTCAGAATTGTATATTCGAGATGCAAATAACCACTGAAGTAACCAATGAAAAAAGAATAAACGATATAACCTCATCGGATCACCGTGCATAAAGACTACATTTTCAGTTGAAGGTGGTTAGCTGGTCGCATACGAAGGCGTTAAGTTTTTCCATCACGATAAACCGACACACCGGCCAGAAGATCATACGCAGTTAACAGACATAATACTTTGGCGTCATAGTCATAATTTCTGCGACGTTAATTCCAAACAACTAAGGAGTGACACGTTAGCCTTGACGAGTGGCTGTTCATAATATTTTGATGGAGCTTTGTAAATTTAGCTCCCTCTAACTTGTTCAGTGTTAGCAGTATTGCCCATTCACCAGTAATGCCGGTGTTCATAATAAGCTATTGCCTATTAAATTACTGAGATCGTGAAAACATGCTGATGAAACATTGCCGATACGGATGATGCCAGAAATGACGTCATATATAATGTTGTTGATTCAAGAGCAGCAACATATCTTTCAAGAAAATCGATCCTACTAACAACATCGCGTTGTGAGGAGAGAGAGAGAGTTTATTACTCATACTTTTCAACCTGATAATAATACGAATAATGTTTCGTTCTGGTCGCGTTTGTCTTTCACTTGTTTTTCACTTGCTTTACAGTATACCACCTGTATAGAGTGTGAGCATCGTTTTTCAGCAGAAGCTTGAAATTGCACGGCGGTGAAACATTTGCCGTCTGTCGGAAATATACGAAATTATCAATTTTTTACTACTATGGTTTTGATATCTATGCAAGGTTTCATGAAAATTAATTCGAAATGTGTTGTCGGAAGATAACAATTTAGCATAACGATAATAAATATTTTATTTAAATATAAGCAACAGAATAACCTTCCTAAAATTACATTTTCATGTAGTCACCTCCCTACTTTCGGTTCATGAGGATTGTCGATAACGGAGCCGAAAGCTAATCAACGTCAGTTTATTGTTCGTAAAAATTACGGCGGAAGCAATTAGGGCTATAATGCTAATGTATTATAGTTAATTGCTTGGACTGTCCTTGATTTTACAGGATTAAAATCAGTTTTCAGAAGAAAAAAAATCCCACTCTGTATGAGACCCATCTTGCATTCCTTCAACTGAGGCCTTTTCAGCAGAAATTCAAATTTCGCAATGATCTATCTACGAAGGCTTTGTCGAATGATACAGAGGGAGTGAGGGGGGGAGGGTTCAACTATTTAATGGTTCACAGTAAAATAGTCAACTGATATGTTGAAAATATATTTTCCGAGACCATTTAAAGGTTTTTTCAAACCATCTTGTGTAGTTTGAGTCATGTTAAAGGCTCTCCGGTAGTTGTTTAAAAACATTCGGGTTGAATCGTTTCTTTTAAGCTTAGTGTCTCTGAAAGGTATAAAGGGTACACGATGCAGCCATCACTCACAATTATGCCTAGGGTGTACCGAATTATCCAATAAGCAGGGGCGAAAATTCACGTAATGAACAGCCATAGCTCAGTCGGTATCAACGATTCCTTTGTGTTTGAAAGATGTCGGAAACTCGGGTTTTTCATCTTGAAAAACGAGGAAACCAGCCAGACGTAAAGCATAAAGCACTGTACTCATAACTTGAGTTACTCCCGTCATAAATTTAAAACAAAACCTAACGGACAGCAAGCAACCGCTTGACAGGTTCAAAAATCGTGTAGTCTAAGAGTAAATCTACTCTATAATATAAAATGATAAGCTCTTTTTGTAACGTTTTTGTGTCACGTTTTTTGTGAAGGTATCGAAACGTTTTGAAACTCAGGGGCTAACCCCTTTTCGAGTCTTTAAAATTCGAGTCATCAGAATTCAAGGAGACCCGGCCTACCAGTCCGGAACTCGGGGGGGTTGGGCGCCATGGAGGCGGAACCCCCTTTCGAGTCAAGTCATCAGCATTCAAGGAGAACCGGCCTACCAGTCCGGAACTTGGGGGGGGGGGGGGGCGTAGGTGTCAGGGGGAGGAACCCCTAGTGGTCTATAAACGAGCATAAATAACGCACAGCGTGTCGGATTCGCGCATGGTGGCATAGCAGCATACGATATCAGAATTCCACTCCTCTTAGCACAAAAAAAAAAAAAAAAAACACTGCTGCGACACAGCAGGAACAGAAATACTAACACCAGGCTTGGAAATGGTTATTTAGTCCGACGAATTCCCGTTATAACCGTTTCACGCTGATGGCAGTTCATGGCGACGTAGCACGAATAATTAAATGGACTCATCGAGGCAGGCGTCACTGGGGATGATTTTAACATACTTCACCTGGCCTGCTGGGTCATTATATCTCATTTCAGTTGGGTTGAAATCTACTGGAGGACTCGTAGAACACACGGAATTGGTGATTCGCGAGCGACAGGGATCTCTCTCAGGGCAATGCGAGTTAAATGTAGGATGCTTGGTTCAAATGCGGTTAGAACCAAGTAGCCTCCTGTGGAATGCAAAGCTATTCTATGGACCTAAGGGGGAGGGGGTACAAGAGGCGTACTTAATAAACTGCGGTTAGTGTTCGCACAGATATAAAATCGCACTTACATCTAAGTATTTACTGATATCTCTAAACAAGTTGTGTGTAATAGTTGGCTCCCTGCTGCTGCTGCTGATCCCGCCCATTACCAAGTATATGCATGGACTCTTTTGATTCCTTGCATTATCGTAATTATCGATAATGTATGGAATCAAATTATCATAAACTTCTAGATACTGGCACATATCTACACCAACCCTGCTCCAAGAAATTAACAATTTTGAAACACTGGAGGCTACTTCTTGTAATAAATGGGAAATTCTCTTTTTGCTTTGGAATGTTCCAACGCAAAGAATTTCGTCTTCGCACCACCATATGGAACAGCAAGTTTTCTTAGTAACTTTCGGACAAAATGGGTACACCAAAAACCACACACACACACAAAAAAAAAAAAAAAAAAAAAAAAAAACAGCTCACAAAACTCCTTAAAAAGAATATCCACAGAGACCAGATAATGCGTACATCGTTCCCAGAGTTTTGGGTATACCAAATATTGGAAAAGCTGTTCTTAAACTTAAAAATATGGTTTGGATAAATATCACTTTATCCAATGAAAGAAAGCTAAATTATTACACAAAGCATACATTAGTTTGTAAGGAGTGCTCTTGGATGCCAGTTCTCAAGTAAAATGTTCCTACTACTGTATGTTGCAACAGAGGGGATGTTTTGATTTTAAATTTTGGCACTCTGCCTTATCTCTTGTCTACACCAAAGCGCAGATTAGTGAAGACTTCCACAAAAACTAAAACTTGCATCAGTTTCCCTTTTAGGGTGTTAAATGAATTTCTAGAACTTAAGCGTTTTTTCAGGAAACGTTGACACTAGTGATTCGTGTTGATGATCATAACCATTCCTTCTTTCTCACGCCTGCCTATTTCCAAACTTCTTTTTTGTCGAAATGAAAAGCTTTTTATTTATTTTTTCAATCGCTTTCCTTGCAACAAAAACTGAAATCAACTGTTGATCTCTTCTCTCTAAACTCGAAATAATCGACTCTGCATCGTCGGGTTATCAATTTTTTGTTCGGTTCCTAACAAAACCAGGACGTTTGCTGGAATAAACTCTCTCTCATTGATACAATTATATAAATTCATTTTAATTACAAAAAGGTTCTGGATTTTCTCTGATATTTAATACGCAGATGTGCAATACGAAATATCAAGTACCTTTATAATTAAAACTTGAGTTTAATGGAAGATCTGCCGTTAAAATCCAGCGTATAAAGAGTTCGATCGACCTCATTCATTTCATGCTAACAATTCTGCTGTTATTATTTTCCAAACATTTTATCGCTAAACAGATAAGAACATTTAGCGCATTTCGAAACTGCAGATCCACTTGGGACTTTGATAGTCTCTTCCATTGTTTGTGGTCGTGTTTTAGATTGAAATTCTCTCCGGCCTATTTAAGCGACTTATCGTTGAAAAGCAGAGGACAAAAGAAAAACGTATGAAGCGCCAGCTTACCTTGCTTTGGCGACTGCCATCTTACAGCTGTTAAACGGATGACTGAACATTTGTCACCGTGCCAAGATCGTGCATAATTGCTGTATTTGGTTGTACGGATGCATCGCTGATCACCAGTTTGGATAACAACTTGCCCTGGATTTTCGTATATTGATTTTTTGTGAAGACGGGGATTTTTTAAAAAAAATATTAGGGGAATGATTTTGAATAGAGGCTCCTGGAGGGGATTTTTCATTAAAAATGTGAAAAATCATTGCCCACTTCAACACATGAATCCCGTTAAAGAAGAAATGGAGTGTTAAATCATTCGCCGTCTCCTTAGATTCGTCTAAATGAGCGAAATCGTATTTCTGTGTAGTATTTCGTTTATATCTTCTCATAAAGATACTAATCTTAATAATAATAATAAAAAAATATTCTCGTAGCTCTTATATTAGTGTCTCCACCCACGAAAGGTTGTAAACCATACATCCATACTGTGGAGGATGCGAATTTAAAAGGAATGTATATGTCGTCACTCTAGGGATAGGAATGAATTATGGTACAGTGCGATATTTACTTCCTCTCGGATGCCGTAGATTGTGTACTCTTCTTTTCTCCTTCTCCTCAGGTTTCGAGACCTCTGGTGGTTGCATCGTGAGGGGACTTTTCATTAAAAATGTGAAAAATCATTGCCCAGTTCAACACACGAATCTCATTAAAGAAGAAATGAATGTTAAATCATTCTCAGTAAAAGGGAAAATAATACATAAAGCAGACATGAAAAATTAAACCGAAGATGTATACACTTCCTCAACGTTAAGAGTTTGGATTTAAAACGAAGCTTCGTGATATAGTAAGATCATGGAAAGGGTTTTAATTGAACCGAATAATAAGTTAAAATACAGCCTGATCTTTGTTCGTCCTTATTTTTATACGTATTTATTCGAACAGCGTTTATTCATCCATACAGTCTGTTTTCTTACCCGTTAACCCACCAACGGCATTAATATAAATTCTTCGGATTTTTCAATGTTCTCAAAGGAATTTGAGTTTCCGAGTTCCTTCCTTCTACGAGAAGGTAAAGGTGACGGCGCTGACTAGAAAACCCATCGATCAATGCGATGATATGAGCGTAAAACGATCAAAGTTAGTGTTATTAAGACCGCACACAGTTTTGAATATGAGGAACAATATCCGTGATGCACTGCTGGGCTTCTCCGTATGACATTAATGAGGTGTTTAAAGCAACCTGTGTCAAGCTTTGCCACACTATTACGGCGACTGAGCTAACATCGGCCGACAACGACCGTATTGTCGATAATTGGCATCTAGAGGCACTTGCAGTGAAGCGGGACTTTTTGTTGACTGGAGAGGTTGACAGAGCTGCTGGTTCCGTCGTCCACGACATTGACGGATGACCCCGAGGCGTTGCGTCGAAAGATCGTAAAGGATGTTTCTTTATTTCTTCCTCCCTCAACCCATTTTGCAGTGTGAACTGGAAATCTCTCGCGAGTTATTTGTAAACTCGTCTGCTTGTGTGGAGATTTGAGCTTTGTCATCCCAGAATTTCGCATCAGACGAAGCTCGTGGGAACTGTGGCTTTCTTAGGTTTTTTTCATTTCTTTCTCCGTTTTTATTCTTTATTTCTTCGAAACTCACCGCCATTTAAGTTGATCGTTTATTGCCAAATGGTTTCTTGCACTTCTCTAGACGGAGAAATTGATGGAATTCTTATACTAAGCTTTATTTTTCAACACTTAGTGCGCTTCTCTCTCTCGCAGTAAAAAGAAAGAATAAACATGGAATGAATCGTTCCTCGTGGAATATAGTAAGGCGGAGCTGGAGTTCAGAAAATTTTTTTTAAGTATTCAGATTTGATTTTGAAGAGAACGAGAGAGAGAAAAAGAGTGTCCTTATATAAAATATTCAAGTGTTGTGTACACAGATTGAAAGTAGTCTCTATTCTTCTGCAGGTTTTAAGTACATGCATAACCATTTCATTGTGTGTGTGTGTGTGTGTGTGTGTGTGTGTGTGTGTGTGTGTGTGTGTGTGTGTGTTAATTTTACTTGTTATGCAGGGCGTCCTACGTAATTATTCCGTTGGTAATGGAGAAAGAGATAAAAGATGTTAATTCAGTTCTTTGTAAGATTTTTTTTTCACCAAAAGCATTTAAAAATTTGCAGCTTTGAATAAATTTTTTAAGTGTTGCAGTATACTGGAAATTCTCTTTGACATAATTTGATCTCATTGGGAATCGTAAATTTAAAAAAAAACAATGTGTAAATAGCACAGTGCTGAGATTTCATTTGTATTTATTATGCAAAAGAACACATTTCTTTCTCTGCTAGCACTTGACACAGAAGTAAACAGACGGCAGTATTCATTACATACTGAGCATTTTAAAGGGTGCATCATTGCAAGTATGTTGGATTGTTTTCTTATCCATGGTTTGCAGCCAAATAAATTCAATAGGCGGATTTTTAATTAGTAAAGTACCCTCTGATATTACGTTTTGAGAAAGGGATGAAGATCTTTGATGCAATGCTTTAAAAATTAACGAAAGGACAACAGATTAATACGAATAGCCAGACAAGTCGCTTTTGTATTCTTATGGAATAGGTGAACACTGGAATATCGAAGACGCGAAATGCATAGCGTAGACCAGGGGTCTCTCGGCTGCAGGGACTCATCTATCTTAGGAGGATTAGAACGTTTCTAATTAGTAAAAAGTGTACTTCGAAATTTACTTTTAAATAATTTACATATTTAAAGGTATGGATATTTGACGGAGAAAGTGTTTCTTTGATCATTGCAGATTGCAAAAGAAGATCCGTTGTGCTGTCCTATGTGTAAATAGGACAGCACAGTCTTTCTTAGCGTTCATAATTTATCGTAATTGCTTGAGAGGCGCACGCACAAACACATGTAAGAGAGAGAGAGAGAGATGACACGTGTTTGTGCTTCTTTTAACGAACTAATATAATGCTAGAAACCAGTGCCCTATTCAGAATGTCACACTGATTTGAATACTGATATTTTTAAAGACCCTTTCCATTATTTTTAATAGATGAATAAGTTCCACAGACATATTATTATTCTTGAAGCATAAATTACTGTACTATATGCAACTATTCCAGACAACTCGCCGAATACGGAATACTAAAGAATGGCTTTTGAATAAAAACGTAATTAGATTTCTTACAAATCCTCACTAGAGATTTCCAAGCCACTAATTGTATTTTCACTCTTAATGAGATTTTTTTCCCGTCAGTCATTTAAGTTCTCGACTTCTTTGCAGCGATAAGATCATCAAGGTAAGTCATTTAGAACGTTGCGTGCATCTAATCTATACTGCTCACTTGAACTTTATTTAATCTTCTTGGATTTTTTTTGAAATATTCACGCATCTTGTCATAATGCACTATAATCCTTTTTTCTTCTACTTCTGGCTCCACCTATTTTCTTTTTTTTCTGCTGGAACTAAGAAGTAAAGCTGAGTGATTCATTCCACTGATTCATGAAAGATTTTGCTAATAACCTTCACAAAGGTTTGATTTTATTAAAAAATAAATAAATAAAAAGGAGCTCGACGTGTTAAGTCTGTAATCGAAAAATGATCACGATTTCTTACCAAGTTGGAAAATTAATTTGAGTATGCAGTAAAGCATGACATTGCTTTGGTCTTAATATGAATAATTTAAAAAAAATGCGTAGTTCCCAGTTAATATTGAACTGCTATTAGTTCTATAATGTTCCTTCCTGAAGCAATAATATGAGTTAATTCTTATTAAAGAATTGTTATGTTGAGCATGTACAGGGTGTTCGGGATAAATTTGACATATTTATAATTAATTATATTTTTCCGTAAGTTACATGTATTAACACACACTTCTCTTCATTTAAAAGTTTGGACCCTTCTTCATTCATATACAAGATGTCAGAAAGGATGGATAGCTGGAACCCACCTGAATCATGGAAGAGAATAACTTGTATCATGATGATTCGTGCCCGCCATCAAAATAAGGATATTACGACTGCTGCCCAATGCTCCCTGAATACAGTAAAAACAATCAGGCATGAACTAGAGACTTGCAATGGTGACTACGAGGATGTAGCAAGAAGAAAGATCCCTAGCAGACGATCTGATTGCGTTCGTACAGCAGAATTCCTCGCAAATCTGCAGGAACAGGTGTTGAAGAACCCTGGCATTGGAATTCGGGCTTTGTTCGTGGAGTTGCTAACTGTAGTCAAGCCCTGGATAACAAGGGTAGCCAATGGTAGGCCGTATGTATGGCAGCAGGATTCGGCCCCTTGCCACACCTCTGGGAAAAGTCAAAAATGGTTGTCTGAAAATTTCTACGACTTCACCAGTCCAAATGTTTGGCCTCCAAACTCCCCAGACCTTAACCCCATGGATTATTTTGTATGGGGCGCAGTTGAAAAAGACACCAATCGCACTTCCAGTAATACAAAAGCCCAGTTAATGGATAAAATTAAAACAGTTTTTGCGGCCCTTCCCAGGGAGACTGTAGCATCAGCTTGTTCGAGGTTCCGAAGCAGAATTGAAGCTGTGATCGATGCTAATGGTGGTTATTTTGAGTAAATCTTGTTGATAGTATTGTAATTAACTCTGCCTGTAATGTTTTTTTGTCAATTCATTAAATTTAATAGATACAAAGAAGATTTTCTTTTTCCTTACGAAACTGTCAAATTTATCCCGAACACCCTGTATTTTCATATGTTTGTACAATATTTTCAGTATTGTAATCCCATAGATAATTTATATTATAAACCGTGTTTCTGAATTTCCCATTGAAGTTTAATTTCATCAAATTTAATAAGTTTGTTCTGTAATAAATTCTGGGTATCACCAAGAATTAGCATTTGCTATCCTCAGTGTCCTCTTTACAGCGAGGAAAATTCATCTCATAACTTTGACTACAGAAATGGAAATAGTTCCTCAGAATTGTATATATGCTTTATATAAGCGTCTGTTTCTTGCTGTTATTTAGTATTTTTTTTTCTTTAAAACTACCAATAGATTTTATAACTTGATCGAAGGAATAGAAGCAATGGAATGTATTTGTTGTGGTAACTTGACAGGTTTCTTTCACACTCCTATTGGCGCAATTTTGCTTTACTTGCTGGATAAAATGCTATGAAACGGACACAAAAGAGTGTAATTTATAACTTTAACGGATACGACAAATAGGTTCACTAGCAGGAACGTATCATGATGATATTTTCTTGGCTACCTGACCTTTTTCTCGGCAATCTGGTCTTAAGTGGCACAAAGGCTCTTTGTGTGCAAGACAACAAGAGCTCTTCTAAACGACTTCGATGGCACTTGCAGTAACTTGTGGCTCCATGTTTTCTTCGTGCTGTCGTGAGATAGTCTGCTTGTTCACGTCTGGACGAACAGGCAAAACTAAGCGATCGTGTGTTTAACTGCTAACCAAAGACTGCTTATTTGTTGGTGTTGTCTCTTAGTTTCTGATGCTCGTCTTGCATTGGCTAAAACCTAATCAGAAAGTTCGAAAAATAAAAGTAAATTGCTTTCAATAAAAATGGAGAATTTTTAGCTTCATGGGGAAAATCGTTAGAGTCGAAACATTTATTACGGAAAACAAAATTACAGACGTGTAATATATCATTAAGCACAATGCTCAATTTCTCACACATACACCAGCGATGACATAACACAAGCATTTAGTGATCAAAGCCTTTCTCAGTATAACGTGTTTTGGGGGTTCATGAATCCAGATTTTATTCAAAAACGGTTTCGACGATTTTAATTTCTGACTATAAATGTTGAATCACTATCAGGACATGCAAGTTATTTCTGGTTAATTTCTTTCATTTAGACAGAAACGTCATTCGATCTGCAGATTGATAATGATCTAGGCCGTCCTCCATAATCATCATATGCCAGAGGGATTTTCCTTCTGGAAACTCAGTTTTTTTTCATCCCGCAAAACAGATAAACCAGCCAAAAAACACAAGCTAACAAACATACTATACTGGCCTAGTTGATTTGGCAGTAATTAAGAAAAATTCAACTTTTACCCTACACATTAGCTTTATCTCTCTCTCTCTTTCTCTCTGTGTGCATGTGAGGGGGGGGGGTTAAAATTTGAATTATCCCATATCCCACGGAAGCGAGCTGATTTTGACGAACAAATTTTTTACAATTAAACTGCAAAAATATATATCGAACCGGCAACAATGATAAACTAATACTGAAAATTTTTAAATTATAAGTGATCCCTATTACTCACTGAAAATATTACTACTGCAGCTACAAAAAAAAAAAAAAAAAAAAAAATCATTGATTAATAGTCACTTTAAAAGAAAGTAACTATAATAGTGGAGATTTCTGTGGTTTAGAAGTTCACATGGCATATTCCGGTAATTGGACCACATTTTTTAATAAGCTATATAAAACACAATGAATTAATAAAAGACCCGACAAGTTTCGTAAGTCGATTGACTTACATCTTCAGGGATAAAAGGTAACTGAAAGTTAAAACAACAAAAAAGAGATTAATAGTTCATACTATACAGTTGTAGCCGTCATAAAATTAAAAATCAGAATGCAGATTCAAAGCAGTGCTGGGTTTAAACAATGCTGGATGATGGCACGTTCTGTTGTTCAATTTTATATTATTATGCAAATTATTTAGGTAATCTTTGAAAGCAATGAGTTCATCTGTTCACCTGGCCATATGATAAAAATATCATCGACATAGCGTAGCCATATTTTTGGTTTTTGAAGATAATTGTTTAAAGCATTATTTTCAGTTTTCCATAAATAGGTTAGCTAAAGCCGGAGAGAGGGAAGAGCCCATAGCCAATCCTTCTTTTTGTTCCCAAAATTTGTCTTGATACATGAAAAAATTATTATTTATACAATGTTTATAAAGATCTACGATGTCCGGAGGAAAAAGATCTTCTAGGAGATTCACAGTTTCGTTTCTTGGAACATTTGTAAATAGGCTGATAACATCCAAACTTGCTAAGATGTCTGAAGGTCCAATATAAATATCTTTTACTTTTTCAGTAAAATGTGTACTGTTCTTGATGAAAGAAGATGTTTTTCCTGTATGAGGTAAAATAATTTTGGTGAGATGTTTTGCTAAATTAGAGGTCGCAGAGTCTCTACCATCTACTATTGGTCTTAAGGGAAGACCTATCTTATGAATTTTTGGCACACCATAAATTCTTGGGACTAATGGGCGTTTTGAATGTAGAAAGTGGACCTTCAAACATCTTAGCAAGTTTGGATGTTATCAGCCTATTTACAAATGTTCCAAGAAACGAAACTGTGAATCTCCTAGAAGATCTTTTTCCTCCGGACATCGTAGATCTTTATAAACATTGTATAAATAATAAATTTTTCATGTATCAAGACAAATTTTGGGAACAAAAAGAAGGATTGGCTATGGGCTCTTCCCTCTCTCCGGCTTTAGCTAACCTATTTATGGAAAACTGAAAATAATGCTTTAAACAATTATCTTCAAAAACCAAAAATATGGCTACGCTATGTCGATGATATTTTCATCATATGGCCAGGAACAACAGATGAACTCATTGCTTTCAAAGATTACCTAAATAATTTGCATAATAATATAAAATTGAACAACAGAACGTGGCATCATCCAGCATTGTTTAAACCCACCAGTTTAATAAAAGACCCGACCAGTTTCGTAAGTCAAACGACTTACGAAACTGGTCGGGTCTTTTATTAATTCATTGTGTTTTATATAGCTTATTAAAAAAATGTGGTCCAATTACCGGAATATGCCATATCACTATAATAATTTTCCAGATTATTTGAGTGCATTAAAATGTGCTCTAGTTTCTTTTGGGAAACTATTTCATTTTCTGTTTTATTTAATATTTTAAAGACCTTGTGTGATTCTATTTAAAATAATTTCTAGAGTATGCATACGATGTGTTCCACCTTGAACTATTGCTCAAAGAATGTTATTAAAAACCTCGAATGAGAGTTGAAGATATTGAGGGACCCGCATTGGGAAGAATGGCTGCAATGTCTCTTTCTATTCGCGTGAATGAATGAAAATTTGGAGTAAACTTGCTTAAATAAAACAGTTTGGAATAGAATCATCAGCTTCGATATAAAGGTTTTATTCGACGACTTGGAGACATTCGGTATTTCTCCGTTGAGTGTGGGTTCGTTACACATGGGAAAGATTTTTTCAGCGCGCTCCATTTATTATTATTATTCAAGAAGCTTATCTTGAAAAAAAAAATCTTAAATCGCTAGCCATTCTTTTTCAAAATAGAATAAAGAATAGGTAAATATTTTCGAAATAAATCGATAATTTGATTATTTATGCACACACAGCTTTTATAAATTTGCAGCAATCCAAGTTTTGCTTCGCCTTGACAGTTTTAACATAAATCAGTGCTATTTCTTTTGGGTAAAAGGAGCAGTCTGCAATATATAAGTGCTTAGATCCAATAATTGCTTAACATAAATATGAAAATGATAATTGTTCTGTCTTATCATGAGCATTATTTTCCGGAGCAAGAGCACCTCCCCAAACCGTTCTCTAATAGAGAACTGTAAATCTAGTTTTGAAAAACAAAATAAGAATAACAAATAATTTCCCTAACATACGCCGTCCAGGAATTGTAGAAATGCATTGATTTTTTACTTACTCGAATAAGTTTTCAGTAAGCATATCACTACACATGTCACTCTAGTGGTTATTTTTTTTTTTTTAGTTCAGTCATAATAAACTAAATCAAGGAATATGAATATCATTTTCTTAAACTGCGCTGTGGTTCAAAATGAATTCTCATATTAGGTTGAAAATTTATGTCATATGCAACAGCATTATTATAACGGGGGTAAAGTACTTCGTTTTTTATTGCGATATTTCTAGCAAGATTGCTCTTCGTATACCAGTTGAAAAACAGCAGATAAGGAAACACCGAAGGAGAGAGAAAGTAATAAAAAATGAAAGATGCAAAAAAAGAATGAAGAGGAAGGAGAAGAGAAATAAAAAAAAAGATGGAAATGGTAAACAGATAAGTAATGGAGAGACGACCAGGAGACAAATGGCTAAAAGCGGATATTGAATTACGGGTTCGAAGGAAAAAAATCTTTCAGAATTTATATTATTAAATTAAGTCCGCTATTAAATTCTCCTCCTGCAATGATGTTACGTACGGAATGTGGAGATTAAACAAATTCATTACTTAACGCGTCAAATGCAATTTCAGAAAGTTTCTGGAATTTCTTTTGTTGTTTTTAATCAGAATATCAGGCTTTTGTTCTGTTTTTTCTTCTTCTTTTTCTCCCCCGTAGTTCTTAATAAGGTGCATCACATTTAGAATTGAATGGGGTGGGGGGCAGAAAGTAACAGTTTGCTTTTGGACACGGAAGTTTTGTTGAAGTAGGGAAAAAAAAAGTCAAGAGTTTTTGTGTTTAATCCTCAATTTGTATGAAAAAAGTCCAGTATTTGCATCACAGAACTGAAGTTTAGAAACGGCTGCTACGATTCTAATCGTCAGTGTGAATTTATTTAAGAGGAGATGCTTTGTTAGACATTAATGCAAGAGTGCACTATTGTGAGACGTGTTTATTGTGCTTTGTAGTGTAGCAAGGATCGCCCATTGATTCCTTATTATTGTCTGTTGTCTTGTAGACGGTATTCTGCTGGAGAGCTTCTGCTGGAATAGTCTTGGGGATGCACATTTCAGATATGAGTAACGGTATTGTCCTTCAAAGAAATAGGCGTATTCTATTGGCATTTTTGTGGTTGACTAAAAGGAAAACACCCGATATTGGGAAACAGAGACTACTTCTCTAGAGAATCACGTGGTTGCATATCTGCACGCACACTTCTAATAGGTGTATACGTTTGTCGAGATCTGTTTTGAGGTACTTGTTAATAATTTACTGTTCATTTTTTTTTCTTTTCTTGGAATATAGTGACGTTATGAAAGGTAACTTGCCATAAGAAAGATGCGAAAAGAAGCATGAAAGCAAAGTGAGTGTTGTGAACATTAGCAAATTTAAAAGAACTTCCCCTTGGGACGGACCGTGGTTATTCTGTTGGTTTGCAGCTAGTGATGTTTGAATTTTCAAAGGTGACCTGCGGAATTCTTTAAAGTTTAAGTGCTAAAACTCTCTGAAGGTGAATTTGCGATAAAGTTTCGATAATTAAAAAATGGACTGGGTAAAAAGCAAAATGATGCCGCAGTTTAGATGATTAGGGAAAGAAAAATGCAATAATATAAAACCGAAAAGTTATTCTTGAAGAAAGAGGAAAGTGCCACGCATTTGTTTGAACTTAAAATATCGTTTAATGAACAGATCAAGGTTATAGTAGGAGAGCATCGTCCTTTGTATCAATCTGTGTAGTGCCGTTTTCTATCAGACCTGTTTACATAGATATTGGCAGCATTCTTCTTATTCGGATCCTATCCCCAAGGCATTGGCTGTGACAGTCTTCCCATCTTTTTCAGGTAGAGAAGAAATACTGCTGTCCAAGTAAGCATAAGTTTGGCTATTTCAGCTGCTAGAAATAAAAGAGAAGAATTTTCGTAGCATCCATCCAGTCTTGGCTACCTTGTCGACTTTACTGATACGTGAAGCTTTTGGCTCGTGAGCCGGCACTCTTGTGACGCACTGCTTCCCTTCTTTTCTGGTTGGTGCTCTATCAATCTTTCTGAGATAGCTGCCTAGAGAAATGGGGAGAAATCTGTCCGCTCCTCTCCCGTATTGTGATATTTTTCTTTCACTTCCCATATCTTATCCTATCAAAGATTGCCGCAGATGTAGTCGAAGTTCTCTTACCCACCTCTTTTCTTTACTTGAATTTTTCGTCGCATAGCCATGAAATTCGCTCGGCTACTCCTTAATCTTTCCCGTTTTACCAAAGAAAAATCTCGAACCATTTAAAATTGTTATTGTCCATTGCAGTATCGCTCTGCGTGAACTGAATGCTTAAAAATTGCTGTAGTTCAAAAAGAAAATAGTTATTTTCTGTCATATTTATCGTTTGGATTTTGTTCCTACTTATAACATCATCGAAATGAAGTTCTGCCCGAATTTCTTCAGTGGATACTTTTTAGCCCTGTTTAAGCACCAAATGTTTCAAGCATTACACGGTTTCATTACAATGAACTTTCCCATCCTTTTTTGTTATAACTGCATTTTTACATAAGAGCTTCCATAACTCCGTTTAGGCCCAGCCCTTTGTTTGGAATGGCCTGGGTTCGAATTCTGTTAGGAAGCGAAGAAACTTTATCATGGCTTTCCAGCTATCTAATAAGAGGTGGAAAGTTTCCTACTGGAAACGAGAGCTTTTCATTCTAATCAAACTAGGAAAATCAAATCAAAATCTAATCAAAGGGAAAAAAGTCAAGGGGTGTAATGTCCGGTGACTTCGGGGGCCATGGGATTGGACCATCTCTGCCAATCCAGCGATTCGGGAATTCTCGATTAAGACGATTGTGAACATAACGAGACCAATGGGGGGAGGGGGGGGGCTTCGTCCTGTTGAAATATAACATTTGGTTGCATCTCCTGTAGCTGGGGATGACGTAATTATTGAGCATTAATTTCTTTTTCAAGAAAGAAGAAAGGGCCAATCACTTGATCATGCATTAGTCCACACCACACATTGAGTTTTGGACATATTGGGCTTTTTCCTGTACTGAAGCCATTTTTAAAGAAAATCAGCAGCAGCGCTCCTGGTGTCAAAAGCAGTATACTGAAGATACCAGTATGGAAACTTTGAGTGCCCAAGTTTACTTGCCACAAAATTTATTCAGTTAGTTTCATTGTTAAAATATTATAGCCAGTTGAAATTAGGGTAAACTTTTGTGGACACCCTGTATAACTGGCATAGAACATGTCTGAAACGTTGGTATTCCAGTGAAATGAGAGATAATCTTTAGTCTTGCTCCCGCAAGACAAACGGACCGGCGAACTTATTAAAGGATCAAACAGAATACATTCATTTTAGATTTGTGGCCTCCGCGTAATCCCAAACATCAGTATGAACAATGAATATTGCTAATAAGATTTTCATGTTGCATCGGAGAACTTCAGTTTGGTTCATTAACATTTAGCATTAGGTGCGAAAGAAAAGCTTTTTCATGTTAAAAACGAATCTTTTTTTACTTCAATTTTTTCCCCGAAAAGTTAAGGTTTTACAAATTTAAAAAGACCTTGCTTGGGGTTATGAGTGTAATTAGATTATTTGGAAAGAATTAATCTTTCCAAATATTATAATTAAAGAAGAATTAAAGGAAAAGATTTTAATTAAATTTAAACCAAACACTCTTCGTCAGACTAAGCGGATGAATTAGTAATTCAAATATCAAAGAAAACCATCAAACATTCCTCACCACGCACGTCTAAACTTTGCATTAACATTTAAAAGTGAAATGATGAACATCAAAGGAACATCATCTATGCATTAAAAGAAATGTACACGGATTAAATTGAGACAGAGAAGAAAGATTTCCGCACTGAACGTAATCATCCCATAAAAATGGTTTTACAAGCAGAGTGAAATTTGAAAGAATGTAACATATCACTCCTCCTTACTAGGAGGCCTCTTTGGTATGTGGAAATGGCCATTTGTTGAACAGAATAAATAGGCAGAAGTGCGTTTTTGCAATGTTAACTCCGAAATACAGTTGATTATAATCATAGATAATTATCTATGCCAGTTTTTACAGAATAAGGTTTCGTCATTTTTGAGATTCTGTACGAAACAAAGGATTCAGTAGTGCATTATGAGTAATTAGTTTTCTATTGGAGTCATGGATTCGATTGTAAGTGGACATGTCTTTTGCTGGCATATAAGCAATGGATTAACTTCATCGATTCGTTACTAAACGGAGCTATTATGTCTTGAATATGAAACGTCACTGAGAGAGAAAATTGAACTCGTAGCCAGCGGCGGCTCGTGGCTTGAAATCGTGGGGGTGCTGCAACTTTCGAAATATGCATGTACAGTGTATACGTGTTTGGATAAAATATCAAAATTATGGTAAAAATTAAAAAAAAAATAATAAACATGAAAAAATATTGTTTATTATCGATAATTTTATACAGTTTAGTATAATTCAAAATTACTTAAAAATAAAATCCATTTTTTAATGTTTAAGTTAAGGGATATATATCCCATATTGTTTCTTAGCCGAATAAGAAACTCAAAGAGTTTCATGCCTAATATAATAGAAACTATATAAAGTTCGGCGATTCCAAGCGTAAGCAAATACCTGGATACAGCAGCAACTGACCCTTAAGGTTGTGCAAGCTGAGGCAACTCATGTCTAAGGTGGAGCAAGATCCGATCACTATTCTTGATATTTACCCATAATGTGAACTTTGCTCCTAGAAGCTGTATTACTGTTCACATTATGAGAGAAGGTCACTACCCAGACCGGTTTCAACCTTATGAGTAAGTAAAGCCGTCTCTAAAAATTCGGACGATCCCTAGGCCACTCAATCGTGGGCGAAAGACCGTCCATCTCAGCGTTGGCTCCACTCAGTGATGGCCTTCCACCCACACGCCACCACCGAGCAGAACCGCTCAAATTCCGAAGAAAATCATTCACCGACAAAGCCCCTCAGCGGGCCGTGCCGGAGAACACTTTCCCCGGAGACTCAAATTGCTCGCTTAAGGCAAAAACCCTAAGGGAGCGAACTCATAATAGCCCCCACCGGTTTCAACCTTTTTTGAGGTCTCATCAGTGAGTAGCTAGACCTAGTTAATATCAAGTTTGTAGCGAACAGAACTTACCACCCTTCTATGAGTATTGCCAAGAGGTGTCCTAATAAGTTATTAGACATATGAAGAGCCAAAGGCTTCAATTCGGCGACATATAACTTGTTTAAGTTAAGGGATAGATATCCCATATTGTTTCTTAGCCGAATAAGAAACTCAGAGTTTCATGCCGAATATAGTAGAAACTATATAAAGTTCGGCGATTCCAAGCGTAAGCAAATACCTGGATACGAGTTGCCTCAGCTTGCACTACCTTAAGGGTCAGTTGTTGCTGTATCCAGGTATTTCCTTACGCTTGGAATCGCCGAACTTTATATAGTTTCTACTATATTCGGCATGAAACTCTTTGAGTTTCTTATTCGGCTAAGAAACAATATGAGATATATATATATCCCTTAACTTAAACAAGTTATATGTCGCCGAATTGAAGACTTTGGCTCTTCATATGTCTAATAATCCATTCTTTAATTATAGTTAAAGGAATGGATTTACAATTTTTGGAAATTACAATTAAAACCTTTAATTGTAATCCAAATATTTAAAGAGACGGAGTAAACACGATAAGCACTAAGAATACTCTACTACTGGCGCAAACTGCATATAAACAACAGTGGAACTGCGCGATGGACAGTGCCGCATTACGCTAATAGCTCGCAGCTCACTATGACGTGCATATGCTTGCGCGCGTAGCAATACGACACTTTGGTAAACACAGTGCTGCTAGCCTTCTTCGCCCTCCTAAGAGCTACAAGATGGATTTTTATTATTTTTTATACAAAATTAGAGAATTGTATAGGACGGTTTATGATAAAATTAAATATTACAAGCAAATATAAATAAATTAATAAATATATTTATATATCGAGAAAAATTGGGGGGTGCTGCAGTTCTGCAGTACCTATGCACGAGCCGCCCCTGCTCTTAGCTGCACAAGTTGATTCATATTTCACATATTTAGTTCAGTTGTCAATTATTGCATTCAAGTTATACGTAGTTTAAACTGGGAATAATGTGTGTGTGTGAGATAAATAAATTATAACCAAGGGGGAAACGGTTTTTTGAAACTTTAAACTTAGAAATAATCTAGAGCTTATCAACAGTTCGAAATAGCTGAGAGGTCAGTGCAAAACTTCATGCGAAGAATAACAAAAAGCGGTACTATACTGACCCCTTGGGTCAGTTTGTGTCTTTCAGACAGCTAACGTGAATTATTCTTAACTCAATTTTTCCTGGCCTGTTTGTTTTTCCCGAAGAGAATGCATTATCCTTCAGTTGACAAGCTCTTATAAACTTTCCGTCAATCTTAAACGAATCGACTACCCTCTACAAAAAGAATGAAAAATCTTGAATATCTGACACCTTTTGATCAAACCATAAATTGAAACTGCGATGAATAACGTTTTGCTCTCATCTTCAAAAGAGTCGGTTATTTGCTGCAGATGTTTTCATGCCTCGAATTTCTGCCTCGAACTGTGCATTCACTAGTTAAGATTCATGTTCTTGCAGTTCTATTCTTTTCCTCTCACTTTCGTTTCCGTCAAGAAATCCCTCATAGCGGCGCATCTTATTGCCAGACGTGAACGTGCATGTGTAAAACTGGTTTCAATACGTCGCGGACGAGATGAAAAATCTTGAAATATTAATTTAAGATTTGCGGCTGGAATATAGTTCTGTGAAGCTGCGGAACACAGCTTTAGTTGACGCATCATGATTAAAGATAATTACCAAAACCCCTGTAGCCATAAAAAGTTGATTTTTTTTTTAAATTAAGAGCATGTTTGTTATAAGGTTTGCGAACTGCGTTAGACAAATCTGACTACTCAAATGCCCTTATAGTAGGGTCAGTAAAATAAAAAAAATTTCAATTTGATTTATTTTCTAAATCTAAATCTGCCACAGGTTTATCAACTATTTAAGAAACTCTTAGCTACGATATTCTATAAGAATAGTAAAAAGAAAAAGGTATCAGTGATACCTAACTTACCAAGGAGGTTTTATTCAAAAATTTTCATCTTATATAATTATGTTCATCAGCACTGAAAAAAAGTTTGCATGGATCGCCACGGACGCGAATTATTAAGTCATTTATGGAGTACTGTTTGTGTTTCAAGTTTTCTGAGGCACACTTCTAGAAGATACCCACCCACATAATAATGAATCATAATGCTGAATTTGGAAGTACTACTCTGATCTCGATGCGTTGTCATTTATAATGTCTCATAGGATTGGTAAGCTGATGCTATAATCTTGTTGGCAATAAGACGTTTCAACTATCGAAAGTGACAACGTTTTGTCGTGAATAGAAGAAAAGAAGAGAATACATAGCAAATATTTTTGTCACCTGTTTAATGGTGATACTAGTAATGGCACCAAAGTTTAGTGATAAGTTGCTGAATCGAGATCGACAACGCAGTTTTCGTAAAAAAACAATCGAGCTAAGTCGGAACAAATTTCCAAACACTTAAGATTGGAAAATGTGACCAAAAATCGCAATTGCATGCGAGAGAGAAAAGAACAGTCAATTTGCATTTAATCTTCCCCTTAACGTCTTAATCTTCACTTCCCCTGTTCTTCACGGCTAAGTAACTTCATATAAGCATAATTAATGATATGATGGAATGGTTATTGCCTTCATCGGTGTTAGTTACGTGCATTTTCCGACTAGTTCTTTTAATAGAAGGGGGAGCGCACTTCTTACACGCTGTTCGAACCCATACTTTTTTAGCCATTCGGTCATCAACCAGCTGCATCTCTGTCATTATGTCATTTTCTGGAAATAACGGTGATCCTGGGTTTAATTTCGATACAATGGGAGAGATACGAAGTTCAAACATCATAAATATGAATTGTTGCCATTTTGGTATTTATAGGCAGCACAAGGGCAGTTGGGCTGATTGAAACATTAAGGCGTTTTTGATACAATGTGGTAGATGGATATTTTCTCAGACGCTGTCTTTTAACAAAACACCAACAACTCATTCGGTCGGCGAAATGATTCGTGAATGCACCTCATGCTTTGCACTCTACTTCAGCAGCGAGAAAAAACTAGCCGTCATTGTATGCAATGATGTCGTAATGGCCAACTTATTCTTCCACCGATGATACGATCTTTTTGACATCTTGCGAGAAAGAGCGCACGATACTTTCCGTCGTGCGCACTTTCTCGACAAACATCAGAGTATACAAGTGTACATTGTCATTCTGCAGTGTGACAAAAACATTCTCCGAAATCATCAAATCCAGGCCACAGATTCGCAACTATACGTCTTGGACAGCGACCAAGCAGTGGATGAGCGTAGTTCGTCCGGCTACAGCTATTTTACAAAGAGGTCGTCTTCGCGACAAAGCCCCAGTCCTTCTTTCACATAAAAGAACTTGAAATAATTTTACGGTAAATTATTTTGCATCCAGCTAGGGTAGACTTAGCCAAGACAATAAGATCGTATTTTGTCGGTCCATTCAATCCGCGCTTAGTTCCAAAGATATCTCCCCCCCCCCTACATTTGTATGTTTCTCAAAATACGTTAAGATATGTTTGTGTCGTTTTATTCTTCATTTGTCTGCATGCAGACAAATTCGTTCTGACTTCCACGGTAATTAGGATCTTTAATAAAATTTATCGAGTTCTTAAATTCTTAAATTTTTAGTTGCAAAATGAGGCAAATGATTCCAAGCTACAGAATTATATATTATAAATGCTATTAAATAAATTGAAATCATTGTATGAAGTGTATAAACGAAAAATTCTCTACATTCGAATACCCTAGTTACCATTTAGAATATTATTGCGCTGTTTGTCGATTAAACTAATATTCAAATATAAATCAACGATCGTTATAACTTTGTAGCCATTATACTTTGTATTATAGCTTGCAAAATAATCTCGTCGTTTTAGTGGAAACTCAGCCGCTGAACTGATTATTGCATAATTGTAATTATGGACAGGACGACTCGGTGCTATATATTTATCCTCTTTTTCCTGTTTGGTGATTCTATGTATATAACACCGGCTCTAACCCCATGCAAAGTGTCTTCAATTCTATCGCCATAGGCTATCGGTAAGTTCACTTTGAACTTTTTACAAAGCAGTCACAACGCAAATTGTGTCTACACGTTCGAACTGCACTCGATTTAATTATACCCTAATAACAGAAGTACTTAATGGATCAGTATTAATAGAGCTAAATTCGGAAACATTTCTCCTGTAAGAAATGGCTGCTCAGACTCTGTAAGCAGTGCTAAATTCGTGAACGAACCTTTAAAATGAAGCATAATATTAAAGAAATCAGCAGGAAGCTCCATCTTGCTTTGTTTTAATTGCACGTGTTCTGTTTCACGTTTGATCAGTTAAAGGTTCGGCATGTCTTGACATAATTGAAAGATCTACACTGTGGGATCTTGAGATAGTCCTAGGACAAAATTCATTTTTGTTTTATCGCTGAAATTGTTGCAATAATAGCAGATAAAATGCAATTTAATATTTGCATTTGTCTATTCTATGGGAAAATTATACCGTGTGAGATAAAAATCGCCATACGGTGGACGCCACATTGTGTCATTCACGTAAAATTTGAATTTTATTCATATCTTTACAAAACAGTCGGCGATTAATAAAGTGCTGAGTGGTTAGGCTAGTGGACTGATAATCCATTGGCTCCGCCCATTTGGTTTGGAATTTCATGCTGGTTGAAAAGTTTTTTGTGCAGGCTTCGTTGGAAAGGTGGATGGCGTTTCAGTTTCCAACCAACAGGTTGCGGGTTAGGATCGAAGTGTGGGCATGATGTTTGTGAGTGAAGACCTAAAGTAGCATGAAAGCGTATCACGCTATGTCTCTAGAGAAGGTTGTTGAGTATTAAGCAATTTTTTTGCTTAATTTAACTTATTTGTTTTAAAAAATGATAATTAACACTTCTTTTTTCATGAATTATTTGAGGTGGGAAGAGGTTCGGCTCTGCAATAGGGACCTCATCATTAAAGACCCATTCTTTTCTCAGTTTTAAAATCGGTATTCAACTTTTACATTCGTACGAGTTCTCCAATTAATTCTCACAAAAAAAGAAAAAAAAAACGAATAATATGTGAACAGAGCACGCCGTATATCGAAGAATACCGAAGCTGTTTGACTTTTGTTCAAATTCGTGTTCTCATTTTCATTCCTTCCGAATTAATATTTCATTCCCGAATGGCATTACCGGTTTATAGTTTTTGTAGCACTGTTTACGTTAGTAGTCGAGATGTCCTAAAAATAAAGTGTAGCTGCTTATTCTTCATTTCTGAGCACCATATCGCAAAACAGAAATATGATTTAATAATGGAATATCGTGAGCAGACATATAAATACAAAATTAATAACGGAAAAACTCACGTAAAAAGATTATTTGATAATATAATTTTCGCCTGTGTGTCACATGCATCTTCAGTAATTTTATGCTCAAATTAACCAATAACTGACAATTCCAAAAAGCGCCACCTAAGTAGCTGGTGTAAGATAACTAAAAAGGTCAATAAAGTTCCTAAAAAAAAATCAATACAATAAAAAGTTGGGAAAGATTAGCTGATTTATAAAGTACTATCTCCCATAAAGGGGATAGACGTAAACCATCGGTTCTGTTTAAGTTAGGAAAGTGAAGTAATTTTGTATTTAGAAATATGATTCTTACACTCGTGTATTCATTCTTCACGATTCCGATTAAAAAAAAAAAAAAAAAAGATTTCTACCTTCTTTACGAATTCTAATTTCCTCGCTTATCTGATCTTAGCCAAAAAATTAACATGGGAGTGTAATAAATGTGTATAATAGTGTTTATATAAATTAAAAAAAATCATATATGAATGTTGGTCCAAACTAAGTAAAATAGGGGAAAGAAAAACAAGCAATCTTGGAATGTCGTTGTTTTTAACGTCATATAATATTGTAGAAATTGAATATTCTGATTAAGGAAAACCAACCGAAACAGTTTCTTATCTTCTGGTTTTTAATTTTCTTTGGAAAATATTATTCTCTACTACTCTGAACTTATCCAAGACTGCAGTTATAATTTCCATTTTAAGTGGATACGAAAAGATAGCAATTACTTCCTCACTGTTTAATAAAGAAATTTAACATCCCCATTGCTTTAAGGGGAACCCATTCCTAGGATTGATTTTCTTATTCTTTCGCTATATCTACCAAGAAGAAGTGGATTTGCTTCACACACACACACACAGTAAATAGAACGAGACTACGCATGAAAGATCAGTAAATTAAGATCAGTTATCTTTTGCGGACCACAAACTCCGTAACGGAATTGTTTCGAAAGTAAAAAAAAAAAAAAAAAACGAAAGGAGCTGCTTTATATTTATCGATCAGATCGAAATAAGAAAAGAAATCGCAATCCTGGAAAGATTTTGTTTTCTTGCGCACGGAGTTCTTTCTTTGAAGGCGATCATCTAAAACTTGAAAGCGCTCCGTTTCTCTTTCTTGAAATCATCACTAAGCCTTAAAATTGCAGGAAAGTGTGTTGGGGGGGGGGGACTTCAAACAAAAGCGAATATCATTAAACGCAATTTTCTTTTAAGCTATTTGCTCCTTAAACTGATATTTTTATCATTCGATAAATTATCTCGTGGGAGTGTTTTATATTTTACAATTAACATTGCTACAGTTTGCTGAATATTAGTGAAATCCAGTAATTGTATTATTATCAGCCATACGTTCAGCAGGACTGAAATAAAAGTAGCTGCGATGTAGGAAACAAAAGTTATCAGATCATAAAGCTGATTTGTTTTCGCAGTGGTTCTTAACATATGATTCCCGAATGCGTTTTATCAGTTATCAAAAATAAAACAACTCTCCATGACCTGATACTGAGTTACTCAAAAAAAAAAAAAATAATAATAAATAAATAGGAATTTTTAGTGTCTTGTACCGGTGTTCCTAACACACCCGTCCCCAGAATAAGCATTTAGTTAAACATTTTCTATCGGTAATTAGAAACCATTCTGTTTTTCTATATTTTTTCGGAAAGGATACGTGTGTAATTCACTGACAATTTCATCATTGAAATGTATTATTTCAACACTGTTAACGATTTTCTGTTGGGAGGTAATCTCCTTCCACGAGGAGATAGACCATCCAGCGGCACATACTCCACGAATTACCCAGTTCCTGCTTTCTTTCTGTTAAGTAATGTGCAACACTACTATTAAACGTGTTCGAGGCCAGTGTATTTGTGAAGAAGACGCAGAGGAAAAATAAGAAACCCTTCGATTACAGTTCGTAGAGTCCTTAACCTTACCAAAACATGAGGGACATGAAGCAGCAGGTGACCCACATACTGAACTGTAATCTAACTAGTACTTCAACGAGAATTACCGCTGGCTTATGTGCATTCATATTTGCTATAAAAGTTAATTTTAAAAACTGAAAAAAGAAAGTAAGAATGGCAGAGGGAAAACTACTCCCATTCCCGAGTCCGTTCTGGTTTTTTATTAACTTCACATATTACAACCATACTGACATAGTCAATAGTTCTAAATCGCACAGAATCGTCATCATTCGTTGCTTTCATGACTTTATTTTAATTAACCAGCCATACATCAAAATTGGTTATTAAATTATTTAAATTTGCTACTTCTGTGTTAAATTAGGCTACCTAATAGGGAAGAAAACCAAACCTGCTCCGTTGCGATAAGTGGAAATGCAATGTCATGTCGTTTTTCGGCCGTTGTAAGCTCAAAATACTGTAAGCTAATCATCTCGTTAGCGATTTTTTAAAAAAAAGATGAAAAAAATAGAGAATGGGACTAGAATGCGCAATACAAATAAAATTATCAAATAAAATATTTATATAATTAATTATAACATTAATTTTTCGACTCAATTGTCTGTTTTGATTGAATAGTTGAATATTGTTATGCAATTGAATTCGTTTAGAAATGCCAAATGTGGTGATTTTGTGAACTAAATTAAATTATATTATCGGTAATATTATTGTTATTACATGTGATTATTGTTTGCTAAACTCTAGTGTTGTCTTCATTATATGGCCTGTTCATATCCTAAGATAGTTCTGAGGTAGGAGGTTCCTCCAGAGGCGACTACATCCGTAAAGTTCTTTGTCGAAATGGTCCACTTCTGCGAACCATTGAGGAATACAACTGTACTGACTGCATTTAAAGTCTTAGTTCGATCTCTAATATTTCTGTATATATATAGACATCTGTTACCGTACTACATTCAGACGATTTCCAGATGCTGGAATTCAGCTGTCTATGATTTCATTATTATTGCAAAGCCATCAGCAAACTTGAAAGTTTTGTGGAAACATGTTGCCCTCCATAGCTCCAAATATTACATTGCTGTGTGGGATTTTATCGAAGAATCTAGCAGAGCTGGGCAGAAATGGCTTCAATTATTTCACTTGGGAATTCACACTAATGCAGCGCAGTATTTTGATTCGTATTGAAATCAAAGCATTTTTATAATCGAGTATAAGTGAGATTTTTGCCTGAAGTTAATTTTGGGTCTTAATAGAGTGGATATATTTATTAACATCTGTTAGAAAAATTTATTCTTATTAATAAGGTGTCTGCTTTCAGTGTTGTTGAAAGTAGAGCATTTCCTCTGTAATTTTATTATAAGATTTATTTATTATAATACCTTTCTTTGTAATCGAAAGAAATTACATTGGGAATGCACTGCACTACATCTGAATTTAACATGCCTCAATCACTTGATCATTTTGGGCTGTATAGAAATAGAGCCCAAAAGGGTTTTCAGGGTTTCCAGAAAAATTGTTGCAGTTTCTTCGAAAGAGATTGCGCGGATGAAGACACTGGATTTGCTCAGTTTGAGTTGATTCTCAACATTTAAAAGTTTTTAAAATATTTTCTCCCTTAATTATGTTGTCTACTGCTTCTTACTCTTTCTTTCATATTACATATTCGATTCCTTTCTGATAAGTGAATAGGGATTATTTTTTGAGTACTTTTTCTGCCATCTGATATATGCAACGCCTCCAATTCATTAAAAATGTTTGATTCTTAATTGTTCATTACTTTATTAATTAGTCTTTCGTTGTTCTTTGTAAGTTTCATTTTTGTTAACTCGATAGATTTTTTCCCCCTTTCTTTTATCAATCTGTCTTCAGCGAACCCGATTTTTAATTTTATACTGTTTTTCAGTATTTTGGCCGCATAATTAATTATTTGCGTCCTCGGTCTTGTTATATTTTCCTTCCGATATGTAGAAGGATATATTTTCCATGTAATTAGCTGTCATTTTTATGAAACAAAATAGCGTATTGATTTGACTTAAATCAACTCATAATGTTCGTGATCTCCGATTATAATTTTGGGCTTTAAGAGATTTAATGGGAGCACCGAATTTCATAATCGGAGAACGTCTCCACTGTGTGTGTTATAGGAGGACAGTTTATAACAGTTGATTCATTTCCCATTATTCAGAATGGAGCCCAGTTGTGCATGTGATCCATCAGGGGCCTCTGGGGTGAAGAAATTGGATTTGCGCTATTAAATTATAACCAGGGCATTTAATTTGCTAAAAATGCCCATGGCTGTTTGTTGTTTTTTGAATCAAGTATTTTCTCACTCTTGTGATTAATGCACAAACAGAATGCCTCATTGAACTCCTGCTATAAGGAAGAAATTGTGTATTAAAGTAAGTTGAAATTATGCAATGGCATTGTTAAGACAATTACAGAGAGATTTTTACTGGTTGATAAAGAGATCGCCCCATTATTACCATCAAGCTTAGCTCTTCGATTGTCAGTTCGATTGTGATAAAACTTTAGGCTGGTCAGATACGTTTGATGCATGAAATGCTGACAGGTTATGAAATAATTCTCCATCAGCTGAGACTGCATTTTAACATGCTCCTCATTTCTTCCAATTATGTTTGTTTTATGTGCTTCGTTAACCAGTAATTGAAAGAAAAGAAGTGCCTGCTTAGACGATGATAGCAGTTAATTACATTGAGTTTTTATTTAGGATTGTTGTACCTCCCCACAAATGCAGATTATTTAGCTAGAAGTAGAGATAAACGACAAAGTACTTTGAAACTGAGGGGGGAAAAATTAGGGCTGTTAGGAAAAAATTTAACGAAATGATCGAATTTTCATTATGTTTTAATATTCTGAATAAATACATACTAGAGGATAGGGACTGAGTCCAACCAGACTTACTCGTGTCGGTCCATGAGAAACGATAGGTTAATTCTTAATAAGTGAACATGGACGGCTAAACTTCATCGACCATCAAGCTATTCCAACACTGATGTAGCCTCAATTAATATTTGAATGTACTTGAAATCCTTCGAGGTTTTCACTTAATTCAGACCCCAGAAAGACGAAATCTTACTCAACTATGGAAATATCAGCCTTCCTACACTCTCGAAGGAAGGGAAATTTTATGAATTAACCAGAAGAATTAAACAAATCGACATTAACACGGACCGATCTATGAACTCAGCTGGGAGAAATGAAGATAAGAATTAGAAATTTTATTTATAGGTCTGAGAATAGGGAAGTGAGGGGGAATGGGCATCTTTTTAAATTAAAGGAAAGATTTGTAAACATAATTGTCTTAAAATAATATCCACTCAAACCCATCACTGCGGAAGAATATTATTATCAAATCATTGCCTTCAAAAATAGATAAAAAATAGGAAAACTAGTTTTCCTATTTTTTATCTGATGGCGGGCTACCGAAACGGTCAGCACATCGTTATTTATTCTGTTAGCTGGTCATCTTTACCGCAATTATTTACGACATATTTTTAAATTTCACAATCTTTAAATTCATTAACCTTCCAAATTTTGCTTTATTCAAGATTTCATCCTTCTTGATATCTTTTACTCATGTGTCACTTGATTTTCATCTTCTGAATTGTTTCCCGATCTCGAATCATTTTTCGACTCACTTCTAAAATTTGCTATACCATCATCCTGATCGTCACATTATTCTGGAATTATTACCCTAATTTAAAAAGGTTAATTAATATATCCGTTAATCTTAAGTCTGTAGGTTGATAAAAATAGGTAGCTCAACAGCTTAGCTTTTGCTTTATTGCCTTATGTCGAGAGTTACATGATACTTTGTTTCGGAATATTCTACGTGTGGAACCTTTCCCAGGAGAACGTTTATAAATCTGAAACTGGGGAATGGCAACAAAGCAGACTTTTCATTTTAGAAGTACGTGAATAAGACAACCTGAACTGCTTTTTTAAACATAAACTATTATGTTTGGCGCTCTACTGATAGTTTATGCGGCATTTCGTACGACTTCAAGAGTGTTGCGATGTTGAATTTGCAAGCCTTGTAAAAAAACGGTTCTCAGACACGCGCAGCGAGTGGATTTAGTATTTGCTGAATGTCAAATATTCCCGACAGCTTCAACAAGGGGGAAAATGCAGAGAGGCATTGAGATTTGTTGTCGAGTTCTTCCTTCAACACAATTTCCAGGAACTGGAATTCTTTTTCGAAAGAAAACTAAAAAAATAAATAACAAATTTTCACTCGCCATGTAAGTTTACTGGTTGAAGGAATTCTTGGAAATTCCTTGAAGAAAATTACTGAAACATTTTAAAATTTTTTTTATTATTATTATCTCTACTCTTCTAAAGAAACGCATTAGCTAAAGCAGTTCAACGCAGGCCGAGCGGAATTATTATACACGAGGTGTAATATAGTTATTGTTTTATTTCGGAGAACAACTAAAGAAAGGGAAAAACATACTCCCACTGACTTTCTTTCAGCTTATCACGTTGTGACTGCCAAGATTAAGACTATCTAAAAAGGAACAGTAATATTCACTAAGTTGTCAAGCCATTGAGAGATTAAATCGGAGCAGTTATCACATAATCGAAAAGTTTCTGATGATATTGTACGGCTACCCATGTATGGTAGGAAAGAAAGGAAAAAGAAAGCTGAATGAACGATACAAGTAATGTACTTTTCATGAAGAAAAGTAAATGAAAAGAATCCCGGCTATTTCAGATCTACCATATGACAACGCACAACTTATTTAAGCAGGATATGTAGAAAACGTACTTGAAAACGAACTCACCAAACATGATTCAAGGCAGTGGATATGGAAGTAAGCATCCAGAATTCGTTAGACTACTTGGAGTACATTACTAGCTGGTTCAAAGGTTTGTCTTGAGTTCTTCGTTTGTGGATAAAACATTAACACTAGAAAAGACATGCTGTCTCTGTGCTATTCCCCCCGCAATATCTCGCGTGATGGAGGTTGCATGCATAGGAAATACATTGTATAAAGTGTTACGTAAATGCTTACTGTTCAGCAACTTTTTTTTGCAAATAAAATATACAAATCTCTTTGAACACATAATAAAACAGGTCTGTATAAATATTAGTTCTGAAAAGAATCAGCTGTCATTTGATAAATAAAGTACACGAGCACGAAAGTGAACGATGCTTGTCCCTATAAAGTATGTTTTTTTACAAGCCAACCTATTTCATGTATTGAAATAAAATACGAGTGTGGTCTGAAAAGTTTCTGGGCCTAACAATGAAAAAATGAATTTTATAATCTCAAAATTATTTTTATTTTTCAACATAATCTCCCCTAAGACTAATGCATTTATTCCGGCCATGCTCCAGCGTCATTATCCCGTCCCTGTAGTGGTTCTCAGTCAGATCTGCAAAATACTCCTCTACAGCTGTAATCATCTCTTCATTCGAAGAAAAATGCTGACCAGCGGGGAAGAGTTTTAGTTTTGAGAAGAGACAGAAGTCAGAGGGAGCCAAATCTGGGGAATAGGGTGGATGTTCCAACAATTCATAGTGCAGATCCCTTAATTTTCCCATTACCAAAACCTTTGTGGGCAGGTGCATTTTCCTGATGAAAGACAATTTTTTTCTTCTGCAAACTGGGTCTTTTCTCACGAATGTTTTTGTCTAGTCTAGCTAAAAAATCGGAATAATATTCCCCGGTTATTGTTTTACCTTTTTAAAGATAATTAATAAGCAAAATGCTTTTAGCATCCCAAAACACCGATGCCATGACCTTTCCTGCTGATGGAACCGATTTTGTCTTCTTTGGCGTTGAACAACCGGCTTCTGTCCATTGTTTTGACTGCTATTTGGATTAGTGTGTAATGTTGAATCCAAGTCTCATCTATAGTAATAAATCAACGCACAAAATCAATTTTATTCTTGTTAAAATGCTCCAAGCACTGTTCAGAGATTTTCATGCGGGTGCGTTTTTGATCTGCTGTGAGCAAGCGCGGCACCATCTTGGGCAAAACTTTTTCATTTGCAATTCTTCATGCAAAATATATCCTACACGTTCTTTTGAAATGCCTATAGTTTCAGTAATTTTACTCACTTGGACTCGCCGGTCAACCAATACCATATCGTGCACTTGATCAATGATTTCTGGTGTTGTTACACTTTTTGGACGTCCTTCACGTGGATCATCTTCAAGGCTGGCACGGCCACGTTTAAACTCGGCAGCTCATTTCCTAATTGTCGAAAACGAAGGAGAAGAGTGCCCATAAACTTTTATGAACTTCGAATGAATTTCTTTTGGCGCAAAACCTTCTTTTACAAAGAATTTTATAACCGCACGATACTCAATTTAATCCATTTCAAGAGATACAGACAACACTTTTGCTTCCGACAGCTGTATAAGAAAAACTACTTGATAAAATCACTTGAAATTTCATATGGATGCTTATGACAGATGTACCAACAAATTGTTATTTCGAATTTTACCGTGCGCATGGATGATTTTGAATTCTGTAGGTGGCAGATGATTCCTTCTGGTGTGAGACCACAAACGACCCTGGATATTTGGGATCAGGAGTGGCTTGAAAAAATTCCATATGTATTCTGCAGGGCAGTATTCTCCTAACGATGCCCACCTACGATGCTGACATAGGACATATCGTACGTTAATACTGTACGATGATTTTAGAGTTTCATGGGTGCGATTCAAATAAATACATTTATTTGTATTATGGATGTAAATTTATATTTGTGATAATCATTTTAACCTAATGACACCTATAAACAATAGGTTTGTATCTCGTGCCCATACGAGTAAGGTTTTCTGCATTCTGTTGTTTTTGTGATGTTTTTTTTAATTATGTATATATCAAGAGTTTTTATATAAATAAATTATACATATTTTGTTATAGTTTTATGGTGAAAATAGTGGTGAGATAGAAGAATCTTACAGAAAATGTCAAAATTGCATATTGGGTCTAAGATTTCCGAAATTTTTTTTTCATTCCCTCTTCCTTAAATATATATATATATATATATGTGTGTGTGTGTGTGGAAAGTTTCTTACCTTGGGTATACTATGTGTTAAAGACAAGCAATTTTATAAACTTGGTTTTAATCCTATTTCCCAAGTAAGCAAATAGACAAGTAAGTCAAGTTTGCCCTGAACATAGTTCAAGTCTGAGACAACTCGTGGTAAAGGTCGGGTAAGCTCCGATCACTTTCCTTAGCATTTTCCCCTAATGCAAAGCACATCCCCTTGCGGAGATGTATGATGCTATGCATTAAAGGCAAGGGGCACTACCCAGACCGGTTTCGACCTTTATTGAGGTCTCGTCAGTGGGAGCCGGTTCCAAAAATGCCAAGGTTGAAGTAATGCAGAGCTTATAAATTTTACCTAAACAAGTTGCCACAAAGTGCTTTGACCTTATTAAATAAAAATCTCAGGATGAGAGAAAGATGTAAAGTTTTTTTACCTTATTTAATTCAGCGCAGCACACTTAATGGAAATTCCCATTTCACATTTTTGAATTTGTAGGTATGTGTTATCACTTACCAATGCAGTCATTATAGCGGTACTATAATTTATATTAATATTAAAGGCACTAAATTAGCAGGACAAATTGCATGCTTATTACTGTAAATATGATCTTTCATCTTGTACATCCTGCCTATCCACCACACCAATTCCTTGTATCTAAATCCCTTTCAAGTTTAAAGCACTATAATGCAATTATTTTTGTATTATCTGACAGGGGATGTCAGTTTTAATTAATTCATCGATTGAATCTTAATGGTGGAAGAAGTCGTGCAGAGCGTAGTTGAGGTTGAAAGTAGTGGTTAAAAATTTCAATGTTCGGATTTGAATGCACAGTTGGTGATGCACACTCGCTTATATTGATGTTAGACTACAATTACTGATGTGGATCTCTTTTTGGAATGAGTTTTTGGTATTATTTTGTGAGGGAATTTTTTTAAAATCCTTATTGCTACCGAAATTTCGACTTTTATGGTTGATTTATGTTGAGAAAGAATTTAGAGTAGAGGCATGTGATGAGAGTAAAAGGCTAATGTAGGTATGCCATCCACACAGAATACTCAGTTTCCGGTCCACTGCTGCCCTCAACATTTTCTCTCTACACACTGCTGTACTCTGACTCCCTCCAGGTATGTTCTGGAAGAGTAAGTGGTAGCAAATTATTCGCTAGCTGATCGGAAATCCGCCTGACAAGGTACCATTGAGTTTGTTCGAGTACTATCTAGCCACCTTCCTGCGAAACCGCTTAACTGCTGTATCCCCGAATGAAGAACGTCGGAGATTCCTACAGTGCATTTGAGTCACCCATGAATCTCTTACTCATACTACATGTGAGGAAGAGAGGACCAGAACCGGAAACCTTGCTTCAGTGACCAAATATTGCAATAGCCACTCCAGATCTCAAATAATCAACGTGGCATTTTCCCAAAGCTACGTCCAGTTGGCATTTTCTACGGCAAGGAAAGATAAAAATGTATTAGTAATACTTTCCAGAGTCGACATAGCTCCATTTGCGGAAAGATACCGTACGAGAAAGGTGGCTTGTGTTGAGAGAAACATATGTTGCGTATGAAACCCAGCATGCAAGTAATTTCTGTTTCTGTTTAACAAATATCTTCTATTCACTGTGAAACATGTAATATAATCCCAAATCAGCCATAATACTGATACCTCATAGTAGGTTTTCATTTCATTAACTTCTTGAAGGAGTATAAATTAAGGTAACTGTATCGGCTGACCTGATAGGTGTAGATGTTTCTTGTGAACCAGAAGCAGAATTTTAGTCCTATTAATGATTTCTTCATTCGATAATTCAGTTGCGTGATCTGGATCTCTTACCAATAAACAAGCGGAAATCTTAGGAGCTAGACTTCATCGTTGGAACCTACTTCGAAAGCATCAGCGACATATTGAATTTTTGCTATTTTCTGCGAGTGATGGATAACTGTGTGTTTTGAAGGGATGTTGAGATTAATGCAAACGCTACAAAGCATAGTTTGTCAGCCATGCTTCCAAAATAATGAAAATAAATATCCCTCTATTCCTATAGCACATACTCTCTTATTTTTGTGAAGGAATGCTATGAAAATATGGCTTTGCTTTTTTAAATCGCCAACTTCGATGAATACAGATGGAACAGAGCAGATGCTTCGGAGTGCTATTACTTTCTCTTTGCTTGCATATAAAAGCGATTTTAATGGGTAGCATTCAACGTATCACTTTCAGGGATGATAATATTGAAAGTGCTATCACTCAATAAGTGTTAGTCATGAATAGTCACGC
This sequence comes from Typopeltis vanoorti, assembly GCF_054136105.1. Classification (NCBI taxonomy): domain Eukaryota; kingdom Metazoa; phylum Arthropoda; class Arachnida; order Uropygi; family Thelyphonidae; genus Typopeltis; species Typopeltis vanoorti. The sequence goes on along the minus strand of NC_143573.1, from coordinate 77,530,556 downwards.
ATTTTCAAGGTTAGAAATGGGAGAGAAGAAAAAAGTCTCATTCTTTCCTTGAGTCTCGAAAATTGAAAAATTTTATGTAAGGAGAAGAATACTAGTAAGTAACAGGACAATCTTATGAATAAATGATGCAAAGATTAGGAAAGGTATTTTGAATTTTTTTTTTTTTTTTTGGCCAGATATTCGTGCAACTATTAATGCGGCGGTTTTCAATGACATCATAAATTATACTGAAAAAGCAGCACGGAAAGCTTTAAAAAAATTATTTTTCTTCGCTTTCTATATTCCATTCGAATCGCTTTTCTCCTAACTTGGGTAATATCCATGACGAAGATGGCGAACGCTTCCATCAGGATGTTTCTTGCAGTAGCAACAGCAGTATTTCAGTAAGCAGAACACTACAGTATGTTTGCTTACTATTTTTATGATCCTTGAACGACTGGTGATAACAAGAAGCGAAAAACATCAAGAAAGACTTCCTAAGTTGTAAATAAATAATTCGCATATATGTATGCTATGTATGTGGAAGGTGAAAATCAAGTGACGCATGAGTAAAAGATATTAAGAAGTAAGAATGAAATCATAAATAAAACAAAATACTATAGCTTCTTATAAAAATGTATTTGCTATCAGCATAAAATTTTGAATTTTGAAAAACTAGGTATAACTGGAATTTTAATATCTTATTTAAATTCAGCACTCGCAAAGATTCAAAAAATTCTGTTGAAGTTAAAAACATAATGAAAATGTGTCTAATATTTTAACAACCAAAGCATTTTGTAATATTTTATGAAATGGCACGAGGGATGGTGCTCCGAATGAAATCCAACGATACGTAGCATATGGAATTACAGTATATTATTGCTCATTTTGTAACACATATAACTGAATATAAAATGCATCAACTGAAACTTAAAACGCTCTTCTCATTAATTTTTATTACATTCCTTCCTTCTCTTCCGCCCCTTAGGGAGTAGAGTCCTCTAATGAGGGGTTTACGCGAATTAATGCAGCCGACTCGTCTCTTCACTTCTGCATTAATTCGCGTAAACCACTCATCAGAGGACTCTACCTCCTACGGGAAGCCTGGTTCGATTCCCGTCAATAACTGTAGATCCGTGTGTGTTCACGAGGACGGTTTGCTTGTTCTGAGGAATGGCGACCCCGAGTTTCCGGGTGAAAAACCCTCTATCTTCGTTTGAGACCGGATAACTCATCTTTAGTCGAAAGAGACTATTCCCCCATCGTCATGGATGAGAATCTAACCAGGGCTTTCCGATCTTCGTCTGTACCAATTGAACTAGGGAGGTTCTTTTCAACTCAGAATATTTGAAAAGCGAATATTCTATTCGCTTTTCAATATACCCAATTTCTGGAAGGATAAATCCTGCCTACTTTCATACGAAGTTTCGTATGAAACCAGCTAAGTCGCCTGAAACACATAAGTAGTTGCAGATCAAAATACAGGCTAGTTAAACTCTTAAAGAAGTTGGAAGTGTAAATTCGCTTATTGACAAACCTTAATTATGATTAATTTGTATGACAAGTTATGAACAATCGACAGTAAAAAATGCAGTTAAATGAATGGCAAGCCTGTTGTGAAGAATGATATATTGGACGACTGATATTTTGATAAGGTCTGCTCAACGATGCATGGAATCTGATGTGTATATTTAAGTGAATCCCACCCATAAAAAGCCCTATTGTACATTAATATTAGTACACCGTGGATTGACTAATTGTTATATACTCGAGCCTAGACTCAAGTATGAAACCTTTTCAAGCTACTTCGAGCCTTCATCAATCGGAGTGGTGGTGGTGTTACACTGCACGATGAAATTCATCTCTACTTAAAATATTAATATGCTGCCGCCGGGCTTGCGGCGGCAGCATATTATAATGATGTAAAGATATATGATAAATGACTTACAGCTTATGAATTTCTAAATCCTCAATGATAATGACCATGATCCTTTATGCGCCAATAGGATATCAAGGGCTCTGGCAGAAGGTACATTTTAACAAAAATCAGTCTTTTCAGTCTTTTAAATTTTTCCATTGCCTCATTATAGAAAATTTTGGATTTACTGGTTGTTAGATGTATGTAACATCCATAGCATGCTACCTAATTATCGACATCAGTGCTTTATTGAATATTTAAAAAAAAAAAAAAAAAGCTTGGACTTTGAAAAAGAATCGGGACTGTCCACAACACAGTTTACATTCTTAAATGAAAAAATGTCACTCTTCTTACAGTGACAGCTCTTAAAAGCTGAATAACTCCAAGTTAATACGTCTATTATGGCATATTTAAAATATTACTCCTTAGTTTCCAGAACATCATCCGTTTGTTTATATATTTAAAAAAAATTGTAATAGTCGTCAACCGCAGACGCTAAATTATCAAAAATGCTGGTTAACAAAAAATATCAGTTTAAAAATAGGTATGGAAATATTTTGTTTTAAGCGCCAGAATCGCTTGCATATCTAAAATGACTAAATCCAAATTAAGGTACCATAATTTTGGGACGTTAATAACACTGGAGAAAGTCCACGTAGCTTTGTAAAGGTCAATTGCAAATTATACTCCTTTCCTTGCTAATTCTGTTCCGTTGTTATTTCTACGCTTTATTCCAATGATTAATGAGTCCGGAAATTGTATATACCAGTACACATCTTACCGATAATATTCATTAATCGATTTCCCATAACAAGATGTTAAGGTTTGAGGTTCCTAGTTTGCAGAATAAATATTGAACAGCCCGATTCATGATCGTTAACAGTTTAAGACTGACTGCACGCTGGATATTTCCACGAAAATTGAAGCTGATCGTGATGATAAAACAGAGTCATGAAAAGTTCCGGCCAAACAGTACTACTGTATAATTTCTAATTAAGCTCCATTAATTTTAATGACGTGCATTTAGGGAAATGTTACATACCTGTTAATCACTACTACCTTTTAAATTTGGCTAATATCAATTAAGTTTCCTAACGCTATCTATCCTGCTTATTAATATTTTAAAGCGATTTTTAACGCAAGGAACATCAACTATGCTTATTATATTTCACGTATTTATTGGGTCACGGCATTGGCGATCGCTTGTTCCAATAAATGAGACTTTAACATTCTATATATTCATACTATTTACAAAGTCTGATGCACTTCTTCGAATATTCTAATTACAGAACTGTATTCACTACTATAAACAGACTACAAAATTTACTAAAACAACACTAAACCATATGATCTCAGACCGATATTTTACTATGGCACAGTATTTACTACCAAGTTTGCACTTAACTTTGACTGCCAATCAGAAACACAATACCTGTTAAATTGGATCAACTATTCTTCTTTAATGTCTCGTTTATTGGAACATTACCGAGATTGCAATATCCCCGTACCAGAACACCTACAATCCACCACTCTAAAAAGAAATACAAACAAAACCTATTCAATAATATAAACGAAAATCCCACTACTGAAATATCATTTCATGCGATGCAATCTAAACACGCCCCTGAAATTGAAAAAGTTACCATCATTGATTTCCAAGATAATGAATCCAAATTACGTTTGCTCCGAATGTGGCGATTAGACTAATCAGGATGCTATAAACACAAAAATACCTTATCTAATTTCCCATCTTGGCAATTAAACAAAATAAATTACACTCCATCCTTAATTTTGTATTAATGTTTCATCTCGAACCAACCAAACTCTTCTTAATACGTAATCTTAAACCATGCGGCAGCTCATAGTAAATTTTCCACTGTTTATCATCTGACAGAATAGCCAGCACGTTACTGGTTATGTATGTACTTCGATAATTTTTGTTCCTCTGTCTTAATTTTTTTTTTTTTGTTTTGTTTTCATTATCAATTTCCTGATGCGTACCCTCAACGGATCTTCAGGCTGCTAGTGAACCTTGATCTTCCTCTGGGTCTCTTGCCTGCCATCTTTGCATCAAACACCTGCTTTGCTAACCTTTCCTCACCCACCCATTATATTTTTAAGTGGCCACCTTAGATTAGATTACTTCTGCTCACACATTCTTGAATGATAACAATGTTAAGTCCTTTCTAATATATTCATTTTTAATAGGATCCTCCTATTGATGCCATATGTTCACTCTCTCTCTCTTTTCAGAACTGAAAAGCATATCTGTGGTCTCTAGTCTTTGATAAAGTGATCAATTTCTAACCCAACTCTCAGATACATAACTTAAAATTGGTTAGAAAACTTTCTTATACCGCTAATTTGGTGTTTTCACAGGTATGACTATTAAGTACTATTTTAATATAAATAAAAAAAATAGAATTTAATTATCCTCTGGTTGGATTACTTTTTATAAGCGTTGCTATTTTTTTATTACGGTAAATCCTAGATTTTCTCTTGGAAACTGTAGTTCGCCAAGCAGTAACAAATGCTAAACACTTGCAATTTACAGGCGTAAATACATATTTGCATATTGGATGACATTTATTGACATTGCTTTTAATTGACTATTAATAACTATTAATTTTAGGAGCCAACATTTTATTTCACCATAACTGAAAGAAATCGACGCTCGAGTGCGTGTAATTACAAGAATGTAAAGCATAATCTTAAAACTAATCGAACCGTATATTTATGATAATTTCATGTACTCAGAATTATTATAATAATTTCATAAAATGCGTTATTAATTTTCCAATCTTAAAATATTGCCGAGAGAGGGAGTCCTGTGCAGTTTGAAGAGACTCGTAATTATTCAGTTTTTATTTCTGATTAGCATTTAATGCTTTTGATTCCTAACGTGCATGGTAAGTTCCTAACGAAATTCCTAATGTGCATGGTAAGTTTTTAGTGTACATGTAGCTTTGTGTATTATTCCCTTATTACATTATATACGAATATACAAATTAATACATTAACAATATATACAAATTAAGTCCCGTTTGTGTGGTTAGGCTTAATATGATTTTAACAGTATTCTTCATAACTTCACTCTTATGTAGTTAATAAATACGTAGTATGCTTAACAGCCAAATTAAATAATGAGAGTTATGTGATTTATATATCTTTTTGATGAAGTCTTGCGACAATTTTATGATTTTTATTATGGTTTTCGGCTAAACAGATGAACATAGGAAATATTATTTCCTTTAGTATATTCGATCACTTCGTATTCTGTACACGTATTTGTTTAGCTAATTATCACAAAATTCGCTAAGTGGCATTTTTAAAAATCAAAATTTTATATTTTAATATTTACAGCAGTACGAGTAAAACAAATGCGTGGGTGTAAAGCCAAACATTGTCAGAGATTAAATGGATCATCCTTGTTACGCTACTATCAAAATTGCATGTTAATGATACTTTTAATCTATAATTCGGGAATTTCAATATAAGGTTGTTCATAGCAATTTGTGATTTTTTTTTCATACTAACAGTTAAGAGTATAATATCCTTAACTTTTATACCCTTAATTATTGCTAGTGTCCCCCCCCCCCCGAAAAAAACCTTCTGTCCTTTAACCGTTTTATGGAAATTTGATTTTATTATAGAAAATATTGCAAAATTAAAAGTAAAAACATTTTCAATTTTTAAGATGAATTTAAATTCCTTTAAGCAAAAAATACAGGGTCAGATGTATCTTTGTAAGCATTGGACAGTATCACACTATTCGATTATATACATGATATTAGTATTGAAGGAATATCGCTTCTATATTCCTCATGTAAAAGTGGGGGAGGAGGTATACATACGAAGATATGAGTATACTCAAATGATCATATTTTTGCTATTTTTTAAGTGTAGCATATTAGTAGAACAACTTTTAGACACTCATTAGATTTTCTTTTTTTGTAAAAGTTTGAACAGAGTTCTTATTCTACAGTGTGTGTGCATATGTTTTTATTAAAATTTATATGCACATTTTTGTATTTCCAAAAGTATGTTAATCCCAATAAGGGATTAGCTAAAAAAGTTAATCCTATATTAGGCATGTGTTAGGAAGAATTTTCTTAGGCGGCGATACGATATTTCTCATTTGTCATCTTAGCTTTCTTAAATTTCTTTCATACTGTCACCTTCCAATATGTAATAGTTTCGTACAGTGATGCCACGAAACTGGCGATTAATCAGTGCTACATCTGTCCTTTTGATAAGCATAAAGGCCGTGAACTTCCTGATATATTATTATTACAAAAAGTCGGCCATTTGGCCTCCCCCCCCCAACTCCTTCAAGATTATTAAAAAAAAAAAAAATCGATCGCTGCTAGGATTTCTTGCATTCATTCATTCATCAGTGTCCACAGGAATTGATTATCATCAATTACTCTGAAACGCGAAAAGACTTGTGATCATATTGATTATGGACAAGTCTTTTAGTGCAAATAAATATAACATGGGTGGTTAATTCCAAAATGTGTTATTGGGATAATTAAAAAAAATATCGTACCTAAGTCGCGCTGTCTATTTATTCCTGTTATTAAAATCAGTTGATCAAACCCCCACGGATGCTGCGAATTGTGTATGAGTTTATCAAATTTCACACACTGGAGAGATTACACAACCTTATAACAGGAGTGTCAGAGTTGTATGTAGGCGAGTGTTAAGGAAAGAAGGAACCTGTTTGTTTTTGAACTGCTGAATGTGTAGAGAAGACTGTGTCAGAGAATGAGAGAACCAAAAAAAAAAAAAAAAAGCGCAGGTTGAGAAATTTATTAGACGTATAACGAAAAAAAGAGAAGTAATTGGTGTCCAGTTTTTGAAGAAAAAACAACTGCATAAATAAAACACTCGTGAAAAAATCAATGTAAGTCTATGAAATAATGTGAGGGATCATTTATTAAGCTGACAGCCCTTTTCTGAATATCAGGTATTTTAGGGAGGTTTTTCGATATGCTATCCAAAATTTGGGAACACTACTATAACAGAGTTGGACGGATTTTGGGAGATATATATATATATATGATGGATTGCTAAGATGGCACTTAGATGGATAGCTAAGAGGTAATTTTCAGTTACAAAGGGCACGAAGTTTTTGAAGGCTATTGATGCAATGTGTTTGTGCAAGGAAAGAAGAAATGTAAGCTAACGTGAGATGACAAATTTGATCTTGACGGCAGATCTGTTTAGGTATTATCAAAGGTAAGAGAAAGATTTTCTAACTGGAAATAACACAGGATAGTGTTTTGGTGGCGAAGTGTAGCAAGGAGACCAGTGTTCAAGACATTTGGTTACAAACGATTTCGAAGACTTGGTTGTTATTACAATGATTCTGAAGAGACGATGAAACCATCCACAATTAGAAACGTAATTAGAAACGAGAGGGAGATGCAGTTCATTTGTGATGGGCGGATGGTAGATCATAAGGTATCAGCTTGGTAAGTAAGGCTCACCGGCGTATACTCAAACGCTCTGGAATTGGCAAGAGGGACCACAGTTTTTACATACCGTAGCTCAGTCGGTATCGGCGATGTCCTTTACCTGGAAAGATCTAAGTTCGAATCTGGTCTAGGATGTGAAGAACCTTTTATAAAGTTTGTGGATGTGAGTTCGCGTCTCATATAGAGGCAGTTTCTCACGGAAAATCTGGTTTTTCAACTCACAAAATAAGCAAACCGTCCGAATACATGCAGTTTTCAGACATAGTACACAGACCTAGTTGTTTTAGCCATAATTCTCAACATATTTATAGCTGTCAATGGCTTGTGTCCAAAGTTGAGCAAAGTTGCTAGAAAGCCTGTTGGGATCAAGAGTGGGTGAATCAATATTGGTTGTGGATATTGGATTGCTTCCATGATGTAAGATGACAGATAATTGGGTATGACAGTTTGCACAAACGATACAGTAGGGGATTCTGGATCTCAAATTTTTAGGACTTTAAGTTTGGTATGATTACTATTTGAACTAAGTGATTTGTTGGCGTCCAGCTGGTGTGGATTATTCTAATGCCTTTCTGACAAAAGATAAAATTATAGCATAAAAGTCTAGCATGGCGTGAACTGGTCATCTTGATATAATGGGAAGTGATTTGCCTTCCTATACAAAAGAAAAAGTGATTACTGAGAGAAAGCAACGTATTGTAAATTTGGAAAGGCAAAAAGATGGTGACCTACATTTGACCTTTTCAGAGTTTTGATTATTTATTTAAGGGATGTTCTGGGCTGCAGTTCAAGATCTTTATTTTTGTAATCATCGTGAATTGCAGCCCACAACATCCCTTAAATAAATAATCAAAATTCGTGACTGCTTGAGATATTCTGCATTATTAATTTGGAATGATTTGAAACATGTCGGAAATCCAAGATTTAGACAGTTGTCAGGGGTTCGGGGCGAATTCGACGATAAATACCCTCATTCCAGCAAGGATAATTTATTATTCGGTTCAAGGAGGTATTTCGATCGTGAGGGAAGGAAATAGTAAACATAAGGTTTGATATTACACTGCTACAATGATAGCATATAGAATATTATCCCATATGCTATCATTGTAGCAGCGTGGTATCCAATAATGACTACATGAAGGCTCCTTAAAAAAGTAAACCTTATCAGGATTATAGTCTGAGTCATAAAAGTGATTTCCGAGGTGCAGAATATATGGAAGGAGAGCTAGTTAAGGTTCTGCAAAGATGGAATTATTATCCAGTATTCTGGTCTTTAGACGGACAATTTCTGTTAAATCGTCCCTTAAATAAACACTTTACTATCTTTTCCAGATTAATTGATAGAGAAGGGAAAGCAGTTTGAGTACTAGACCGCAAAAAAGTCTTTTAAAAAAGTTTCAAAAATAACTTTGACCTTATTAGTTATCAACCTTTGCAGAGCGATAAAGATATGAGAGAAAATGAATCCAACAAAATGCGGTAAGGAATATAAATAAAAAAGGAATATAAATATAAAGGAATATAGTAAAAAAACATAAACGGGAATTTTAGAGCTGCAATCCTTCTACATGGAATGCCAGATTTCACAAATACCGTCCTTTCTTTTTTATGGAAGAAATCAAGTGTAATAGTTGAAGTCGACAGTAGTCATTGCAGTTCTGTGAGAACTAACTGATCTGGTTTATATGCGTGTTGTGCCCACTATTTGTGTTAAGATCGCTACTGTTGAAATGAGGCGAAAGCGTTAATTTTTTTGTATGAATTTTTTTATTTATACATTTATATATCAACTAGCTAGGATTACAGAGACTCTTTCCTCATTGATGAAATACCCACTGAGCCACTCTCACTTCTTTAATTGAAGGAACTCATTGGCATCCGTTCACCAAGGAAACTCGCTGTTCCTAGTAGGTTCTCCAAGTTATTGGAAGAACTTATAACAAGATTAAAAATGTATCGGATAATCTAAAACTAGTGTTAAAATATCCCTAAGCATCAATAAGTCTCTTCCCCTCTTTGTGAATATACGTAAATTCCACCCTCGCCTGTCTCCTTTTTTTCAATCCCGTGTCTATTTTCGAACTGTTCGCTTCCGAGTGTGCATATATGGACATAAACTTACTTAAACTGTCCTTACTTAGTAGCTGTATTTGTTAGCCGAAGGCGAAGCGCTCCAGCATGTTTGATTTTAATGTCCGAGAAAATGAATAAATTTGATCTAACTCAATGAGACACTTTTTCATTGTCTCCTTACCAAGAATCACTTGAGTAGTTGGAACTATTATCCGATCGTATTAATAAGTTAGATTTATGAAAAAAAAAAGTTAAAAGCATGATAAAGCAGTTGCACGAATTTAAAATGCTAGGACAAACAATCATTTAACTGTATTCATATGCGACAATTTTCACTACTACGTAAGCTTTTGTGGTTTACACCTTAGGAATTTAAGACTGAACCTTTTAGGAATAAAAAGTAATGTATTCATTGCATCTACAAAGCATGAATAGTATACACGTGATTAACACGAATATACCAAAAGCTAGATTACAGAGCACTGGTACTTCCACCACAAAGATAAACATATGTGACACACACACACACACACACACACACACACACACATACATTCGTGTGTATCACAAAACCATCATTTTCAAATATAAATGAGATCATAGTTTTATTATAAACAACGATTTGTAGGAATGAATCAATGTGTACGTTGTGAATCTCGGTGAATCCTTATTATGATTTCCTCCTGAATACTGTTTTTTTAGCTCTTAAATCCAGTGGCGAAAGAAAAAAAAACAGTTTATCAGAAGTTTGTTTTACCATGGGTACGAAACTTAAAACAGTCCTCCATTCGGATCTACTTTGTAGTGATTATCACCAACTAGACTCAAATTATTCAATATTTTTTTCCAAGAGAATATTATGCCCATTTGTAAATAGTGTAATGTAAATGAATACTTCATCTGGATAACTCTTGAGAAAATATCTCGTCTCTTGATTGCACTTAACTGCATTTTTGCGATTTCACAAAGTTCGTATTTGCTTTATTTTATTTCGTTTTACTCTACTGAAAGTAGTTTTTCATTCCACTTAATTTTCCTCTTCGTTTAATGCCAACGGATAAAAATGAAGTAACACATCATTAAACCTCCTCCATGAATTTGTCATGAAGCAAGTAGCAATTAGTAGTTTGGCACTTTTTTCCAAATTGATTTCCAATGGTCTGTTTATTTTTCTGCTATTAATTTTCGCTCGTTATTCTATGTCAAGTAGAGCCTGAAGTTATCCTTGGAATTTATTTGAAGTGTTTTTCATTTGCTGTACTTAATTAAATGTTACTTTCATTCTGCACATGTTTTTGCCTGAGTATGTTTCATCAACATTGCATTCCACAACTATTATTGTTGCATTTGTAAGTTTGTCTACCTCGTTGATGATTGAAAACAACACATATATTATTAAACCAAATTAAAAAAATGCATTTTTAGCATCAAGATTTATTTACTTGATTTATTTAAATATCCCTTTGCATTTAAGCCTAGTTATGTTTAGTTTAGTTATTTAGTCTAGTTATGTTTTGCTAACTTTGGGAAATTTAACAACTGAAAGCAACTAAGCTAAATCATGCATATAATTTTCTTCTATGTAAAGAAACATTTCTGACTTCACTCATCTTTATAGGAACTAAGTTTTCCTTTCCTTTTTTAGATGCACCGTCTGCACAATGAAAGGCTCCCTGACAGAAAACTTTGCAGCTAGTCCTGTACCTTAGACGTAGGTCGTCATGCCCCGACTACGTCTCCGACGACTACTAACGTTGGTAGCTGTCGTTTCTTGCACGTTGCTATTCTTCAATCTTAGTGCTAGAGAAACTATTGTTGTAAAGACAGATGAAGGTTACAGTGGAGCGGGTGACGTGGCTGTACGACGTAAACCACACTTCCAGGAAGTTGCTCTTCCTCCACCTCCTCCTCCATCATCTGCATCGTCAACATCATCCAGTTCTCCAGAACCTGAAAAAATATTTCCTGACAAACCTTGGTTCATGAAACATGGTGGACTTCGCCCTCAATATTCCGAAAGAAAACCAAAATTATGGCCCCACTTGGACGACAGCGATCGCATTGTTAATCAGTTGATGTACATTCCAGCCAACTATTCTTCTATACAAAGCGCCGAGAAACCTCCACTGAAGAAAATCCTCCTATATTTCGGCAAAGGAGGTTGGAATGATCTTCCTTTGGGCAGAACTGTGTTCCTTCGTGACAAATGTCCTGTGGATACTTGCGAACTAACCATATCCCTCCGTGAAGCAGAGAAAGCGGATGCTATCTTTTTTAAAGATAGATTTTTGTGGCCCTTTCATAAGCGGTCTCCCAACCAGGTATGGATCTTGTTCCTGTTAGAATGCCCATTACATACCCAGGGATTTAAAAATCTAAAACACGTATTCAACTGGACAGCAACATACCGCCACGATTCGGACATTGTGGCTCCTTATGAAAAATTTGTTTTGTGGGACACAAAAATGAAAAATAGAAGCCAAGAGATGGATTATGCTGCTATCAAGACTAAGAAGGTAGCGTGGTTCGTGTCGAATTGCAATGCTAGGAACAGTAGGCTAGAATATGCTAAAAAACTGAGCAAGCATATCGAAGTAGACATTTTCGGCTCATGTGGTAACAAAAGGTGTCCCCGAACCCAAACCAGAAGGTGTTTCCAGATGCTTGATCGGGACTACAAATTTTATCTGGCATTCGAAAACTCGAATTGTAAAGATTACATCACTGAGAAGTTCTTTGTCAATGGACTTGGGTAAGTAATTGATAATGTTTATTTATTACATGAATAAAATTAATGTTTAGTGTAATACAAGAATTCCAAACCAAAATAATCATTACAATAAAATTGCTAATATATTTTGCAGCAATATGCTGTTGATTCATATGGACTGATAATATGTAATAGTTTGTGCATACTTTTTTTTCTTAAGTGTTGAATGAAATTGAACCCGCATATATATATATATATATATATATATATATATATATATTGTACTTGTACAGCATCTATTATATAGCCTGTTATTTTAATATAATTCTGTAATATATTAAAATCGTATGTTTTTAATATATTCCTGACTTCTGGAGAAATATATATACATAATTTTTTCAATGACTCGAAAAATATATACAGATATGTTTTCCTAGCAGTCAGTGGATGAATGTCTTATCCCCCCCCCCTCCCCAACATAAGATGAATTTTCTGCAGATTCTGTAAGCATATTGCATATCGTAGTGTTTTCTCTTTGCTTGGCGTGGTATGTTTCTAGAATTTATCCCACGTTTTATTAGTGGCCATAAACTTATTTGTAGTTCTTTTTCTTTCCCCTTCGAATGAAAAGTTTACTGGTTGTTTCAACATTGATCTTTTCCAGAACTGCCCAGTACAGTTCTGGAAAAACAATAACTACTGAATCAGAGAAATAGAATTTGTTCTTGTTCGCCAGATCAGTAGGAACAAAAAATCAAACTTAATACTGGAGAACAAAAGAGCAAGGAATAAAAAAAGTCACTATTAAGCATGTATTTTAATATTTTAAAGTAAAATTAGTAATTCTTATTTACAATGTAGTTTTTAACCCAGAAGCGTTCATCGATATACTTGAACTCATTCAGTTATATCATCTGCAAAAAACGTGGATTTGCATATAATTCTGTTAACAGTAAATAAATATAGTAAATAAAAGTTCGTTTTTCTTGTGCTGTTTGGCATTGCAACTTGTCCAATTTTCAGTTAGTCGTTGCTGCATATTTGTACTGTTCATTCATCCATCAAGTATGTAATGATATTTTAAGCATCTAAAACGAAATTTAAAAGGATTAACAAAAACCCTTCTAACTTTTTTTTTGTAGAATGTCCAACTTGATAAGATCGTTTGCTGAAAATGCATTGTTTCCTCAGTTCATAATTGAACACTCTGCAAACGAAACATTACTTCAACTATCCGCTTTTAATTTTACAGTGGGAGAAAAATGCACAAAAAATGAATGGGGGGGACACTAATCAAGATGGAAGTTTTATCATGCTATACCACATTACAGTATTCACACCTGATCAGATATAGTCGACTACGTTAAAAAACGTTTAATTTTCTTGAGCAAAAAGCTCTGGAAAAACTTTTATTGGGATTATATTGATCAAGTGTATATAATAAACAACTAAGTTATACCAACTAAGTCTGTTGGCATCTTCAGGGTACATAACTGATGTACGGCACTAAAAAGTAAAAAACTGTTCCAAACTAAAATCAACCGATTCCAATTATATTAAACAAAGAACAGAGCGCGTACAATACATTCATAGAGCGTGGATGATCTCACTTGTTGTTATTTAGGAACGTTCTATAGTTGGCACTATAATTCAGTTCTGGCGAGTTGAAGGATCTGATAAGGGTCTTCCAGATCACGGGCAAGATTAGTCCTTGGTTCCTGTTAAGGTTTTGTGTACAGCGGGCAACTGTTGTGGCCTCCTTAAAAATTCGGGAGCGGAAGTCCTCCTCCATGTAAGGAATTGTGCTTCTATCCCACTCCATGGTATGGTTCGTTCTTGAGAAATGAAAAGCTAAACCCGATTTTTCTTCTCTGTTATTATTGACGTTACCTATATGTTCTTTTTGCCTAATTTCGAGGCTCCTTGAAGTTTGGCCGATGTAATTCAACCCGCACGAGCATGGTATGTTATAAACTCCAGCATATTTGGAGAAAGGATGGCTATCTTTTGGAGATCTTAAGAATTGTCTAATCGTTTCTGTGGGTTTAAAGGCCACTCTTATTTTATGTGGTCTAAGGAGTCTAGCAATCTTATTTGAAACTGTCCCTAAGTATGGAATGACGATGGTAGAAATATAACGTACATCATCTTGTTGTCTTTGTCGGGGTTCAGAGAAAAGTATCTTGTGGACGAGTCTTCGAGGAAATCCATTCATGATAAGGTTGGTGGATATCAGGGATAGTTCTTCCTGGAGGTCTTGTTGATCTAAGGTACACAAAAATGGTATTCCATTTTTGTGTACCTTAGGAGCGCCATATAGTCTTGGTGTTAGTGGATGCATGGATTTCAATCTTCGTTTTAAGTCTATAGACCAGTTCTCCATATGACGTATTAAATCGTTGGTATCATTGTGGTTCTTTAGTGTTGGGTCTGTGACTAGGACACAGACACAACACTATGAATGTATTGTACGCGCTCTGTTCTTTGTTTAATATAATTGGAATCGGTTGATTTTAGTTTGTAACAGTTTTTTACTTTTTAGTGCCTTACATCAGTTATGTACCCTGAAGATGCCAACAGACTTAGTTGGTGAAACTAGTTGGTATAACTTAGTTGGTATAACTTAGTTGTTTATTATATACACTTGATCAATATAATCCCAATAAAAGTTTTTACAGATATGACTACATTGATAACAGTCATGAACAGTTCATGCCTGTTACTATTTTATAGATAATGAAATATTATTCTATAATGAGCCTTATTACCTATTAGGGTCCGTTTTAGCCTATGATAATTAGGCACTGCCCACGATTTCTGTGTTTTAGCTAGAGGAAGGTTTTGTATCTAAAATATAAGTGCTATTTTGGAATACTTCTGGTTGCCCCTATTGCATAAAATTATTGCAGTGTCTTAAAAATCAGGAAGCTGAAATATTTCTGTCAGATGTTTCTTAGAACCCACTTATAAATTGTACAGAATTTATGGATGATAATGATAAAACTCGGCTGCTGCTGTTTGTAATTCTTAGCACATCTTTTAAAGTAATATTAGCAAGAATGGTATCGTGAAAATCGAGAAAGAAAACAGATTACTGAAACAAGTATTAAATTACAAACCAGTAGGAAAAAAGAAAACCAGGACGTCCTCTAAAGAGATTGATTCAACGATGACTTCTAAGGCCAGAACAGACCACTCTAGGCTTAAATCATTGAAAAACGTGATGATGTTTCCGTGCACATGCAAGTGATAATCATTTATGATATCGTCAAGCCTTGAAGTTGAACACAGCTATCCTGAATTCTACTTACAATCTTTTGTCTTTTTTAACATTTTATTTAGCTAATTAACTTCAAATGCAGTGAAATCAAATTTTAAATTCTACCCCCCCCACCCTTGACAATTTGGAACATGAATATGTTGCGGAGTTGACAGATTAACCTTATTAAATAGTAATAAAAAGTCACTGTTAAATATTGTGCAGTTAAATTTAATTTACAGATGTTTAGAAAGCAGTAACTAATATGATATGAAATGCTCTTAAAATTCATTGTATTTTACATAGAAGTTGTACTTCAATTCGTATGGCAAAAATAGTCATGTAGTCAAAGACATAACCATGGCATCTTATTCCGCATACCTTCACTCGAAGTATTCTGTGTAGCAATTTTCTGACGTTCTCTGTCAAAAACCGAGATACCTGCCTCTAATCACAGGGATGTTTTTTTTGTGCAAGCTAACTGTAGTAATCCAGAAATTTTTGGCCTTAAATCTAAAATCGAAAAGATTTTCGAACTTGAGAAAACCACTGGTTTTCTGAAGTTCTCTTCGTCGTTAGAGGGGGGGGGGGATCTGGTACCTGGGAGATTTCATAGACGAGTGCTATGCAAGAGGGTTCTTTGTGAAACACTGGACAACACGACTTACCAGAAATGACGAAAGTGTGATCTCTGCGTTCTTCAACTTAGTTTTGAACCACCTAATCCAAACTTTTTTTATGCCCAAGAAACTAAGTTAATGTTTATTAATCTCAAAACGTGCTGGGTTGCACGTTTTGAGTTTAATCGGCTAAAACTGAGTTGCAACTCAGTTTTAGCCGAGATGCTGCACATTCCATAGTGTATCAGTGCATAAGTTTGAAGACCTGATCGTATACGATGGTAATAACAAATCTTTATATAATTTAATATGTAAAAGTGTAAGTGTAATCAGCTGACGACAGAAAAATGCATCTTCCTACATGATTTTTGTCATCGATGTCACAGGTATATCAGATATTTTGAGTTTAATGCAATATGCCATGTCCATATTCATATCAACTTCTTTCCAAATTGGTCTGTTGTTTGTTAATCTCTGATTTGGTAATGTTCTTCGATCTTTTCAATCATTCTAACCGCACTAACTGGCCTCTGTATTTTTTTTTTTTTTTCTAAATGCTTGAAGTAAACTTTCCACTTTCCCATAGAAGATCACTCTCTACATTGTCGCTATTTCCATAGCCATTGTTCAGCAGAACGTGCACCCATTAAGCCTCTCATTTCTGCGAATGTACAGAAACTCGAGCAACAACTGCTCAACTTCCCTTTACAGTCGAACTGCATACTCACCGAAGCAGCTACTCCCAGTCATATTTCATTCCTTCTCTCTCATAAAGCATTTTTGAAGGATTCAACAGTTAAAGAAGAATATCAACAGATCCTACCCACATGACATTTTTTGTTTGCTGGAGGTTCTTCTGCATTTCGCGTATGGGAGAAATTTATATAAATTTTCATTTGCAGTTTAACTATGCTGAGCAATTTCTGGTCAAACATATGTTACTAAGACACCGCATGCTCACTGGAGATGGCGCCTCTTGACTTTTTTTTTAAAAAAAATATATATTTTAACTGGTGGAAACGTAAATGTTTACTTGTTTTGTATTTTATGCTTCTTTAATTTCGGCTATTAAATACCCTTTAATCCTATCTATTGATATAAAGTTTAATAGAAAAAAAGAAATCTTAAGTGACTTTCTTTTTCAATAAGCCTCACTTCTCCGAGCAACCATGCATAATTAATCTAGTTTAACGCATTCAGTCATTCGGGATTAGTGTTGAAAGTGATTTGTTTACAAGTGTCATTTCATGGTTCATTGTGTCATCAGCAAATGCTGTTTACATTATTTTGGCTTTCTTTTCATTGGTTCAGCTGTTTTAAAGATGAACAGAGATCAGGAGAAAATTAGGAACATTATTAGACAGTCTTTCAACTGTGAAGTTCAGATGCATAGTGTAGTGGCAACCTTGTGGCAGAAGATTTGGCCACTCTTGACCTAGTCGTATGAATTGCAAATCGAATACAAAAGTATATTTCTGCAACTCGCAGTTTAACTACAGTATGTTGAGCAATTTCTGGTCAAACACCATATGTTAGTAAGACACCGCATGGTCACTGGAGATGGCGCCTCTTGACTCTAAATTTTTTTTTTTTTTTTAACTGGTGGAAACGTAAATGTTGACACTGTGAAACATATAGTTGATGGAATTAGTTGTATTACCTAAATTTATGCTGAAAGATAAAGCTTCCATCACGATAGGAAGCTGCAATTCTTTCCACGTGCGATAAGGATAACTTTAGGTAATACAACTAATTTAATTTAATTAATAATAAAATAATACACTAATAAAATGCCATATCCGCATCAGGCCAAGGCGGTGGACCAAAAGTTGTACTGATGCATTTACACCGGATATGGCATTTTATTAGTGTATTATTTTATTATAATTATGATTAAATTCATTCTCTGTTCATCGCCCTAAAACTACACCACTTTCCCTTGATTTTCTGTGTTTTTAGTCGTCTTATTACGTACTTTTTTTTTCTTGTTCTCTTTGGCAATTGTTTACTGATTTTATTCCATTCAACAATTTTCCGTATTCCTTTTAGTTATTTTCCGCTTTTGTCGCTTTTACTTTTTCACTAGTTTTAATGCTATTTCAATGGCTAAATTTTTTTTTCCATTTTATACATTTCTTACACACTCAATCCTTGGTCATTTTTGATAAACATTTCCTCAAAAATATTTTAAAGCTAAATATTTACTTGACTGCGTTCTCTAGTCATAATTCTAGCGTATGCAGGCGATTTCCTATACATCTCGGGGTGAGGGGATATTATATTACAGCAAATTGTTTTTAAATGACGTTTGGGTAAGAGCTATCAAAACATTAGGTTCTGGTGAGAAATTCGAATTCTGGAAATATGAACCGACATTTAAAGAATATAATCTGATATCACAATACGTAACCCACGTCAAGGTGAGAGGAATTGTTGGCGGAGATTGTGTTAGCAGCGCAACGTAGGTAGGACTTCATTCCACCCACGTAGAGAGAAAAATATTCATTGGTTGAGTATTAAAGTGTGTTGCAGTAGAAGGTTGGACAGCTTTATTCATCTCGTATACCAATGGGGAGCACATTTGGTTCAGTTATATTTCCATCAATCCTTTTTCATTATTAGAAATTCAAAACGTGGCCTACAGATATTCTGCAGATACTTTTATATTGCGCTTATTAGACTTGCTTTATCCCTCCCTAAGCAAGTTATTCAGGACACTGGTTAAATCGGTTTTTTTGGAATCTTGGAATATGTTGGCAAGTTCCAATCAGTGTTTCATTCAAATGCGCAAAGTTCAAAACATGTCAGAATGGTATTTTGCGGTAACTCCATTCTGACTGGATCGAATTGAATAAAATTTGGGATTTATAATTTAAGCAATGCAATACCTAATAAGTTTATTTATTTATTTTATTGTTATTTATTTATTTATTTACAATTACTCATTTTATTGCCAAAATGATTTTAATTCTTGTAGATAAACTTATACGTTGGTGATACATAACTGGTATTTTTTTTAAGAAAAGACAACGTATACTATTATATTAATTAAAAAACTTTAATACTTCCAATAATCAAAATTGACACATCAAAAAATTCGAAAGTTTAAAAAAGAACTCGGCTTGCAAATCTCAACTACCTCTCAACGCAGTAATAAACCTGTCATCCCTTACCTTGAAGCCTGAAGCAATCAGCGCACTCTCCCTAGGCCACAACTTCGCCGTATCACCGAAAAAAAAAAACCTTCTGAAGAAATAATGATTCAGGTAGAACGTGGTTATCCGCAGCCTTCCCAACCATATTGCCAACAATATCAGACTAGATGTAGCCGGTGTTCTTACCCAAGCTAAACCTCCAAAAAAGCAACCTATCTAAAGAAGAATTCAAGGCTCTACAGGAAATAAAAAATAACAGTAAAATAATAATTACTAAAGTGGATAAGGGAAATGCCACGGTAGTCCTAAACAAAACTGACTACACAGGTAAGCTCTTTACTATTAGATCGGTCTACTTACCTCCATATAGAATATGATCTCACCAGCTCTCAAATCAGAACACTCCATAGGCTCCTTAAGAAGGTTACTTCTTGGCCTGTGGAAATAACTAACAAACTAAAACCTTTTGACTCTAGATCCTTGCCCCCCCCCCAGATATATATGGACTTCCAAAAATTCATAAACAGAATGTGCCATTACGTCCCGCTGTGGATGGCATCGATTCCCCCACATATAAATTAGCCAAAGTGCTCACACAATATACTAGCAACACACCTTTTCACACATAAAAAAAAAAAAAAAAAAAAAAATTAGCCCACTTTAAAGCCAGTATAGAAAACCTCTCACTCCAACACACTGACATAATGGTCAGTTTGGTTATCTCCTCCTTATTCACCAATGTCCCACTCAAAGATACTTTGGACCTCATCCAAGCCAAATTTCCTCCCGATATCTCAGCCCTATTTCAGTTCACTATGAACTCAGGCTATTTCGTTTGGCAGGGAAAATTCTATAAACAAATAGAGGGGACAGCCACGGGTTCTCCACCTCTGGCCAACTTCTTTATGGAGACCTTTGAAGAAAAAGCCTTAAACTCGGCTCTAGTTAAACCTACTGTTTGGCTACTGTGTAGATGATGTGTTAGCTATTTGGCCGCATGGCTTGGATACACTCCACAACTTCTTATCACACTTAAACAATCAACACCCCAAGATCCAGTTTACCTTTGAAAAAGAAAACAGTAACAATCTCCCTTTCCTAGACACTCGCCAGCCTGATGGATCCCTGGCTTTCTCTGGTTACAGAAAACCTACACGTACAGGTAGATACATTCACCAGCAATCGCGCCCCTCCCAACAATATGGGATTATAAAAACCCTATATAACAGAGCAAAATTAATCAGTTCAGATAACAATGCCCTTACTACTGAACTTAACCATATTCTTAACACCTTTGTAGCCAATGGCTGCAACCCCCATAAAATCCCAAAAATATTAAAACCAATTAACCTCAACCCCCCCCCCCCTCCATAACAGGGACTGCTCTAAATCTATCACCATTCCTTATATTCTGGGTACTTCTGAAAAGTTAACAAAAATCCTAAAAAAATATGACTTGACAGCTTGTTACAAACCATATAAAAAAAATTGGCATCTCTTATCCGCTCCCCCAAGGACCAGCCACTTCCCCTAGACCTACCTGGAGTATAACAGGTCCCTTGTAGTTGCAGTTTGTTATGCAAACTGACGTACTACGGCCAACAGGCAGGACAGCTAATATCAGGATGTCTGTACATAAGGATTATACCCGTTTCCACCAATACAGCCACTCAGGACTTGCTGACCATGCTTTGGACACCCGCCATAAAATACGCTGGAAGAAAGCCACCTTACTACACCGCAGCCAGTTTAAATATGAGAGATTATCCCTAGAATCAGCCTCAGCTCTAAAAAAAAAAAAAAAAAAAAACCTCCCCAAACCTCAACAAATTTGGATGCATGAGACTGCCCCAAATATAGGAAGCTTGCATTCTTAGAACATCAGTCAGCCCAACAGCCAAGACTACTACCCAATTTAGCCGACTAGGTGGCATCTTTTAGGTTTCTAGGACCGACTTCAGTTGTTGTCTTAAGCCATATTTGTCCAATGTTTTTTAATTAATATAATAGTATACGTTGTCTGTCCCGATGTCTTAAAAATTAATCAAAATGATTTTAGCTAATATTAATTATTGAACGCTGGTTGGATTCAATGAAATTCAACATTTAGGATCTTTTTTATAAAAAATTGTCGTATTCTTTCCATTTTAGTTGCAGTTGGATCATTTATACTATCAAAATAATGAGTTATAATAAAATTTGTTAGAGCACATAATTCAGCAAATAACGAAATTGCTATCTTATGTACGATCCGTATAATTTTGTTTTATTTGTAGTGTAGACAGTTTCCATGAAAGCATCCAATTACAATAGCGAAAAAAGAAAAATAAGAAATGTATGAGTAAAACGGAACTATAACGAAGGAAAAGATCTCTCTAAGGACTTAATTTAGTATATTTCAGTCTATAATTTTAACCGTATCGCTACAAGTAGTCTCATGGGGGGGTGGGGAGGAGAATAGAATGGCTCCTAGTATTTTTCAATGTATTCTATATCACATTTTTATAAACATGTCCGTCCAAAAATTGCAATAAATTAATCAGGGAAAATTATCTCCAACAGTTGTAACGAATCTAAAAATTATTACGCATTTAGTAAAAGTGCGCCATTCTAAACTAGTCGAAGTGTCATAAATGCGATGTAAATTTGTTTAAAAAAATAGTTTGTCAAAAGCAGTGGATAGGTGCTTTTTGACTAACGTGAATTTTTCTCAGGCAAAAGAACCACTTAAATTTTATTATAACTCATTATTTTAATAGTATAAATGATCCAACTGAAAATAAACCAATATTAAACCTCCATGGAATCAAAAGATTCATCGCGATAGGTCCCACTGTTACACACACACACTTGATCATATCGCGCGCCTTAAATGTGTTCACTGTCTCCGCGCTCATCACATTCTCGGGCAATCATTTAAATCACTCGCCACTCTCCATGCAAAAAAAAAACTGATTCTCACTCTCTCCCTATCTTCACCCGTTCTATGCAAATCCTACCCGATATTAACTGGTAATAACTCATTAACCTCTTAGCAGCTTATATGCCTCGATCATATCACTTCTCTTATCCACCAATTTCTGTAAATTGCATTTTCTCAACCTGTCTTTATACTCAACATTCCAGAAACCACCTCAGTCAATCATCTCTAAACCTTTTCCAATATATAATCTTTTCGAAAACCAAGTGATCTAATCTGTGCACAGTAATCCATATGTCACCTGAACAAAGCCTTATACAAGAGAACCATACCATCCTTATTTCTACAAGTCAGTGACCTCCGCATCATTCCCATTATCCGCTGTACTCTCCTCACAATTTTAGCAATATGTTCCCGAAATTTTAGGTCCTTGTCCATGATTACTCCCAGAGCTCTCATCTCCTCTACCTCTTCCAATATATTTCTACCACTGTGTACTCTACATCCCATCTCTGCTTCCCAAATTTCGAAACCTTACACTTCGCAACATTGAATTGTAATCTCTCACTCATTTATCCATTCAGCCACTGCATTCAAGTCCTTTACCAAAGCCACAGCACCCGCTCTACTCCTGATAGCCGTCCTCAACTTTGTGTCATCTGCAAACAACTGCACGTCACCATTCAGACTTTTCCCAATATCATTTACATACAAATTAAACAGCAATGGACCCTTGGGGTACAGCACTAGTAACTTTCCTCTTCTGGGATATTGCTGCTTCATAGACAACTCGCTGAACTTTATCAGGCAATGGAAAGAATACGACAATTTAAAAAAAAAATTATCCTAAATTCTGAATGTCATTGAATCTAACCAGCGTGGAATGTTCACAACAGAAATATTGTCACTAAATTAAATTCAACTCTGATCATTATAAAAATGTTAACGAAAAATTATAAGAGGCGTTAACACTAATGCCCACGTGATCAATTGAAATTGAATTATTTTGAGTTTGAAAAAGTAAAAAAATTATCGCAAACAATCATAGAAAGCTATTTCGTAATATTATTCTTGTATTTTAAGTTGCATTTAATTCCAAGACAGGAAGGTCTTATTTTAAACCATTCTGCTTATACCACGAACATTAATGGCAGAACAAAGAAAGATTATTTCAGCTTATGACTTTCGTTAAACATATGCAAAGTATAAATGATACTAGTAAGTTAATTTTTTCCTCTTTCATTTTTGCTAAAATCGAATCATTTTAATGGTACAGCTATGAAAAACAAACCTGTCTACATGCATATGCCAAAAACAGGTTTAGTGATTATGACGTTGAATTTTTTTTTGGGGGGGGGGGGGTGATGCACGCAATCATTCCCAAACGTATTCTTTGGGAATGATTGACAACAGTGTTGGTTTTGATATTTGTATTTGTTTCTGTTGCTTTGTATTATCATTATGCCATATACATATGCTATTTTCGTTTTTCGTCATCTTTTACTATATTTTATTAACATATTTTAATTTTCTTTCAGGTTCTCTTCGTTTTGTTTTTCATTAAATTCTACGTGGTTGTTTAATTTTACTAACTTTTTTCGCTGTTTTTTTCTTAATTGCATGCGATAATTTAGAATCTGTGGTCGTTCTTTCATATTTCTCTTTCTTTATCGTTTAAAAACAACAGATACATGAATATTTTAATGACAACTTAGGACTTTACCTTCTAAGAGTTCTTACCTTCGTTCTCGTCAAACAATTTGAAGAAAATAAAAAAACTGCATTTCTTGAGATACCATTGCATACCTCCTCCTGAAGAAATAATAGGCAAATTTATTCAATTAAATTTCAGCCCATTGATAATTCGTCTGGTGTAAGTGCATATGTTACGGGAAAAAAAAGTAAAGAAGAATAACTACTGCACTTTAGTAAGCTCCTTATTTGTCTTTGAAATTCTAGATTGACTTACAGAGAAGTGGAATTTTATTATAACCTGGGATATTTGTTAAACTTGAAGGGACACCATAAAAAATTTTTGGCTTATTGCTTGTATTAAACGGTATGGTAGACATTATTTGAGCTGAATGTTTATACCCTATGGAGCATCTAACGAAGAAACATTTGGAAATACCGTGTTTTTGATGTGAGGAGCACGTTCTTATTCATTTTATTTTGAAATTAGTTTCCACAAGAAAACTATCATCTGTATTTACATCGCAGATTTCCCGTCTAACAGACTGCCTGTTGAAGTAATATCTGTGTTGATCGCTTTAAGTATAATTTGCATAACACTTTACTAGTTTGAGACATCCGGGAAGTATACAATATCCCCCCCCCTCCAAATCTGTGCACACACAGTTACCTCACCCACAAACTGAGAGATCATATCTTCTGTACTGCATTTGCGAAACGCTTTCTTGATAGGAGTGCACCTGCACTTTTTACGCTGCCAAATTTTGTTACGACGTGGTCAGTATAGGACAGTAGACAAGTCAGCTAACATACGTCAGGAACAATAAGCTGAAACACAAGAGAAGTATGTTTACAGAACGGTAGAAAGTTGATCTTCTGATACGTAAAGAAATCAAGAAAATTGTAGAAAATATTACATTACATGTAATATTTTCTACAAATAAAATGTAGAATTTAGGATGTACTCAAGGTGCCCATAATGTTAATTTTTTATTTAACGGCGCATTTTTTTTTTTTTTATTGGCAAAAGGATTTTAATTGATGTCAGTCACTACGCGCTTTAGACCTTGAATGTATAAGCCCAAAACTAATCGTATTATAATAACAACTTGTTACACCACTCTCCAACCAATTGGTTGCGGATTTCGATCCCGGCATGGACGCTTAAAATTCTTATCCTTCCTTTTTATTGAACGCTTGAAGTATCTTGAAAATGTTCCATGTTGGTGTATAACACACACACACACACACACACACACACACACACACACACACACACACACACACACAATGCCAAATTTAATTAAATCTCATCCAGCCATAATTTTAAATCATTCTGCTGCCATTGTTATGATCAGATTTAAATCAAAATTGAGGTGCTTCGACAAATGTTAGTAATTATATTACATGCATATATGTGTATGCATGCAGTCCGTTGAATTAAATTATAGTTTTTATAATTTCTTTCTTTCTTGATATCGGTTTGGCTGGAGCATAACTGCTTACTTAATGAGAAGATCTAACAAGTGCTATGCATTTTGCCAGTTGCTTTTAAAATGGAAACACTGAGATCACAACAAGCATTCTACTTATTTGCTGGGTATTCTGTCTTCTGTGAAATTAGTTTGCTGTATGTATTTCGGAGTTCCTTCATTCTCTAATTTAATACTCATCCACTAATGCAGAAACATTAGCATCTTCTTGATTGCATTACATTCCACAGAAAAACGGAGTTTCCCAAACTTGAACTGAGAACCGGTATTTTTCAGTGTGTGTATTATTGTTATTATTGGAGCTCATCACGTATGTATGCATGCAGTGAATTAAATTATAATTTTCATAATTCTATTGATTTCATTCTTAATATTTGACATTGGTTACGCAAGGCTTGAACCTAGCATGTGTTTTCTATGTATATACGCATATTATTAAATTTCGCAAACAATCGTTGCACATTTCAGCGTTTGTTGTTTATAACTTGGTTTTTTCTATCGGCAGCTTGTATACAATATTTTTCTAAGGACTAGTAAGTTTTTTCGAAGGACCGGTATCGGGCCGCGAACCCCTGCTGTTGCTTATGAGTAAAGACTCAGTAACGTTGCTACGATTTTCTGAGTCGCATCATTTTTAATCGATGTGCAATTTCAAGATGAACACCGTTATTGTTCTCGTTAAAGTTTAATCATTCTCGCATTCACTTGGATATTATCGCACTCGGTAAAAGAAATTGAATAATGAAGTGATTTTCACAACACTGAAAATCACTTCTGTCATGGTATTGCGTATTTCTGGTTCTTTGTCAGTTATTTACGTCACTAAAACCGAATCTTGTTAGTCTTTATCAGAAAAATGTGATGATCACATAATTCTGTGGATGGGTTTTGGATTATATCATCCTGAAATCATGCACTGAAGACCAAATGCGGAACAATTTTCAGCCACTTTAGGCCGCCACTAAATAGAATTGTGGTCTCCGACATTTTACAGGTAGAAAAGCTGAGATGTTTACCTAATCGACCAGGAGTAGCTTCTTTCTCAGGTTCATATTTTCAACATTTGCCACTGCGAAGTAATTGATACATAACGGGTATATTCAACACATTAAGAGGTGCAAGCAAATTTTCTTTACTGTATTCCACCAGTACAGACGTATTTGTATGGCTGTCGCATCTAAGTAACACGCGGAATAATGCGTAGTGAAAGAATGGTTATATGTTTGCTTACAATGCTAGAAACATAATTATATAACATTTTTATGATACTGTTTATAATAATATTTAAAATCTATTAGTGGTGATCGGCTTTGCTTGTCGTTAGTACGAGGATCTCAATGTTTCCATTTTAAAAGCAACTGGCAAAACGCGTAGATAAAGTAGTGAAGACTGTCAAATGTGTGTAGATGAGTAGAATGCCCTTCCACAATAATTCCTTGGAGGTGTCACATAAATAAGTTTAGAGTGGCGAATTGGCCTCTTTTTCTATTAGCTACCTGATCACAACATTATTTCCTTAATGCCATTTGTGTTTCATATTTAATTAGTTAACATTTAAATAAAAGCAGAAGTTAATGAAATCCTACTGTCAACATACATATCACAATACAAACTGTGATATAAGTTTAAGTTAACTGGTTTCAAAAATGCACGCACTATTTCTGAAATAAATAGACATAATTGTAGTTCTGAGCCTCCGTAGCTTAGTCGATATAGACGAAGCCCTTTGATCGGAAAGACCTGGATTCGATTCCTGTCAATGACGTGAGGAACCTTTATCTGGTCTCTTTCGACTAAAGGTGGGTTAACCGGTCTCATACGGAAGTAGAGGATTTTTTCACCAGGAAACTCGGGTTTTTCTTCCCTCAGAACAGGCAAACCGGACCCGTGAACGTGCGCACACTGAAGTACAGTCATCAAATACATACTTAATCCCCCATTAGGAGGGCTCAACCAGTTCTAAGGGATGGATGAGGAACGGGGGGAACCCCATACGAAGAAATAAAAATTGTAGGTCTTGTATGAAGATTGCTTAGCATGATACTGTGTCCTTTACTGCTGCATATGCTGAAGCGATCTCTAACGGACGTGCGTCAGCAAACAAGATCGAAAACTGTTTCCGAATATATGGATTGCTGAAACTTTCTATGGAGATCAATAACTTCGTTTTTGTTTTTCCTCGGTACTGTTATGCGGTCTGATAGTGAGAGGAAAAGACCTCAGTTATGACGGATGTCTTACTGAAGATCTGTAGTTTATTGTTACAGTGTGAGCGACAAAGTATCTCGTTGATACTTTGAGATACGTAAGTGCTGTGAAATATTCTGTCCTAACAGAGTTGGTGTTATTGTACTTAGGAGGGAACTCTGAAAATATAACGATTTGAAAAATTTAAAGATTTCTCATTTCCCTTGTTATAAATAAGGTTTAAGCAAAATAAGTCAAAAGGCTAATTACATCGACAATTAGCCTCGAAAGGCTAATTGTCGATGTTTCCGAATATATGGATTTTGACTGTCTAGAAAGTTAAAATTCACGAGAAAATTTAAAATCTGACACATTTTTCCACTCATGGTTTAAATGCCCATCTTCAACAGACGCGATGATACCTCTTCCAGTTGAATACTTTCTCTAGTTCCACTTTCGATTGATCTCCATTTCTTTTTCGCCTATGTCAATGTAACTAGTATATTGTAATACCGCTTTCACCGTTAACTTCGTACGAGAAGTAAACTACATTCAGAAATGTACAGCAGCTTGGTTGTATTACAAAAATAGTTTAAGTAGTGAATTAAGGCGGTGCTATTTCGAATAAAATATCTTTCTCCCTATCAAACAATTAATACAGACTTCTATCTCTATTTGTCGCTTTTCAGTATCATATGCTACTAATAATCAAAACTTGCGCCCCTGTACAAATAATTTCACTGCCTTTGCATACTTCACGTCACTGACTGTCTTAAATTGCATTTTTTACATTTGCTAGTTGAACATTAGCAAAATAAAAAAAATGTCTCTGTTCTTCGAGATAAGTTTTTCTTTTTTCAAAAAAAAAAAAAAAAAGTAACAGGGAGCAGAGTTTACCGTAAAGTTTAATGTAGTTTTTGTGTCCTTTCATTTCATATTTCCTCTGATACTACATTTGTTCAGCCAAAACAGGAGAATATTTTGGCGCAGATTTCAGCATTTTGTTGCTAAGCAACTGACTTTCCTACTCGTAGAAAATAGTGTCTTCCTTATACCAGCCAGCTCTACCAATCAGAAAGATAGTTGTATTAAGGTTGCATTCTTTGTACTCATATCATCCAAATAGCTATCGAGATTCCAAAGATTGTCATAGCAACCTAATAAGAAATGGGATGATATGAGTACAGCATAACTAGGCATGGGCTGGTAAGTCGTCAAGTTTAATTTTCTTTCAGGTGTTGCAGCCGTGTGTGTGTTATTGCCTTATTTTAAGAGGCTTTTTTATACATGAAATATGTTACATGTAGATAATTTTTATTTACTCAACGGCAACTCATAATTAACTCAGTTATGAGAAATCCTATTCATTGATTAAAATAAAAACCTCAAAAGTGAGAATTTCGTTGCTTAGTTTTGTGAAAGCTGACAGCTCGAGTAACTGACAAAACGATTGATTTATTTGCAAGTTGAGTGCGAGAATAGACAAAGAAATAGGGGTTAGCACGGGAGACAGCACTCCCGAGTGCCAATATAAATTAAAAGATTATTTTTACTCCGATTGAATTAAATATTTAAATCTTTTTGTTGTTGCTGTTAAAAGTAACTTGAGATTTTTAGTTCTGGATTTCTTTGAAAACAAATTAATCGTTGAAAACTGATTTTTCATTTTTAATCACAGAATAAGTTATTTGAAATAAACTTCTCCAAAAATTCAACAGTTGATTTTATGAAGTGCACCGTATTGATCACCATATGTGAAATATACAGAGCAGTGCATAACTAATATATCAGATCTTATGGATCATACTTTTTAAAATTTTTATATATGAAGTTTTTATAAGAGTATAAGAGCTTTATAAAACCATCTGGGAATAGATAGATATATTCCTTATCCAAAAAATAACACAATGTTTATTTTTTACAGTTGAAGCACTGTAAAAAAAAATCATTCATTCATTAAAAGTCATAAGATTAAGTCGTATGTTTTGTCATAAGATTTCGGACCTCCTAAATCTATTGAGTTTATACAAAAGCAAATTTCAAACCATCTATATATTTCATTGCCACCCAGTGAGCAAAAAGTAATTAACATCCATTCTATATCTATAAGCCTAATAAGATTAACAACAGTGCACGAACATAATTAAATTAACTAAAAACGCGCGTAGTGGGATATGGGACTTTGTAGAAGTGGTTCAGCGTTTGTTTGAATGAAATTATATTTCATCAAAAACAGTTCCTAATTTAAAAACTAAAATGCTTAGTTCATCCAGCTCAATATCAAATCACCGAGTTGTCCTCATGATTTCTTGAGTTGCTTATTTCTAAACTTGGTTAGGGTTTGAAGTCGTACTGTAAATTGACAGTTTTAGTTCTGCTGTTTGAAGAAGTTCGCCTTGAGAATAAGGCCTATTCTTAAGAATAACGATGTTGTCTGGTATAATATCATTGTTCATTATAAACGCATGACAAACATTACAAAGAAATATTGAGATAATTTAATATTCATGAAATAAAATAGAAGACGTCAGGATTGGAATGAGTTGGAATTACTACCGAAGTAACCAAACTTAGAGGCTGGTATATCTTTGTATATATAATTGCGTATATACTGATGATTTGATTGTTTTACCAGTGGAAAAGCAGCCACCGTCATATTAGAGTAACTTATTTTCAGTTGAAAATAAATTTCTAAAAGTTATTCCGTCCTAGAAAAGTTGGAAACCAGATCTTCTAACCGAAAGGTCGATATCAAAGACCTCAGCAATGATGACAAAATAAAATTTAAATGAACCCGAAAAAAATAGACAAAATAGTTCATCAAGATTTTGAGACTCGGTTTCAACCTTATCAGATCATTTTAGAAAAATGTATGTTGAACGCTTTGGACATCTTTTATATTATTTCTAATAGAATATTATGATTGGTTGGGAAAAGACGGACTGATACACTTTGCTCCTTAAAATTTGACATTAAAAAGGGTTCTTCTTTTACCTTGCGGTGCGAGGGGTTTTCTTTTCATTAACCGCAACTGTACACAAGGATAAGCTGGTTAACCCAATGTCTCCAGGCGTATCCTATGTCTGTAGAAGCGTTGAGTTCTCAAGGCCGGTTTGCCTGCTTGCTCAATGAAAAACCCCAGATAAACTGGGGAGAAAAAATCAGTCTACGCCCAAGACTGGCTAACTTGGCTGTCTGAGAAAGATCCTAAGCTCCTCACGTCAGCGACTGGAATCGATCCCAGGACACTCCTTTCTCAGGCATATGGTTACGAAGCGCATACCCAGTCGGATAACCGAAATAACATTACAAAAGGTGTACTAATTTAATTGTTTAAGTAATTGGGGGTACAAGTTTATGGAGCTTTGACTTGTCATTTTTCAGTAATTCGTAAGACTTGCATCATAGTAGTCGGTTTTTTTTTTTTTTTAACTCATTTAAGGCTATTTTAATAAATGGCTAAAATACATGATAGCTGTTATAAATGTTTCTCTGACGGACCAAATTGCATATTGGTCGGGATGACTTACGACATAATACGTGTCATCTAACTATACTCATCAGAAAACTAGCAGAAGTACAGTGGCTTGCAGGCCCTTTATTTTAATTTGCTTTAATAAAATTAAGAGCCTACCTTGAAAGCTTGGCTGGTAAAACTCACAGCTTGTCAGTCCCTGCCGTTGCAAATACGAGGGCCCAATCGGGCACATCTTGATGACTCCTTATTTAAGATAATTAGGTGTCTGGAATACAGATACCTAATTATAGTCGCTATTGAAAGATACATGCTATTAAAGAATATTAAATAATGGCTTTAATAATTAATTTTTACAAAAAAAAAAAACAATTTTTTTCTTGTTTTTATTCAGGAAAATCGTTTAAAATTTCAAATTCCTTGTTTTGTGCCCGATTATGCCCAGTCCGCTTGAAGTCCTGTGCTGTTTGTTTATCGCAATGACTGTGGGTTCGAATCCTGCATAATACACGAATTTATAAGGCTTGTAAAAGTTCTCTTCTTTGGTTTTTTGAAATACTAGGGAATAGATTAGTTGATAAGCAACTTGGAGGCTGAAATGTCATTTTGTAGTACCAAGTATCATTCTTCCTCACGCGAGATTCTAGATCCGACGATTCCTATTTTTCTGCTCTGTGCAAAACAAATCATTTTGAATAAATAAAGCTTTAGCTGATTAATTAAACTCGTATAGTCGACTAAAAATATAAATAATCAGCTAAACTTTACCTAATAAGTCCACTTCTATAAGTACTCCGCTTCCTTAATCTTCAAGGATGCAATAACTCACAAATATCTGAACTTCAAATCTGCTGACCTAGATTTGCTTTCTCATCGTTCATTTATTGCTTGTTTTTCCTCGCGTCTCTCCAAGAAGGAGCCATGAAATTCAAATTTGGCATAATCTGGGTTTTGTCTTCCCAAGAAGTTTGACCAACGGGGGTAAGTTTTCCGTTGGACGAACTCGAAGTAATTTCAAAGTAACAATTAATGAATATTTAATTATTAGCATTGTTAGACAATACAGTATATTTATTACCGTAAATAATGTTATTAAATGTAGTTAATTTCTTTTGCGGTTTATCTTTATTATATTTGTTATGAAAAAAAGGTCGGCCCCAAAACTGGTTCCAATGAATAACAAAATAACATAAAAAGTAAAAAAAGAAAAAAAGAAACATACTGATAAATAAGCTAAAGCGCGAGAAATTTCGGAAACGCATCTATGTCAGACTTTAATATCCGAGTTGATTTCAGCGAAAAACTTGCGTCCCCCCCCCCCCCAACACACACACACATGACTGTGTCCTCGGGAAATTTAGCTTTTGGTTCGTTTGCCATTAATTTCAAAATTTAATTCTCATTTTGTGAAAACTAAATTAATTATAATATTACTGATGCAATGGCGTCTCTCCTGGGATTCAGAATTTTTT
Organism: Typopeltis vanoorti; assembly: GCF_054136105.1. Classification (NCBI taxonomy): domain Eukaryota; kingdom Metazoa; phylum Arthropoda; class Arachnida; order Uropygi; family Thelyphonidae; genus Typopeltis; species Typopeltis vanoorti. The sequence goes on along the minus strand of NC_143573.1, from coordinate 77,498,123 downwards.
TCCAGTGGTGTTACAGCCTTATACGAGTTTGCCATTCTTCAAATCTTGTAACGATACCTACTTCATGTGCTATTCCATGGCGCCATCTCTCGGTGTAAACGCAACTCACTGTTTTCAATTTTTACTTATTGGATCAAGAAGTTCTTAAGAAGAACAACTTCATGTTTAATTATTTTATTGTACATAATAAGACAATTTGTTCTGTAATTTAGTTTCGAAAATATGCTATTCGAAAACTATATATATAAAATGAAATGGAGTATGAAAATTCATGTAAAATTTATATATAACCCTAATTTTTTACGCGCATTCTCTTGCATGAAGCAACTCGAGAATCAATGTACTACTTTGTTACCGAAATTCAAATTGTAATCATGCAACCATTCGTGAGAGCTGTCTTACTCGTGCATTAAATTCCAAAGAGCTTTAAACATTTTAGTAGTGTGCTTAACTTTCTAAAGTTAATTTCTATAATCTGCATTGTTAACATATACTCGTAATTTCCACTGCAAAGATTCTAGAAGGGTTGCTTGTAATATATTTTCCTACTGGAAAAAATATAATGTAGAAGGTGAAATTAAGTGAATCTGAAAAGAGGCAACACAAACTGCTCCTGTTGTATCAACTGTTTCCCATGAGTTGCCATTTCATGGAATTGTTAATATTGGCAAGAACTTTGGAAATGTTATGCCTATTCCATAAATTTGATTCAACATCGCACGGATCTTCCGTTGTATGAACATATGGGCAAAAACAGAAAAAAATACTTAAATAAAACTACATATACTATACTCGTGTAATGTTCAAGAGATCGTATGCTAGTATTCAACTTTTGATTTCATCTGACATAAAATATTAACGGTTTATAGAATATTTGCAAATATTGCAATCATATAATGGAATTTCTGATTATAACTTAAGTCATAAACGTTTAACTCGACAGTAATTCTTTTTAAATGAAATACATATCCGGTATTATTTTATGCAAAGCACGCAATTTAATATAGTCTCAGGACTCACCAAGAACGTTGGTGCAATATTAAAGCAAGTCATAAGCATTCTTGTATATTCAGATGATGTCGATATCTTGCAGGATGACTTAAATAGGCTGACGGTTTGGCTAAACTAAATGGCTGCCAGTTTAACGTGGCCAAGTGTAAGATGATGCACTTCGGAAGGATGAGATCACTTGCTGTTTACTATATTGATGGAACTGAACTGCAGGAGGTTGATGAGGTTAGGGACTCGGGAGTTATTGTGGACAGAGAACTTAAGTTTCGAGGGAATATTGCAAAGGTTGCCAAAACTTCACATCCGATTACATGGTTATTGAAGAACACACTGACAAGCAGGGATAAGGAAGTGATTGTCCCACTTTATAAGGCATTAATAAGACCTCATTTGGACTAAGGTGCACAGATCTGGTCACCTAGATTTCTTGGTGATGAGGAAATGGTGGAGAGGATTCAGATGCGGGTTATGAAAATTGTTGCAGGCCTGTGGGATGTTTCCTACGAGGATAGATTGAAGGTCTGTGGGCTTCAGAAACTAGTTGATAGACGTAGGAGAGGAGATATGATAGAGGCATATAAATTATTAAAAGAGTTTTATAGGATTTGATAACTTCTTTAAGACCAGTGCAGGAAGGTAGAGAACGAGGGGCCATCCCTGGAAATTGTGTAAGAGTGTGGTTAACAAGAGTTTAGGGCTAGATTTTTTGCTTGCAGAGTTGTAAATGGGTGGAATGCGTTGCCAGAGGTGGTTGTGAATGAGTTTAAGGAGAAGTGTGACAGGTATTGTGTGAATAATGGTTAGTATGTCAATGTTGGGTCTCCCGCGACGAGTCTTTTGACTCCATGGAGGCACCTTATAATAATAATAATTCATGCTGTCGTTATTGGTGCTTCTTATTCAAGGCCAGCGAATTCGTAATTAAAAGCCCCCATAAAACTTGTATGTCCACTTTTTCGTACTTTAAATTTTTATGTCTGTCCCATCCATAAAATTTTGTGAGCGTATAGTACAGTACCTTGGGGTGGGGGAAGAGAAACCCAGAAACCGTACAGCACCTAAATACTGTTTAGCCGCTTTTAAGCAAGATTGTAGTCTCTCACCTGACGAAGAAAACGCCCACCGCTTGCCGAAGGTTTTTATTTATTTATTTATCACTTTCAAAAATTTTACTGATAATGACAAACATTGTCTTGACGCTCTTGTATTAAGTAATGGATGTTTATCCTTCCTTCTGAAAACTGACTTCGGTCACAGCGTTTTGATATCTTTGGCACGTGGTAAAAACTTTCCTTTTCTAGACCATTCTGTCTGCTGACCTTTACCGCTACAGTTCTAACGAATGGAATGACCACGATTTTTACACTTCCATTTCATGTTCTGATTACGCTTACTGACACGTTTTTGTAGTTTTGGTCGCAACTTCTATCCTTCCACACTTTGACTTTGGTGATCTTGCAAACACTCCATTTTGAAGCGTTTGCAAGATCACCAAAAATAAAGCTGAACTCCTAGTATCAATTTACCTGTCAACTTGTGTAGATGGTATAGGCATATCATCTTCCACTATAACCAAGAACAGCTCTGACTTTCCCTAGAAAAGCATCAAAAGAATCATTAATGGCTTTGGATATCAACAGCTCTCAATAGTTTAACACTCAAAGAGTTTTGCTCAAAATTCATGTTTCATAATTAATATCCATCTTCTATACAGGCTTTCACGTTTATTTAGCATCTATTCAACAGCATGAAAGCAAGCATATATTCATCCCATTCCAGTGAAAGAAATATGTCAGCCATCATTCCATTACCCTTACTTGCATCCTTTTGGAAGTGAAGAAATAAGGAACTTGGAAGCCAACCAACAGGATGCAAGTAAGGGTAATGGAATGATGGCTGACATATTTCTTTCACTGGAATGGGATGAATATATGCTTGTATATATTCATCATTCATTATATTGTAAATTTGTAACTAAATTATGAGAAGCAGTTGTGAAGCGAGAGTAAATTATATCCGATCTTGATGGATTCCTTTACTCTCGCTTCACAACTGCTTCTCATAATTTAGTTACAAATTTACAATATAATTCAATTTAATTTACAAATTTAAAATGAATCTCGATAGCGAATTTATTGCTTATTAAAATATGAGATGCAGCGGAGTGGATTATTGACTTTTCTGGTTTTCTTATAACGCGAATTTGTTAACTGTGAACTACGCTATAGGATTAATCTTCGGAGTCTGAAGCATCCTCATTGTAGCACATGCATGTATCAGTATTAACATTTTTCGTTATTCTAGATTCAAGGTTTATATTACTTATTCTTCTGTTCAACGATTGTGTAAAATTATTATTATTACGTGATACCTCCAGGGAGTTGACTCGTCGAGGGAGGGCACCTGCTCCAAATTTATTATAGAAAACAATTTTGGAGCAGGTTCGTTAGAATACTTTTGTTCACTGTTTTAAAATCAGGGAACATTTTTAACTTTTTTAACTGAAGTTATCCTCTTTCAAATGTAGGTGGTGTCGATTTTTGTTGTACTTCCTATCGAAAGCTTGATTTTTTTCTTTTTTTATCCCTGTCGGTAATAAATAAATTGGTTAAATTCAGGCATTTGGCCGAAAGTCACCTCAGCAACTTAGTTGCTCATCACGCTATTCTAAACAGCATAATCCAATAGTTAAAAATAACAGAAACCGTGTATTCATGATAGTACAATTCAAGCACTCTAATTAAAAATATGGCACTTAAATACAGCATCCTATATTAATTTATATTCCTATGTCCAGTTCATATGAAATACTCCATAGGAAAAGCGAAGTACTTCGTGAGAAATGGATCACACACGGTCATTTCTCATAGCCTTCTTTAGACAACACAGCTGCCATTTTAGTCAAATTATTTTCAATTCATATTTAGCAAAATGAGCTGTATGTGTGAAGCAGTTTTAATGGAATGAATGTTTATTTTGCGATCAAAATGTTACCCCCCTTCCGCTATTTTTTCTTCTTTTGGCTTATAAATCTTCGGATAGTTTGAATTTAAATTCGAAATTTCAGTAAGCAATTCCAGAATTGCTCACAGAAAGGTACCGATTCCAGGGATAAATTTCTTCCTTCACTTCACGTTGTTTCCAAGTTTCTGAAGAATAATTTGAACGATTAAAATATAAACGGATGTGTACTTATTTGTATTGTAGATGTTGAACAGCACAATCCTGACTTAGTTGTAAATCGTGAGGTCTAATTTAAATTTAAAGTAAAACGTTTTCCATAGGGTAACTAATTCCATCTAACGAATGTGCAACTGAAATTTAAAAAAAAAAAAAAATCCCACAATTTAAAGGAATCGTCCATAACGCGCGTAAGGTTGGGGAGGAAGGAAACACAGGACGTTAATACCATGCGAGAGTGGTTAAGAGATGAGGAATATTACATTTAATGAAGATGACTATTCGATAATATAAAGATAAATGAAAGAGGGGAAAAAGCAAATTCAGTGAGTTTGCAGTTGGATATTAATTGGATGTTGGGCAGTGTTGCTCGTATTTACTAGCGACGGCTTCGCGACATTCATTTTGGAATCTGGGCTTTGGGGAAGTCGAGAAATCAACAATTAACTGAACTGTTCTTCTTTTTGAATATCAGCAATAATTTTAAGGAGATTTTGGTGCAATCTCTATGAATTTGAAAACACTGCTCCGAATTTGAGATTTGCAGTTGGTGCTGGTGACTAGTAAGTTATGACGGCACCAAGTTTTTGGAGATCGAGGAAGCTTAGGATGATATGTGTTTGTGCTAGGAAAGTCTAAATGTCATCTGAAAAAGGAAGACTAATCTAGTCTTTCTATCTAGCTACCTAGCTTGGTAGGATACTACTTAGCTTGAGAAGTAGGTAGTATCAAAAGAACAGAGAGATATAGCAGATTTTGTTGTTGCTACAAGAAAGACGATGTTATTACGTTTTAGTCGCAGTGAAAGTGACCAGATTTTTTCCTTTAAGGAATGGTATCGAAATCAGTATTGAAGTCATCGGTTAGTGAAGTTCTTGAAACTTCTTTGAACACTAAAGATTTGAATAGGATGAATGAAGTGCATTCTCCTCTGACCAAGAGAAAGGCCGACTTGGTCCTACACGAAGCTGTCCTGAAAAATTTGATTTCATAAATGTAATTTTTATTTCCTAGCAAGTGGCATGCTATGAAACCACTTTTGTCCCGAAATCTGCTTGAAGTATGATAAACAGCACCCTATCTATAAATTAACGTTAATATGCCGCAACAGTATAGCTTTCTGCATAAAAATAACCACAGGCATTTATATTTTGGCTGTTCTTTTGTGTCGTAATAGAACTGATTTTATGTGCACTGTACAGTGTTTTCTCTTGCATTAAATGGAGTGTTACTTTTGTTAAGAGCATTTAACCTGCTGCTCAGTATTGTTAACTAATGCATTTAAATAGCCTATTTTTGCCTTGACTTAGTCTTTCTTTACCTGCTTAGGTTTTGTATGTCGTATAAGATATCGCAATACCTCGGTGTAGCAACCGTATACTAATAGCTTAGTAACTGCTGAATTTCCCAGACCTTTATTCAGTAGCCATTACAAATGAGATTTATTTAAATTTTAATGTTTATTGAATATTTATAAAAATTACTTTGCCCGCTTAAGTGAGCAAAATAGCACTGTATGAAAAGTAATTTGTGACGAAATGTTTACTTTCATTCATATACATTGCGTGATGCATGCGCAGAAAGTGTTTCAGGGATTGTATTTTATAATAAATGTGTAATTATGCATCTCTAATACATTTCCATTGTAGAAAGCCTTCCTCTCTACGAATGTATAACGATGTACTGTGTAACCATTTCATAGGACTATGACCAAAAATCGTTTGTAAAGGAAAAACTATCCATACTGTCCATCAATATAGTAACCTTGGAAGTTTTACCTTTATGGGTCTTTTTCTTTTAAAGTTAGCGCCCATCATTAGGCTATAAAAGTAATTTAAATATATAAGCAAATTAATTTTAATTTGATAAATTATTAAAATAAATAATTTTAATAAATATATATGAACTACCTGATTGGACTAGTGGATAGAACACCTACCCCCCACCTATTCAACCAGCAAGCTGTGGGATGGAATCTTACCGTGAGCATGGATGTTTGTGAATGTCTTTAGGTAGTAAATGTATGTTATCACCCGATGTAAGACCATCAACCTTCGTGTTAGAGGCGTAAAATGGTTTGAAAAACCATTTTACATTCCATATTTTCTATAGAGTAGTTTTGAACTTTTAGCCCACCCATGGTTTTATACTTTTCTTGAGTACTATTCAAATAATAAATTTAAAACATAAATAATAATAATAGACGTATTTTAAATTAATCTTCCATAATTAGTGCTGTCTACTTCGAAAACCCATAAAGTTACTCATCATCGACAAAGAAATCATAAATAAATATCTATCAGAGATTGTAAATAAAAAAAAGATCTAGGTTGCTGACATATTTGTAAATTGATGATATTTTCATTGGTTGAGTTCTAGAATGATAACAATAGGATAGGATTCTGTCTCTTATCGCAAGAGGAAAATCTTATATAAACCAGTAGAAGACAAAGCTGAACTTACATATCCTGACATACTATCACTACAAATCAAATGAAGGAAATTATTAAAATAAAATATTGCTTGATTTAAAATTCCATTTTATATATATATATATATATATATATATATGGGGAGATTTTATTATATACTTCTGTATTATGTCCTAAAATCCCGATTTACCATAGTCAAAAAGTTTATAAATGTTCTTTTGTGTCCTAGATGGAATTACATCCTATGTCATCTACCAATGGTACAGTCTTTCTGATTACACCGTGCAGGTGCATCGAAATGAGTTCAACATTAAGAGTATTGCAGCATGAGAAATTACAGCACACTTTCTTATAAACTTTACGGGCATAAATTAATATTTCTACTTCTTTATGATAATCTCTGCATACACATAAGATAGGCATGAAAGGCATAGAAAATGAATCTGCAAATAAAGTGTAACTATAATTGTGATACCGATCGACTTGGTTAGCCGAGGCGGGAAAACATCGTTCCTCTCCAAACCACAGACCGGTGCTTTGAATCTCCCCTATGTTCTGGTTACGTAGGACGATTGTCATAGTCTACTGCTTGCTGAAAGCTTGAAATGGTTTGAAAAACTTCCATAACATGGAACTTTTTCTCTGATATCTAGAGCAGCATAGTTGTTGGATGATCTCTTTCTGACTTGTACTACAAGTCAGAAAGAGATCATCTAACATTGTAGAAAACTTGTAGTACATTGACTAATGTACTACAAGTTTTCTACTTTCTGCACTGTAAAATGTACTTGCGACAAAGGATCGTCAGAATTAGCATCGATTGTTGGAAGAGTGAAATCGTAAAATTATCAGATGCTACTATTCAACACCTTTTAATAATATATTTCTAAACTTTTCCCCCTTATCCGCGGGGGGGGGGTACGTTCCAAGACCCCACAATGGATACCTGAAACTGTGGATGGCACCAAACCCTATATATATACTATGTTTTTTCCTATGATAAAGTTTAATTTATAAATTAGACTAAGAGATTAACAACAACAGTAATAATAAAATAGAATAATTATTGTGTAGCAATATACTGTAATAAAAGTCATGCACGGTCTTCCAGAAACTCCCATATTAACGAAATGACCGATGGAAGGGAAAGAGTCCGACTTTCGAAATTGAATAATTAAAAATGTACAAGGATTCCAAGAACAGAGATACCTAATACGTTTTTTAATCAAGCGCATTTTGTATAAATCGTGATATTTCCAATTTTCTAGTATACTAACTAGAAGGATATATCGAATGGGCATTCTTCAGGTTACAAGGTTCGTTTTGCTTTGCTTTATGAAAAACAGGTGTATTTATTCAGATATTTAGTGTTTAATATCTAAAATGTAGCTTATGTCTTTCGATCAGCATGTTTTAAACTATTGTTCCATTCCATTCTGGATGTCTTAAATGGACCTCATTTGCCGTAAATTACTCTATTAAAATAAATAATCCCTTCAAATATTGGTTCTCTTTAGATTTTCTTTCTTCCCGTTATTTTTCTGCAAGATTGCCTACGAATATCTTTTGGTGGTCTGGGATTAAGCCCCTGTTATTAAAATATTTTCTTACTGTTGTTATTCGTTGTCCGAGATAATTTAGAAGTAATCTGACCAATTAGTTGGCAGTTAGCAAATACTGTTTGTTCTCTTACATACTGGTGTTGGGTATTAACAATAAATTAGATGGAGAATTGAGATAAAATTCTTACTTAAACATGTATTGATGATAGTTTAAATAATACAAACTTTAATCCAAGAAAGTTTATTATAACACGGTAAAGTTTTCTGTCAGTCTTCTAGAGTATTTTCAAAATGTAACAACACCAGGATCAGGGGACGCTAATTTTAAATAATAAGCCACGGTCTTTTATTTACAAAAAGTTTTTACACAGTCATCAATCATGGCATTTTTTTGTCTGTCAATGTTTGTAAGGATTATGACATAAAAAGTGCTGTATAGTTTATCATATTTAAAAATGGGTTTCTTTAGGTAAATTTTCGCAAACCATATTGTATTAGTTACTTCGAATATGAAGTCCCCCCCCAAGATGGCTATCAAGAAACTTCGTCGGATCAGTTTATGTTGGTCGAGTTAGTGAGTGACGCTTTACGTTTTCACGGAGAGGGTGTGTGAGAATCCCGTATTGATTTTTCCGTTTTACTGATTTGGAATTCTGCGATTTCCAAGTTTTATTGGAAGACTAAAAAAATTTCGTGTATTTTCGGAATATCAAAGACAATATTTATATATAGATAGTTTGATAAAATGATAAATAATAAAATAAAAATCGTTTATCAACATTTTCCTTCATCCACACCCCAACAAGAAGACGTTACACACTATTAAAATTGATCTCCAAGAAGAGGGCAACATATTTCGTTGAGTATCACTTCCTATCTTTAATCTCGTGCCCACTGAAATCAATCATGTGCAGCTTCTCGTTGGGGGTATTAATAAATACAGTTATTATTGGCCTTCTATCTGTCCGTTTAGGATGGCAGCGGTATAAACTTCACGATTTATCTAAATCCATGTTTCCCTACTAAATGTGCTCTAGGTCGATTTTATGTTGTGATGGCAAAACCATGCACCTTGAAGAAACGCAGTCTGAGACTGAGTACTGAAAAAAAAATGAACAGCAGATGAACCGTACACTTAACATCACTGTGGTCAAATCGAAACTCATGCTACGAAATTCATCACATGCGTTCATCTTATTGTCTATCTTTTTGATTGTGAGTTTTACTATTTTATCTCTTCTCCATCGTATCTCTGAAATTCAGCGCTTAAACACCTTCGCTTTCAGTAAAGTCTTCTTGTATTTATAGTTGGCTTTAGAGTTATAAGAGTTTCACGAACGAGTCAGTCAGATTTCTTCTCATCCACATCTTTCTTTGTGTGTGTGGTGATAAAGAATGCATGTATTCATTACATGCAGGCATCGGTTTTGAACAAAAGTTCTCAGTTATTATAACTCCATTTCGAATATCGAAAAAAAAATGCATCCTTCGTACAAACAGTGTGTGCTTTTTTGTTTAATTTTGGACGCCTGTATCAAATTATAGTGTAGTTGGAAACTGATTTGTTCCAGCCCTATGAGAATTCATACAGCTAAGTTGTCACAAGTAAGTTGTAGAGAAACTGGTCATATTCCTGAGGAATATGACCAGTTTCTCAGCTTCTGAGCTCTTCCTCCCACCCCATAGAAATATTCACCTGGAGGCATGTCTACATTTCACCACTACCACGAACACTTAATGAATTGATAAAAATCATTTGCAAAGCTACTGCATCCAATAAAAGGAATGTCCTACACAAAACGTATGGAGATGAATACAAATAGGATATTGCGTATGATCACATATAGAGAGATTTGATCGTATGGATTTATTTCCACCGTTGTTATAAAAACTGGGTATAGTATGTGCTGAATAGTGCTTTATTGTTGATTCCCTAAAATGGCTGTAATGAAGCATTTTTGATTTAGTAGGCCGTGAAAAGACTTGAGATAGATCCCAAATCAATGCAGCTTGTGGCAAATGATAAGAAAGAAGAAACTTGATGGTGCATATTTCGAACATCCGGAATTTGTAGTCTTTGACTGTAATGAGGAAGATTGTTCAGAAGAAGAAGGAGGGCAATGAAATACAAGTGGACTGCAAGAAGGAGTTTGAATTTGTACAACACGGATGTTGGCCAACAGCTGCTAGTGTCTATAGCAGGGATCTTCAACCTTTCAGACAGTGCGGCCGCATTAAAAATTTCAATGAAGCCCGCTGGCCACTAAGCTATACTGCGGTATTTAGAAATGTAAGATGCTTTCCAGATTCACAAGGAATGTTGTGCATTTGATACTTTACATAAAATCCTATAAAAATAAACAAACTCAGCTTTAAGAGCGTAGGTAGAAGTCTGGTTCATGATAAGTAAATACAATCAATACTTGAAAAAAAAAAGATAATTTAATGAATTATCTTTCATTAAATCAAAAAACATTCATTATTTTACAATGTCAATGGGCAACTTGGCAATGTTTTTTTCTTGACCATCTTGTCGATGTTGGCATCAATGTTGGAAGTCGCTATGCGCAGAGTATTCTCGAGATGTTGGTCCGTAATCTGAGTTGTTGTCTTGGACTTCATATGCTTCATTCTGGAGAAGAACTACTCACACAAGTATGTGCTTCCTAACAAAGCGCACATCTTCAAAGCATGCCCGCGAAGATTAGGGAATGCGTTCTCAGAAATGCAGTCTTTGTAAAATGTAAGCAAGGGCACACTGAATAATTTTTCTCTCAAAGAAGAGTTGTTTTGGAGTTCAAGCAGCTCCATTTGTAGTTAGCCTGGCATTTCGGCAGCATTAACACTGAATGGTATTGAAAATAAATCTGAAGAAGACTGTTGGTTACGAAAATCACTAAATCTGTCTTCTAACTCACTTCGATTTCGTAGCGTATTCATCAAGAGACGAAGAGTTGGACTCAGCGAGAAGCTGAAAATGAGTTAAGTCTTTTTTTTGCGAGTTGTGCCTCCCAAAGTTGGAGCTTGGCAACAAAAGCTTTGATGTGATCAAACAGAGTGTGCACCAGTCGATCTTTTGATTGTAGCCGGGTATTTTGGTCATTCATATGCAACGAGATGTCGGTCACAAAGGCAAAGGCCAGTTGTCATCCACTTCGGATCGTTAAATTCCGCAATCTGATTCTCCTTGGTTTGCATGAACTGCTGTATTTCGCTCCTTAAGTCAAAGACTCTTTTAAGAACCTTCCCTCTGCTCAACCAATGACTATAATAAACCGCATCGCCGTGATCCGCTTCGCACTCTCTTCTGTCAAAAACTCTTGGAATTGACGATGATTCAATCCTCTTGCCCTAATAATGTTGACGACAGTCACAATAACTTTCACGAGATTCTTAAATCCAATAGTTTTCGCGCACAAATTCTCCTGGTGGATTAAACCAGTGGTAATGGACGAAATCTTTTCCTTCTAGTTCCGGTTCTTTCCGTAGCAACGTAGCAGTTCTTCTGTCACATTGAATTGTTGATCAATGCCACGGACAAAGATAGCCAGTTGTGCGGTATCCTTCACATCTGTGCTCTCATCTAAAGCAAGTGAATATGACGTAAATTCGGACGAGTTTTTTTTTTTTTTTTTTAAGTTCCTTTAATGTCATTAGCAAGTTCTTCGAAACGTCGTGCTACAGTTATCCCAGACAAACTCGGTTTTTTAAATACTTCCTTATTATTTGGGCACAGAATATCCCCAGCAGCGATGAGACACTCTTTCACAAACTCGCCGTCCAAGAAGGCTTTTGATTTTTTTAGCATTTTTTTCAGTTATTATATAACTTACTTTGACGCACGCTTCGCTCTCTTCTCTCTGCCTTTTAAACGTACCCTACTGGCATTTTAAATGGAAACAAATTTTTCATTTAAAATGCGTGTGGACAAATGAAAAATTTGTCCACACGAAGCCGCCCTTGAAGGTGATCAAAATTGGACACGTGCTTTGTATCCAATGTTGTTTTATATCTCAGTGTTGTTTTATATCGTATTCTTTTGATATTTATACTGACACTGACTCACGACAAATTAAACACACTGGTTTATCGTCGATTGGCACACAAAAAAGTACAAATTGTCCACTTTTCATTAAAAACCTGACAAGAATCACTTGATATACGCTTTTTTTTTACTCGTATACGCCGTAGTGATGGAAGGTGGATCCAAAAAATGATCCAAAAATGCCCGTGTAACGGTTATTATCCACTGAATATGTCTCACACTAATAATAAAAAAAAAAAAGTCTGGCAATATAAAACCACAATAGGCTATGGCTGACACGACGAACCTCCGTGCGCTTATCCGGATACACGAATATCACACTGTTCACGCCTGACTGTGGATGAGATCCTCTTGTATTTATCCACCCTATATATATATATATATATATATATATATATATATATATATATATATATATATATTATATATAATATATATAATATATATATATTATATATAATATATATATATATTATATATAATATATAATGATGAGCCTTTTATGTCACGTGTTTTCAAACTCAGGGCTACCCTGAGTGTCGAGTCATCAGAATTTAAGGAGAACCGGCCTACCAGTCCGGAACTCCGGGGTTTGGGCGCCATAGGCGGAAGGGGTGGAACCTCCCTTTTGAGTCTTCAACATTCGAGTCATCAGAATTCAAGGAGAACCGGCCTACCAGTCCGGAACTCGGGGGAGGCGCCGTAAGCGCCAGGGGCGAAGTCCCCCTAGTATAAAAAATAACGAAATATCGAGAACCTTCGAGATGTATCTGGAAGGCATAGACAGCGCACTCGAACGAACTACTGCTTCAGCCATCTACCTGCGCTGTTAGTACTAGTACTTAAGTACCGCTTGGCGCTGGTAGATGGCTGAAGAAGCATGTCTATTTAATATTTATTTTTATAGGATTTTATATAAAGTATCAAATACACAGTATTCCTTGTGAATCTGGAAAGCATCTTACAATTCTAAATACCGCAGTATAGCTTAGTGTCTGCGGATCTCATTGAAATTATTTTTTATTTAATCGCGTTTTAATGTTAAGTAGTTATTTTTTCAAAATGGCCGGCGGGCCACGGCAAAGAGCTCCGCGGGCCATGCGTTGGAGACCCCTGGTCTATAGACTGCTTCATGGAAATTGAAGGAATGATGGAGGCTGAGAAAAGCGTTTTGAAAACACTTGAATAGAAATAACATAAATCAGAAACAGCACGTAAGTTACAGTAACTGTACAGAAACACGGTTTTCGTAAAAGGCCTGACCAATTATAAGTTAAGCGCTCTAGTAATGGCTCTTTTATGAGATTTATCGACCCGTTAAAACGTATTCATCAATACTACCCGTTAATTCCCTTACCAGAACAATAGCACCATATCTAACTATCTATGCACACACACGCACTTTTAAATTAATGAAAAAGGTGTTTTCCTGTTTCCTTTGTTGTTTTCCTTTTTCGAAACAAATGTTCGCTTAGTACGCCACGTTTTCTGAAACGTGCCCATTTCACTATACTTGCATACTACAAATGGCATATTTCGTTCTAACCACCTTCCGGATGAAATTGCAAAAATTAAGCCGTACTACCAAGAAATATAAAGGAAATAATAATTTGAGAAATCGGAAGGCGCCGATTTCACGGATATCGAATTAGATATCGAAATTTTGATTTTCGAATTTTCATATTTCTCATTTTTTTAACAATTATTATTAATATCAATTTTAAGACCATTTTCTCTAATAATACTTTTATGTTTTCACATTCAGATCACGGTGTATATGTATATTGTACTTCATATAACGTTTATTACTTTTCATGAATTTCTTTTTCCATTCTTCTAGTAATTCCATTAAATTTAAGATTTTGATATTATTTGCATAACATCTGTTTCTTTCCCCTACAACACACACACACACACACACACACACACGAATGCCTCTGTTTAATGCCAACCGCTGCGAATTGAGCAACCTCATGTCTCACATTTTAAGATGTTTATTGTTCTAATAGATGATAGTACCGCTTGATCTGTTCAACAATTCACTGTTCCTTCATCTCAGTAGTGGCGAGTAATAGTTTATTATTCTACTTAGCAACTTTCAGAAATATGAACAAGACGACGTCTACAACACATTTGTGTAATGCGTGAGGGAAATCCGCTACTACATATAGCTGCATGAATCTCACATTAAATTCTACGCGCATATGAGCTCAGTTTCCAAAATATCATGCACACCGCATAACTCCTTTAAACTTAATTTCTTGCGGGATTGTTACAGATTCCATTATTCAACTGGAAATTAAGTTTAATGACTTGGTTATTCAAAGACATGGCATGATGTTACTGGAGAACTGCTAATGCACTGTATGGTAAATGTACCACTTATTCACGTTAACGAACTAATTGAATTCGTATAAAATGCATTCATAAATTTTTACCATAATCAGTCGCGGAAGTAAGAAATGGCAAATAGATAAAAACTGACGTCCATTGGAAGAAGGAAATGGTATTATTCATAAAGAAACCTCATTGCTACAACTTTACAGATTGTGTACGTGCACAATGTAAACCCCAAATAATCCAACAAGAGTAACCTTCCACAAGTAAAGAAAGTGTTATATACTGAATGTCTGCTATGATCTCGATGACTGCGATGATTATACCTTTTTGGCCCTAATTATACCTTTCTGACATAAAGGTATTCTCCCTGTGAACATTTTCTCCATTAAGTAGAGAAAATGGTCATTGCTGAATGATCGTAAAACAATGTATTTCAGATATTGGTTAAGCTTTTATCTTCATAGGACATAATCCTTTCAACGCAGATGTATTATTATGCAAATGAAAATTGGCATTTGAAAAAAATAATTATCGATAATTACCTGTAATACAAAACTGATTTTGTGTATTCGGCAGCAATTCGCTATTGCGGAAAAACTTTATGGAATTTTTAGTTTATTTTTTTTTTATCTGGGAGCCACATTGCATTATAAAACTCATATCGTCATTGTCCTTTTTTATAATTCTAGATGACTATCTCAAATATCAACGATCTGTATCGAAACTTATGCCTTGTTCACTCTACGAAAAGCTGTTGATCAATTTGAAAATTGGCAGATTCACTTTATTTCAGAATGATCAGTCAATATATTTCCTCACGTAATTGAAGGATTCTTGTTAGTTCTCAGCTACAAAAAGCTAGATTTCATATCTAGCTCACTGTTATTACACATTATTGTTCCTGAAAAATTAGATCTCTTATGAAAAGTCGCTGGTTTACTTTTATTTAAAAACACAAAATAAATAAAACTTTCGCTAGCTCTAACCAACAGATCTTATTATGAAGGTAACTAGGTACCAAAATTTTAGGTAAACTATTGTAAATTGTTTTGGTATAGATTCTCTATTACCGATAGGTTATATTGGGTTATTTCATATTTTTCAATATTTTGAATCTGTATGTAGGCATCTCCGTGATTATTTTGACGTTAAAGATATTTCTAGCAGCTGGGATGATAATTAAGTATCCATTTGTTAGGCGGCCTTTATTCTTTTGTATGTTAACATTTCTTTTATAGTTCCTTTAAATTGAGTTATACTAACAACTGCTATGCGACACATTTGCTAAAACGTAGAAAATATTTTCATAATGGAAGTATGAAAGTCAGGATAGTTAACCTTTGCTGTATGTCACAGTTTCACTAACAAAGACCTCTTCAAAGAGTGTGTTTTGCTGCCATAATACTATGCATTACAATATGGCTCAAGAAGCTGATGATCCAAAGAACTTGAATACATTCACAGAAATTTACCTTTTTTATAATATGTGCATTATTTGTAGGTTTTGTACGTGTTTGTAGGATTCTATGCGTGAACGTTATAAAACGATTTGATTTCAAATAAAATATATTAAAGTTTACCAGTCAGTTTTCTAGCTGTGTAGTTTTAGTCTTTGATATTTTTCATTATCTTAATTAATGTTTTTTTTTTTTTTATCACTAGGCGTGATGTCATTCCAATAGTCATGGGTGCACGACCCGAAGATTATCAGAGGAGTTCCCCATTCCATTCTTATATCCATGTAGATGATTTCAATTCACCCAAAGAACTGGCTGAGTACTTGGATGTGTTAGATAAGAATGACACTCTATACAATCAGTATTTTGAATGGAAAGGTACAGGAGAATTCATCAACACATATTTCTGGTGTCGGCTGTGTGCCATGTTACACGCTCCTTTGCAGCACAAGAGCTATGAGGACATGCATGCTTGGTGGGCAGGCCAAGGTACATGCACAGGTTCAAAATGGAAAGAGACAGCAATACGCAGCAAGCATAAAAACCATGCGTAAACTAGTTAAGTGTAATTTGTTTACATAGAGCCAAAGGAACTGTTAACTTGGCAAGTAAATATTGTGAGAATACAGTTTCTAACAGGAAGGAAGGATAACTAATTATGCCAGTTATGGACGTTGAGGAAGGTTGTTTTTGTGCTAGTCTCCTTTTTTTTTCTCAAAATGGGGAGGGGGGGGGTAAGTTAGGTGTGGCTGGTTAAGAATGAGCTCAGAAGAATTGTGATAGTTTTTCGCAAAGAGGCAATTTACCTATATTTTTTCCCTTTAATTGATTTTATTATTGTTTGATTTGGGCCGCACAAATGGCTTATCACTCAATCGGCTTTTTTCTTTAACATCTATCGAGTACGATTTTTATAAAACTGATGCCTTAGTCATATCTGAAGAACTACGCTTCAGGGACTACTTGCTGTTAATCTTAAGAATTTTTATAACTGAAAAATTTATAAATATTAATTATATATCGAAGTTTTTCCTCTTTGGCGATTTCCTAATAGTTTTCCATTTCTGATTTCACTTGTTTGAAATACAGTGTTGATAAGTGATCGATGGCTCGCAGATTTTTTTTTTTTTTTTAATTATAAAATACAGTATCTCCTATCGTAAATTCTAGTCATTGTTGGACTATTCATTATTGTAATTTACGCGAAATATATGACAGTAAGGAGAAACTGTTCCAGTATAAGAAGAAGAATGTGTTCGGCATAAATCCATCCAAAGGATTATCCGATTGTTTGAAAAAATGATATAACTGATTATGCAAATTTTTCTACAAAATTAATAACCAGAAATAGGGACATGCGCTTATGTGTTTGTCATTTTTCTCCTTTTGATATTTCCACTCGTTGAATGCAACTTCTTTGGATGAGACGTTGTTAATAGCTAGATTATATAAAATTTCAGTTTTGTTTCTGAATATCTTAGAAACTTCTATTCCTTTTACAGCCAGAACATTTGTTGATTATAGATGCTTAAACAGTTTGAAGAATAGTATTTATTTTTCTGATGTTTCTACGTACTGATTTAAATATAATTCTTCCTGTAGAACATTTGATTTTTTATATCTTTATATTATTATTATTTCGTTGAAATGAGATTTAACGAACGTGAAGTAGTCTCATAAATTTTGGGGTCAGTTTCCGAATAGATTGATTAGTTTATGCTCTCATTATTTCTTGTCATATTTAGGTGTAGAACAAATTCGGGATGACTGCTGATAGTCTTATTCATTGAAAATATTCCATATAATTAACAAAAATTAATACAGAAATGCGTGTTAGATTAAAAAAAAAACAAGCACGCATTTTTAGTTGAATCCGATATTGCTTTGTTTTATTTATTGATATTGGTTATAAGCCTTGGTAGTCAGGACAACTGCCAAGTTTATCTATTCTTCACACTAATACTTTTTTTTTCCTCTGAAGAGCTGCAAGTACTGATCTGACCTATTCAAGTGAGCGATTCCACTGATTAAGTTCAGTCTGATTAAATATTTTAAATTTTGCACATAAATTAGCTTCAACGAATAGCTCTAAAGGTATCTCTAGAATTTGTAAATAGGTACATAGTAGAATACCGAAAAATGATTCTTCCAATTTTCTGCCAGATAAAGATATATAAAATGAGATATATATATAAAATTTCGTATTGGTGTTTAAATTATGTTTAACAAACCTAATATAAATAGGTATAATTTAAAGAACTGTCTAAAGTATACTTATAATTTCCTAAGAAATAGCTTACAATATTTTATAACGTTATAGAATATTAAAAATTTCTCAAATATGTATAACTTATTACATTGTATTAGATTAATATACATCTTTTTTTCATGAACGGCGACTATTTGCCATTGTGCACACTTTATGCGTGACTTTAAAGGGAATAACTTGTTCAAATTTTTTTCCCCCTCACCATTGCTTAACAAAGCATCTCAGCCGCACTACTAAAATCTGCGCACACCTAATTAGAAATACCATTTCCGATTAATAGAATAATGATTTGCATTGATTTTCGTGCGTGTTAGATTGTGCTGAATTTCTAATGATCAGCTGAAGGTATTTATCAAATTGACCATTATTTTCATGTGGATGTTTAGATGTGATCGTCTCAGTTAAACGCACTTATGCATAAATTTATTAATGCTCTTTAATTATACTGACTGCAGTTAGCAGTAGTTATTGTCAGTTTCTTGCCCACAGAACTTTAGTATCACCCTTGCTATTTCCATTTCTCTTTGATTTCTTATGCTCAATCAGTTCTTGTTAATCAAGTGTAAAGAACTTGAGTGACTTAATTGCTTTTGTGCACAAGTTCAACACTCTAAATTTAGCTACGAATTGAAGGTTTTTCTTTCTTTCTGTTGATTAATATCACCCTAACTAATTTGGCTGAAAGTTTCCCAGAACTTTCTTCAACGTGTCATTTTTCACGTTAAAAACCGTCTCGCAGCATATTGGCAATAAAATCTGTCATCCTTAAGTACCTCAATGCGGCATTCAGAAATATGAAAATTTAAACTTGAATTGCGCGTCTAATAATCATTCCAAATTTTCTTTAAATTAGACGTTGATCATTCTCTTCAACTATCTAGATGATAGATTTTTCTGTCCGCTTGTATAGCCAATGTCTTTCTCTTCATTGCAACCGACTGATTCGAATCCCACTGAGCGCGGTTGTTTGCAAATGACGTGAGATGATGCTTTTCATCGTCCATCTTGCATGGATTTGTAAAGTCCACGTCGATTGGTCTAGAGCAGGATTCCCAGATTATCTAACCATTAGCCCTGTTCACGGTATTGGTCTAACTGTATTTGCAAACCTTTTTTTGTGGATAACCGTTATTTATAATGTATAGAACATGTCAGCATCTTTATATTTTTCCTTTGCAGTACATTCAGTAAAAAATCATCATTCGAAAAAAACTTAGAGCAGAAAAGTCATTGGGATGTTCAATAAACCTTATCCATGTTTTTCAGTGGATGAAGTCGCAGAATATGCTAATTTATATGCATCTTCAAAATATCTGTAACACAGAGATTTAGAGAATGTTTGCTACTATAGATATTATTTCGATTTTCTTCATTTGAAAATTATACAAAACGCAGCTGTTCATTTTGGTTTTAATTACTGCTTGCGGTTTCGTATATCAAAAATTAAAGTCACACATCGGTAAATCCTGTGCTTCTGGAATACTCGCATTGGAGAAATTTTGAACCCGCGCTCTTGAGACTCAGCACCGACATTATCTAAAGATGTTTCTCTAAATATCAGTTATTTAGAGAGGTAACATTCCAATATAAGTTTGTATACGAACAGCCTTCATGTCGAGCTTCTATGGCGGTATACTAATGGAATCTTGTATTTGCGCTGATGTTTTATTGTATTCATTTAAAATGCGGCATATAATTATCAGTGTGCAGCACATGCTTTCGGTGATCGTATTCGCTTAGATTATTTTTCCGTCCCGTAATTTATATAAACCATATTGAGTTATTAAATTCTAATTTTCCGTACTGAAATGTGAAACCTGAAAATTCTGGATTTACTTTTATTTCGTTGCTGGTTGTCTGATTATTTAAAGAGCAGAACGACAGTTTGCCGGTATGTATTTTGTAAATATTAGTGATTGGTAATTTATTAACACTGCTCCAATTATTCATGTACAGAAATTATTTATTTCCGTGGGTAAATAAACTGATTTCTGTAATCAGTTTAAAAGTTTGACCTGGATGTTTTCATCTACATATATTAGTTCTGTATAAATGGTATTCTCTGATAATTCTTTCATTTTCGAACATTATATATTTTGTTTCATTTACTGGTCTTTGAAAGCTGTCCATCATTAAACGATGGCTATATTTTTGCTTTGCCATGATGCAATGCTTCCGAAGTTCTTTTCATTTTATGTAAATCTTGAAGGGACATGGTCGAAATAATTCCTTTATTTGTAAGGCAATTCAGTGTTTTGTTTTGTAAAATACGTTTTCCATGTTAAATTGTGTCAGATGAATTGTGCCATTTTTGTATCTCATCCATTTTAACCTCCCGATTCATTCAGACCCAGTCTACATTGTGACTGTCCAATCAGTCTGATTCAGAGCACTTAGCAAC
This sequence comes from Typopeltis vanoorti, assembly GCF_054136105.1. Taxonomy (NCBI): domain Eukaryota; kingdom Metazoa; phylum Arthropoda; class Arachnida; order Uropygi; family Thelyphonidae; genus Typopeltis; species Typopeltis vanoorti. The sequence continues at coordinate 77,477,426 of NC_143573.1, read as the reverse complement.
AGCCATTTCTGTTGCTCAGTGCCTAACACTTTCAATAAATTGGATACTTTTTGCATGAGCAATTTTGCGCTCTTATAGAAATGATGAAATTAAGTATGGCTATAAAATTTCACGTTCCAATTAGATTTTTATTTCTGTTAAGATATTATTAAAGCATGCTTTATAATAATTTTAAATCCTCCATCATTCTGCTTCTTGATGCTCACTTTCTTCAAATGCTTCCTGTTGTATATTTCGCAATGCAGTTGATGTGAATTCTTCCTCTCATTTCTGCATCGTAATATTCGGATAAGTAGGAAGAATTTCTGGACGCTCTAACACCCAGAAATTCATCAGCACACGTTATTAGTGTTTCATTGATTTGCACTGATTTTTTTTTTTATTTGGTTTCAGAAATAAACACGTTTAGTTCTGTGTGGGTATATATTGGCCTGTCTATCGATAATGGGGAATCCGTAATGTGTACTCATTTATTTTTTTCATTTGATATTCATGAGAGTAACTCCATCAAAGACATGCTTCAAACAAATTCATTAATTACATTGGGGAACAGAGGAGACGGAGATAGCTAAATCAACACCCCAAATTTAATTCGCACGTGTCGAATTTAATTGACACTGTGTGAAAGAGAAAGTGAATAACAAGACAGTTGGACTTTCCACTTCTGAGTGTCAGCGAAATTTAATTTACTGAACTGGACAGCTTCTAATTTGCTAAGAAAACTAGTTGGCTTTCTCTGTCACGTATTTGATGTATAGTTTTCTCTTAGCCATTGCTTTTACATTGTAATAATGAAAATTGCGAATATTCTCGGAGTTTCATAGTTGAACTTACTGAATTTTTTCCAATTCAATTGATTCGTGTTTTGTAAAGTTAATACATTGTTAATTTTAGCTTTTCATAACAATATAAAAATATTCCATAAAAACATTCCATCATTATTTTTTTAATATGGAATTAATTCGATTTTATCATGTTTGTTGGATTATTAAAAACAAAGCGAATCATATTTTGTTCTATATATTTAAATATGTTATTTCAGTGAACTTATAATTTAAGAAATTAAAAAAAATTGTTCTGATCCAATCAGATTTTTCTATCACTAGGTGCGATTTATGGACAATCGTTGCTCTCCACCACTCGATAGAGAGAGTTGTATTTGTGCGAGTGAAATGAATGTATGTGATTGTTCCGGGATAGTTAGAGGGAGGTTCGTAGTTCGCTGTATAAATCGAAGTTGAGGGCATTATTATTTTTTTGAATGTTTGCGTCATATTCTCACAGTAAAACTTAGTATGGAGAAATAAGCAATTCCTCGAACAGTTTAATGATGCTCTTTCAATATTACGTAAGCAGATAATGTTAGAGGACTTCAGTTTCTTTTCTATAAAGAAAGACAAAAATTTCTTAATCTATTATAGATTATAGTTGTGTTAAGTCAAATTCAATAATTCCTTAGGAAAATAAGATGCAGTGACTTAAAGTTTCTTGACCGAATGAGTTTCTTTGAAATTCTAAAAAAAAATTGATAACATCTCAAATGTGTTATATTTTTCATGAAATTTTTTAAATAAGCTGTCGTTTAAATGGTTTCCGAAGGTTTAAAATATTATCAAATAATGTTTGATATTTGCCTAACTAAACAAGTTTGATGTGTTGAGTTTAATACGATTACTGTGTTTAACAATTTGTTTTGAAGAAGTTTTTAACTGAAGCAAAATATTCTCATTCTAGTCTTATTTACTAAAAAATGCTGGTGGACCGTTTATTGTCATAGTTAGCAATTGAATAATAGCGAGAGGATACGAATACCTTTTCAGATGCTGTTTCGAAAGAGTAAATACTTTACACATTCCTCAAAGTCTTTCATGTGTTGAAAGAAAAGGAGAATTCTTTCAAATGTACTCATTTAGATGCATTCCACCACTAGTCATTTCATGAAACATTTCATATAGAATACAGCTGTTTATAAGTGCTCAAAGCTAATATTCTGATGGTTTGGGAGAGGTAAAGAGAACTGGCTTCCTATAAAGTAGCACTTTGATATTATAAATAAGAATGTAATTTCTTATTCTATTGCACAGGGTATTTCCTTCTGATACTTGGATATTCAGTGCACAAATACCATCTATTATATGGTTGAAAATTAAAATATTTAATTTATACTATTTTCAAATTTATCATGAGTTGCTCTGCACACAAATGCTTCCTTAATTGGATACACTCTCACAAAATGAACAAACCAGTCGGTGAATGTAGCAGACATTCTTGACAGCATTAGCAACTAACCGCAACACAACCAAACTGATATTCATCCTCTTTCCTTGTATGTTTGAATGTTTCTGCATTCATTTTTACTGCGACTTATCTACTCGCAGTACACTTCTACAATCGTTGATGAGAACAAAGGAATGTAAACGACATCCTAAGATAATTTCCACTGAAATTATTTTTGGCAATTTCTCATTCGGGAACTTTCTACTGAGGCTTCTGGAAGTGCGATTGGGAACTCTTATCACCAAACGACATTCGCTATCCCCAGAAGCTGTGACAATCGTCCTTACTGCAAATCAAAACAAATTAAGCCGAGAACATTTATTTCTTCAGATAAAGGAAAATGATCGTTGACATCTTTTTACTGTAATCGGTTCAAGGCTATTTATTTTTGAATATTTATGGCTAACTACTTCGAAATAAAATTTGAAATCGGTTTCATTTGAAATTGAAAGATCACCACTTGTTTATGGTTGTGATCTGTTGTAACACAACAGAATAGACACGGTTGTGAATGTTAATAGTAAGGGGGGGGATTCTGGTGGGGTCAAAAGACGCTTTTCTTATCCACAAATTCTTTACCACTTGTTTTGGCTTTCTTTATTTTTGCAATACCTCGTAAACTATTCGCTCATGTTTCTATGCTCATCATAGAAACAAATTTTAAAATACCCTCCATACAGGAAACTTGTTTCTAGGTATACATAAATATACAGAAATCTAAGGTTTATTTTTTTTTAATTGAAAAGCAAAAAAAAAACTTCAAACATTCTAAGGCTTTCCTGGCCTAATAAGCAGGGTAATAGTCTTTCACTTGGTGGTGGAATGCCTTTATCACCTAAAGCTGGGCTAACGTTTGAATTCATTGTTAAAAATTATTCTTATGCACGGCGATAGTTCGAAGACCGAGACCTCAGTGAAGGAAGATTATCACGATTTTGTATTGTCAAGTATTTTGCAGCCAATTAGCATTTTAATGTCCTCCATGAATAATCGAAGTCTGATTTCCAATCGCTGGTTTCAGTTTCGAACAGAGATATACTGCATATTATACTAACTTCATTTACTTATCCACTGGTCAGTTACAAAACCAGAATCATTGTAATACTTCTAGTCAGAACTGTCTTCCGTTAACGTTGCCAGAACAAGTAATAAGGGAGGCGTGAAAAACGCCCTCCTTATTCGCTGCTATGTCAGTCAGTTGGAATGAAACAAATAGGATTTACTTCAGTTTCCTTCCCGACTCTCTCTCTCCCAACACGGAACATTAGCGGGGCAAAGTTTGAAAATGATTTAAAACTGAAAATCATAGCGACTTGAAATCCATTCTATAGTTTGGTAGGCACTTCATATGCACTTAGATAGCAAGAGGTTTTACGAAGTGATGTATGTTTGTGCTTTGTCACAACACTGATTCAAGGTTGTGATTTTTTTTTTCTTTTTCCGGAGGCCTCAAAATTAATTGTTACGAAATACATTCCATAGGCCTTAAATGAATCCTTGTTTTTGTTAGATATGTGTGTATGCGCGCGCATATGTTTTGTGTGTATGTATAGGCCTATACATGTACAGAGAAGAATGTAAAAATATATTCTGTATGTATGTCTTATCTTGTGGGTGTCGGGTATTGGGTATATACTATATTTTTGTTTGGATTTTCAGAAAAGCTATGTGAAGGCAGTATGAAAAATAAACTTGTGTTGTTGAAAATAATTGTAGTGTGTATTCTCTAAAAAAAAAAAAAAAAAAAAAAAAAAAGTAAGCACTCACATAAACATTTGAATACACAGATACAAAAATACACTTGAATGCACTGCTTAAGCATTGTTACTTAATGTTTCTTGTTTATAATACTTTTCTTTATAATATTTATATATCCAGGTAGACAGTAAGTATTCGGATATCTCTATTATTTTATTTATTCAGCAGGACTAATGAGAAATCCCAGTTTTTAAATGTTCAAAAGGTTTTAGCCGATATCCGAAGAACGGCTCAGTGAATCTGCAGTGTTTTTAATGTGATATGTAGTGAGCATCAAACTGTGAATAGCTCGCGTATTATTATATCACCAGTCGTCTCGCTTCTTGGCATACCAATAAGTTTCATATAAAATCTTTTGGCTACACAGGAATCGTTTACTATTAAAGAGCGATTATGTGCCATCACTCTAGTCAGAGTTCATTTCCTTACTTTTATTAGTCTCACATCGCTAGCAGATTAGTACAGTGTGTGGAGTCATTTCGTTCAATGACATTTGAAAATATATTGATATGATAACTGATGCTAATACATAAATGAACTTTGGATATCATGATTGCCGTTAATCGCTATTTTAATATTCGGCTTCGTTACTTAATACCGTATTTACTAATAAACGATCTCTGCAAACGAGATAAAGTTGTGATGATTCCTCGATGTGTTAATGCGAGTGTTTTAATTCAGTCAGTTTGTAAGTTTTGAGCTCTCTTAGATTTTCTGTCAGTTTCTGTTCTCGTATGCACTTTTATCAGTTGCAATTAACGCAGAGTATCTTGAATCACAACACTTAATTCTGGCCACGGAGTTTCACTACTCCTATAAGATCTTATTACGGGTATTAGCCATCATCCAATTCAAACAGCGATTTTAGAACTTCCTCCTGGATCGTGCTATCGATCGATTAGCATGTATGTGACTTACATATAACCTTCCATGCTTGACATGTTAGTAATTAGGAATAGTTCAACGCTTTGCAGCCAAGCAGTTAGCAATTCAAGTGTCAACAGTTTGCTGTTGCATTAGTACATTTGTTTACACATTGAGGAGTCGCTTAGCTTTCTCCTGTACCCTCGAAGGAAAACAGTGTACCAACAACGCTTATTTTGAAATTAGAATGATTACCTTATTTTGGTATCGAATAGAATATACAATATTAATTCTTCAATAGGTCACTAAATTTTGTATTATTATTTTTATTGAAGGTTTTGAAGTAATAACGCACCAAGAGGTTTCTCTTATCAAGCCAGAACACCAAGCGTGATAAGAGAGAACTAGAAGAATTCTAGGATCTGGGAAAAAAAAAATCTTTAAGATTTGCCTTTGCGGTGCGACTTATTTCCAAATTTTCTTCCTAATGAGGTTTACGTTCTGCATTTCTAGATATGAGAAATTCTGTATAGACCTCGCAGTATCAAAACAAGTGAATAAAGCAGTAGTAACATTCTAGAGGCATTAATTCCAGTTCTTCCGTGTCACATTAGATTTTCGCACCGAATGATATTTAGAGAAGATGGTTATAATTAAAACAATGAATACAAAAATTCGTCATTAATTAAAATGGTAATGAATTTATATGAGCAAAGATTGAATAAATGACTTAATTATTCTATCCAGTACTTTTTAGGCATTTCCTTCTCCAATGCCGCTAACGCCATAAAATTAGCGTGATTAGCAAAATGCAATACGCAACTTTTTTGTGTGTGTGATTTAAACAGAAAAGAAGCATACGACGTTGAATCCAGCAAAGAATAAAAAAATCCCCTGCAAATTGTCAACTAATCTCCTTAACTATATAACCCTTTCCACTTTCCTTTTGCTCGTGTTCAAAAATATTCTAAAGTTAATGGATAATTTAAATATTGATGAAGTTTTAAGCGACTTTTAATTAATGACTTGTTTTTCTTTCCTTCTCATTTACAGCAAATCAGTTTGCTCGTTCTTACTTTCAATTTCCGTCTATTGACCCGTCCTCCTCCTCCCCCCTCTGCCCTTTCTAGACTAAATTGGCTTTTAATCGCAAGGGACGTAATTTGATAACTAAAAATGCCGTTGAAATGTGCTATGTGAATACAGCGTACGTTAGTTTTATGTCGCTATGTGACAAAAATTGAACAGGTGTCATGTAATGTTTTTAGAATATGTGCTACTGTTTCCAAACATTCTGCGTTTGAGTCTAAAGACCACAAATATTATTTAAAATTTTTAAAAGTTTTCATTTTTTTTAAAATTTTAAAATAAAATTATTTTAAAAACAAAAACGAATATAATTTTCCTTATTCTGTAGCAGACCCAGGCATCTCAACAATTTACATCGTTCAATCGATTTCGACTGTTTTACCTGTTTCATCTAAAATCTTACTAAAAATGGAGGGGGATGAAATATGACCCAAACAATTGATTGACATTACTGGTTTAATTGTTGAGAATGTAAATTCTCTCTTAAAGGTAGATCGGTACTATACAAGCAATAACGTAAACATTACCAAAAATAAGGTCGGTAAAGTAGGTGCTTCTAAATCGTAACCATCATCTACTTTCTCAGTAGATTTGAGCTAGCATCACACTCAGATGGTTTCTGCTTGCCCTCTGAGAATCTGTTACCAACCACTTAATTCAAAAGTTATAATATTCCACGTACCAGAAAGAGTTCGTGTCTAAAGTAGTGCAATACGAAGCCAAATAAGCCAACAGAAGTTTCAGAAGTATTGATAGTTATTTTATTTCAGTCTCTTTTATTTTTTTTTTTTGGCTAGTAAATAATATTAGGAAAAAGAAACATTATGGGAGAAGATAACGTTAGTTTAAGGCAACAAAGAGCAGGGATAATCCCATATTAATATAACAATGAACTGAAACAGAATCGAAGTTTCCATCATAAAAGAGCCGAACACATGACTCTTCTTTGCACGATATCTCATTTCTTTTGTTGAACACTTTGAGGACTCTTTGGATCATATTCTGTAAATCTTTGGTGCAGATGGTCATGAAATCGCAGCTATTACAATTTATCTGATATCCCACATACAAGCACAGCTTATATTGGTAAATGGGAATTCTCGTATCGCCCTCGTATACATAAATGGTTAAAAGGACAGTTTCACAGATAGCTTCAATACTTGTCACCGATATCTTCTATGCGTTACAAAAAAATGGCATTTGTTTCAGTCACAGTAAGATATTGAGAAAATGTCACATTTTTGCATCTGAACTGAATTAATCGGCCCAGACTGATAAACTTCCCCAAAACCGCCATCTCGATCAGAAGATAGATGCGCGCAGCTCATGGTCTTAGTTCATTGGCACTAATTCTGAAACAGTTAAAATCCTACATAAAACATCCTTTTTTGTATTATCAATGGTGCCACATGAAAAATAATATTTTGTATAACTGTCAAATATTCGCCCAAATTGATTTTGTGAAACAACGTTTATTATACTGACTTTAACGCATTGTGAGAAGAATTCTTTCCCTACACTTAACCCCCAATCGATAGAAGCCTCCACAAAGACATTAATATGATTATATTTAATAAGACATTAAATATGAATATTTAAATAAATAAATAAACGGTGTCGGTAAATAAGACTCACTGAGTGAATATAGATAGTTAATGAGATATTAATATGCATAATGAATAACAGAGTTTAGTCAAGTTATTTGTGATGTAATTTAAAAGCTTGCTGTTGGTTTCACTGCATTTTAGAGTGGCTTTAGTATGGCTTTTTCTGTGTAAGTCACTTTAACCGTAAAAGAATCACAGTAAAGAGGAAACTTAATATTCTTCCTAATTCTAAGACGACATTTTGATTTCCTGATGTCAAGTCGTCTCTGTAGTATTTTTATAGTTTTCCCCGATTTTTAAAAGTATTCCTTGAAAAAGAATACGCCAATGCACCTACAAATGATTCAAATTGCAGTTCTGCATTGCTTCGGTTTTAGAAAGAAAACATTGTATTTGCCTTGTCTGCTGAAGTAAGCAAAAGTATCCAATAGAGAATATAATGAAGTCGAAGGAATAAGTTTATAGATGACATGATGAAACTAAAATTACTGATATTGGAAATCAGTGGAAACAATACCTCTGTAAAATATCATGCTAATCATTCTTGCATTAAAACTTTTAATATTTTAGAGTAGATAATATCTCTGAAGCAGAATTCTTGTTTATAATTCATTTTCCTCCCTCTTCACTTATCCATTATTTTATTAAGTTCCACACATTTTCTAATAACTAATTCTGATTAGTTGAGTATTTTCCAAGTACAAGGGTATATGAATTATTACACAGCTGAACTGGTGATATCGGAATTAATCTGCCTCACTTTCCAATTTTAATTTTCATGCAAGTTTAATGTAACTTAGTTTAATGAGATTTCTTGTCATTTTAATACACACTTTTCCTTCGTATTAAAATTGCGTTAAACTGACAGACGCAAGCAAATTTGGTGACTTTGCTATCAAATAATAAAAGCAGATGGGTATTAAAGCATTGCCATTTATCAATAATCGATACCCATATCTTGTAGGAACTCAGTTATGGGTTGCTAATGCTATAACCGAAACACACGAACCAGATGTATCAATAGTTGAATCGCACATAAACGTACTGCGCTGGGCAGATATTTTTAGGAATAGTGACAATTTACCAAAAAAATAACTATCGTACGGATTAAATTACGATATATATGGATTGCTAAAAGGATATTTCAATAATTTATTGAGATTAAATATTTTAATTTAATCTAGAACAGGAAACGAGTGAAATTTGTATGTTTTTGGAAGTAGTGCTAAGCTTGCTCGGCTACTCTATGGAAATAAGGCGTTGTTGAGCATGTATTAACTGAGACTAACCCCGTACTTTGTTTTTCTTAAGTTATACTCGTATTTCTGCAAATGCAACTAACTATTCGAAGTTTTGTTATTTAGTTGTGTTCATTAAACTTAGGCAGCTACCGCATAGGTTTACTCGATTCCTCAGTGAATCAAACTATCCAGATCATCCGGGATGTTTTAGCCCATTTAACTTGAGTCATTATAGAAAAGTAGGGAAATGCGTTCATAAAACGCTAAAACCCATGAGAAAAGAACCTTAAAAAAAAAGTTACAGAATAATCTTCTGTTTAGAGCGAAAGAAAGCAATGAAGCTACAATTTCTGGTAAAATGGGAACTGTCGGCATAGTTAGCGTTAATGTGTTGTCTTATACCAGAGCTTACGAGAAGTAACACTGGCTACTTCCTATCCAGGCTTATAAAACATGAATCCTGTTCTGCTGAGCTCCATTTTCTCGCATGAGTTGTGGTTATGGGATTGACTTCTTTCCCCAGATCAGTTACGTGGTGCTCTCGTAAATGTATCGTCGCAGACCTGGGAGTTAATCCTGGTAATTGCATTCTGTTTTTATGTGCTGGTGATTAATGTTCTCACGGCTAGGTGCTTTAGAAGTCAGCATTCACTGCCTGATTGCAGCAGGTAGAGAGAAGTTGAGAGAGGCATCATTTATACACACACAAACGAGAAACCCTCTGTTTGGGCAAACGGGGAAATGATTTTTGTGAACTATTCTTTATGCAAAGTACTTTTGTTCACCTCGTTCATCAAGCTATCAACTTTACAAATTGTAGCTGTCTTAATTCCATACGAATTCTTTTTTTAGCGTAGAAAACTGTTGTTATGGAAGTAATACTGATGAAAGCCTCTCGCATTTCATTCCAATTTCCCTTCCAGTTAGTCGTTGTCCATTTTTACTTTTATGGACATCACATTTTTTTTTTAATTATTCGTTTCCTTTACAAATGCCGTTCGCTTATGTAGTGAAAGCATTTAAAAAATTGATGTTGCTTTTCGATTCCAGACTTGAAAAATGTTGCCTATTTCTCCCATCTCATTTTGTGTTCCAGTCTCAAGGTATTCATCAGAAAGGCTGATCTGTAACTAGATTTTACGTATTTCATCTTAGTAAATGTCTTTTACGCGTTGCCGGATTTGAATGCAACCAGAACTAGTTACCGATGTAAACTGGTAATACGCGTGACACTCAAAACACTGAAGTTAATACTATGCGACATCAATGGCAGCGAAAGGCGACAAGAGTGCGATGCGACATAAGGTCATTGAAGCAACTACGCATGTGTCGCGAAAGCGGAAATAGTCAATATGCAAACGAAGGGACATGGCTGCGTTACATTAACACTACTCCGCGGATGCTGAAACGGTTGTTTCACGATTCTGTCACGAAATCCACTTAAAAACCAGCTTTAGTCCTCGGACCGTACATAATAGGCGACCGGGTCAAAGCTGCGAGCCACGGTTTGCCGATCCCCTTGTCTAAAGGACTGCATAGTTTGAATGTGCTTGCAGCTGCATTAAACAGGTATGCAACGCGAGGATAAATTAATCAAATCGATGCAAATCTGTTCATCCATTTGGTCGCAAATGGATGAATCAGTAGTGGCCGACTAGGCTGATTTCACATCAGATACTGCAAATTAATGATTTTACTGGAAAGATTAACTTGCGTATATATTTCTCATTCTGATATCTCACATCTGACGTTTACAAAACTCATTTTCAAAAGAACTAGTCGTTTGAAAATGAGATTGAATGAAACGAAGAGATTAGAAATAAAAAAAAAAAACCTTCGTTTCATTCAACCAATTTTATGAAACTTCTCCGTGGGACAAGCATGTTCTTTTTCGATTATTTTCTTTCCCTGATTTGTATTGAAAGATTGGACTTTGTTTTTAAAGCTGTTTATTTCAAATCTCAGATTTATTTCCCAAAGGAAAATTCGCTCTGTGAGTAGCTTTCTTTTTTATGTCCTTGCAAACCCACTTTTATGGATTAGATTAGTACTGATGATATATAGGAATTTCTCCTTTATTTTTCTGAAAATACAGTTATACCATTAGAACTTTAACTACAAATGAAAGTCACTTCTATCTCACCGTATTCCCAGTGGTACTGAAAACAGAACTGATTACAACTGTTTTGTTCGGTGTTCAAAAATCATCTACATTCAACTTTACTCTTATGTGGTGCAGCTACTCAGCTTCAAACAATGTTTGGTTAAGCAACGTAATGCAAAACTACAACAAATTCACAAATGTATTCCAATACATTCAGAATACCATGAAAGAGACGTATTTATTGTAACTAACTTTGACCATTGCGTAACACTTCCGATTACTGTCAGCATCGGTCACTGCATTACATCTAACTGCATTTGTCGCCAGTTTTGCAGCGTGATTATGCGAGATCGATGTGACCATCTGGATTTTATAGAGCACGTGTCAGGACCACTAGCTATAAGTGTGTTATTGATGGCATTTCTGTTACCTTTCGCTGGGTTAGAGATGTTTCTCTATTGTGGACAAAAGTGGGCAAATATTATTATACCAGATCGCAACTGCATGAATGCTTTCTGGAGAAATAACTGAGCGTGGATAAGACAACCAAACAGAAGAAGGCATAAAATTCTTGCTAATAATTTCCCAACATCCTAGATAATGATTTATGTTTCCCAGTTACATAATAAACATAACAGGCGACAACATACAAGTTTTGTGTACACTTATTATTGCCTTCTCGTGTCTCAGAAGTGCATTTGCATATTCTCCTTCAAACACGTCGTCGGGGATTCTAATGGCTTGTGCCATTAGCGTGTCACATGAGACAGCCACCAACTCGGCATTCTGGGGTAAGTGAAAATAGATGTTACATAATGAACAGCCTGGAAGGAAACAATGTAATACATTAGCAACCGCACAGTAATATGCCACAAGTTTTACTTGGGGAATTTGGTCTAAATATAAAGTGAATTTTGCTCTTCGCAGAGGATTCTGTTTCCATGGTTGCCGTCATTAGACATCCTGGTCATTTGTTTAAGAAGATGGGTTTTCTTTATGATCTTGTCAATAATACATTCGCATCTCTTCTCCACAGTTCACGGGCTCCAATCTTAGCGAAACTCTAATAAATAAAGTGAAATATCTAATCTAAAAGCTCTTCATTTCAACCGTTATGTTACTTAAGCCAGATGATCATGTCTAAAAATTAGAGAATATTTTAGCTAGTTAATTAGTTTTATTTTATATATTTTTTATTTAACATACGATTCAAGCTCAGTTTGGTATACAAATAATCTGCAAATATAACTTATCCGACACATGTAACAGCACATAATTTCATCCCATTGTTATTAAATTTCTATCCCGGTAATTCCGACGCCGGCACCTTCTGAAGGTAAATGCATTCACTAGTGTAGAAGCTTTCGAAGAGCATCAGCACAGCTCATTCACTTAAGCTCCGCAATGCAAACAGCAGCCAACACATTAGCACAAAGGAATTCAAAGTGGGCTGCACTCGGGGATATTAATCAATACGCATTTAGCAGTTTGAGTTCTGCACTCGACGACCAAGCCATCTCACGTCTATCTCTGCTTATTATCTTAATATGGTAGCGCCTATTTAGGTCCGGCATGCAACCATCGATCTAAAATAGACACTATAAATTAGCGAATATCAGGAATCGCGTCCCTCAAGACACGTCCGAATCTTAAATATCAACCTCATTAATCGCCTAATCTTTAATCTATCCTGGCCGAATCTCTCTCTCTCTCTCTCGCCCTCTTTGCATTGTAATCTGTGATAAACGCAGGTTTCCTAACTAATTACGTATATTGCAGCAATCCCCCCCCCCCCGAAGGGCGAAACAGCTACGAAAACTATACAAACATTTAGGTAGCTGTTCTAGATTATGTATGTGGACGCGAAGGTTATCTGTAACTAAAATAAATCGCATTCCTTCGACCTTAATCTTACACAGCTTCCGCGAATAGCAGTTCTATTAACAATGAATTACGATCCCTGATGAAGTAGACTTTGTGTACTAATGTGGCTTCTGGAATTCGCAGTAATAGTTGGGATTCTAGAAAGTTATTTTGTACTAAGTTGAAAGAGCTTTCGTGTTTAATATAGTTATTTTGAAAAATTATTCCTAAATTTGATTATTCTAACTAAAGAAAATTAATTTTTCGGTAGATATGGTTAGAAACTAAATATCAGTTAATTTCTTCTGTGTTCAGTTTTATTTGTTTCAGTGAAGTGTGAATAATACGATAAATGCAGGATTTTGGGCTTGTTTCTGTATCAAACATTCGATTGTTACGTTCGCATGGAACACGTGACGTGTTCCACGCGAAAGTTAGCCAATCGGCCAATAAATTGCTTTTTATTTAGTTCAATAACTGGTTTTCGGTAAAACTTGGTTCATAAGAAAATATGCAATCAACTTATTTTTTCTACTTTAAATTACTTCTGCATTTTACATTAGCGTGAATCATCTCATTATTCTCTTTCTCAAGCTAAGTGCAGATTTCGTGACTTGGTGATAGCTTAGTGCTCGTGAAGTACGAAGAAGACAACAGTGTTTAAAGAAAACAAAGTTTAAGAACTTCAGCGAACTATTATTGATTAAAACGTTTAATTAAAAGAAGCAAGTACTTAGTCTAGAAAAGCTTGTTAGCATGTCACCGAATAATTCATGGCCCTCTTAGAGGTGCATTAGGGAGGTTTTTAGGCTTATAATTATGCGTAGTTATTAACTCAAGGAAAGAAAAGTCGGGGCGTTTATTTTTGTCGAGTTTACACACCACCCTTCTTTCTTTCCTAACTGCGCCTTGACTAGAGAGTGATCATGAAACTTACCGAGACGACGAAGGGAGATTTTTTATTATTTTTTTAATTCTGCGTTTGAATAAGGGAACCAATAAAAATTGGAAGGAGGTGTAGGAGGAGCGCGTGCATTAAAAGTCGCGCATCGATCCATTAATCATTATCAAATCATTAGGATAAGGCTGACCATTCTTCATCGCTTTCTTTAAATTTGAATGGACTGCGAGGTTTATTAAGATCACCTTTTTAAGTCATAGATTTTGGTATGTCTTTAATTAAAGAAATTGAAAAACACGCGCACCAGATGCGAACATACACGGAATCTTCGTTGTTTTTTTTCTTGGTGTTTTTTTTTTGGGGGGGGGGATTTAATTCTGTTTTTATTTTCGTTGTGAATATCTTGTATTTTATCTGCCGATACACCACCGTTTCATGAATAAAGAACTCCAGTATCGTGTTCCTTAAAATTGACGTCTTCTTCAATAAGGAAATTAGATTTGCTGGAATAATAACGAAGTCCAAAATTACCTGAAATCGACTTTTCCACCGTTCGGTAAATTCTGCGAAGAAATAAATTTCAACAGATTGAGAAAACACACATTGGGAACTGACATTTCATTCTCGTCTTTTGTTTTTTTCCTTGTTTTAAATCAATATCAAAAGAGCTCTACAAGTAACTGAAGTTTATTCTTTAGAATGAAGTCGGTGGAATCGAAATCATACTAGTAATATTCGGAGTCAGGTTTAGAGAGTGAAGCAAAGGGCTTCTTCCATTTAATTTTCTCCCACAAACAGAAACCGACTGTTTACAAGAATGAGCTTGTTCTCCAAAAGTGACGTAGAAAAGGAAGAAGGTAGCTTCAGCTTCTAAATTCCTGGAAGCAATATTGTAATCTCGTATCGATATGATCCAAAAGAAATCGTTGATACTATAATTCGGAAACATTTCGAGATGTAATTATGGAGAAAACTCTATTTAGTAGGGTCTATCCCATTATTACTCATTCATTACTAACTTTGCGATGAATTAGTCGTCTTGGATCCCGAGTAGTGATATTTGTTCCTCTCACATATTATTTTATCATTGGAGATACAAATATTGTGTGCACGTTCTACTTATTAAAAAAAAAGAGATTTATTGAAACAAAGTGATCAGTAGTCTTCGCTTAGACACAGAGAGTATTACCCTCCCGAAAAAAAAAAAAAAAAACAAGATGACCCCTATCGAGTACCATATGTGTATATTTTATTTTCCGATCACGAATGGCTTATCTGGTACTATATGTTTTCCAACTGGAAAAAAAACAAAAACAATCAGTAATATTATACTGGGAAATTGAGACTTGCGAGTTAGACCACGGATGTTTCTAACAGTGACGTCAGAAACATCGGAAGTGACGATACAGAAAATAGCTTCAAAAATGTGCGCATTTTCTTTACAACACAGTATTTTAAGATGGATGAAGATCCCTCCGAAACGAAAGAGATTTTAATCAATCGGTTCAATTAAAGAAACAATAACTCAAGGACTTGAACGCCTTCCAAAAAAAGAAGGCTTGCTTGAAGACGTAGAAAGGTCACCGGAACCAGTATATACATACTCAAGGGAATTACTTCAAACATGGTGGCGAACTCAAGGAAGTCATTTCCACTTTTCCATTTTGCCGTCACAGTCGGATAATTTTTTGATCATTCCTTTCATGTTAAATTTATTGGTGAACCTTCCAGTATGTTCTACAGCAAACTCGAAAATTCCATTTATTTCGCTACGGAATTATTGATGTTCATCGAGGTTAACATTGATAAAATTATTTATTGGTATTAGTCGATGAACGTGTCGTTGTGATATACAGTCGGGGAAGACACGCATCTACAAGACGTCCCTCGATCGATATGTCGACCAAAGACACCGCTTTAGTGAAAGTATGAGTGAAAAATAATCGTGTATCACAAGCGACAGGATAATTATAGGTTTGGGCATTGTTAGATGCAGCACACTTCCAGGGCGTTATTTATTAAATTCCATACCAGCCACGAGACGTTTTGTAATCGATTTCTTAAAGTATTTTGACTCGAAGTACTACTTCTACGTCATCGATTTTCTTAGCAGAGTCCAATATTGACGCACAGGATTTAATGCTACCGTCAGGGAGCACAGTGACAAGTTCATTAGGAAGAGCACATTTTATTTTAGTTCTGTGTAATTAGAGAGATACGGAACGGAACTCCGGGCTATCGCAATTCGCGAACATCGTACTGTGGATTATCAGAAATATTTCTTAAAAATGCTTCTGAAACAATTAGAGTACCGGGCAATGAACTTCTTGCTGCAGATCTGTTTATGGAATGAAGCTGCAACTCTAGTTTGCTTAGTGAGCAACATTGCCTGCTCAGATAATGGTTGTAGCTTTGTTAGTGACGTCACTTGATTGTTGTCGTTATACACCACCTGGTGTATGTTGCATAACATGTAGAAAGAGAAATTTCATATTTATATTCACATGCCTCAAGGAACCTTCATAAATAATAAATATTTTAGTTCTGTTCGTCGTATTCGAATTGCGAGATTTACTCACGTCTTTTGTTATTCTATGAGAAGCGTAAATTGACTTAATGCCGTGATGTTATGGGTGAGATTATTTGCATTTCTCTTCGCCAGAGGGAGCGCACTTGTTCAACGTCCTTCCCGTTATTACATTCACAACAAGACGTGAAATTGTACCTTTGACCGGATCGTAATCAAATATGCGGATGACACAGAAGTGTGAAAGATGATCAATCTTAAGGGACTGCGAGTTAACTGCTGGGTGATCGGTTTGTCAGTTTTAATAACGCGAGCGAGCACTTCTGTGTCAAGAGTGCCTTCATTTGTATACACACAAACATTGGAAACCACTAATTACGGAAGTATTGATCGCATCGCGAGTTCCTTTCATACCAAAATGGCTTCAGATTAGGGCCCGAGTGGTTACTGCAATTATCAACATTATTCAGCCAAAGGGGTTCGCATGCACAACCGCTAATGAAGAAAACTTCGCAACTTTTAAAAGGAAAAGTTATGTTTGGGATAGCCTCGTCAAGCACGTGATGCTTTGTCGTATGTCCCACTAGGCGCAGCGCTATAATTTTCATCACCTCCCCCACCTCCTTTATCCACGCTTAGTTTTCGATCAAAGATGTTTACGAAAGGGGTTAACATGGAAGACGTTGCTTTCTCTGTTGAATTTAGCCCCGGGGATTTTCATCTTTTTCTAACGTAAGCGTCATGTCGATTATTCTTCTTGATGATGTAAATGAACAGGCAGCAGATTACTCTGTTCATGCAAAGCCTATTTCTCAAAGAGAAATAAATCTTTGAGAAACAAAACTACAGATCAACGAATGTATTAGCACAGAAAGAAGGGTGACTAACATAAACCACTCCAAGCGGAAGCGTTTAAACGAGTATTTAATCTAGCGTGGTTACGTGTATTTACTCAGATGGTTTAACCCATCAAAGGAACGAAGCTCTTTATTGCTGATATTTCACCTCCATTTAGCGAATGGTTCTCAAGGTAGAACAACCACAAATACGATCTGAGAGGCCTACCTGATTTTTCCCCGTGAGATTAGCTAAGTGCTGTTGATTTTGGTAAGGAGAATGGAAGATTATCTTTAAGTTTGTTGAATTAACGGCGTGTCTGCTTTGCAAACAAGGAGCTGTGGGTTCGATGTTTGTGAAGGATACTCTACTTTTATCGTCCAGTATGAGATCACTATGTTCTTACTAGAGGACTGAAGTTACTGGAAAGAAGTGTCGTGTTTGAATTCTAGAATAGGATTCCCGAATTATTTAACCCTAATGCACCCACAGTATCAGTTCTACGTTTCTTGGACGAGGATGATATATAAAGCATTTGTGGTACGACAATCTATTAAACCGTCAAAATAAACTGACGTTGAAAATTTCGCATACAGACTTGTAAACGAAAGCTCTCGTAAACTCTTCTCCACGAGGCTTATAAACTTTATCGCTAGCTTTTGGTTTAGCTAACTGGCTTACGACAGTTTAATGTAGAATTTTTTCCTCCACTCGACGAACGATAGTTTTCAAATCTTGCTTTTGAGTTTAAAAGTTGAAATACAATAAATTTAGAAAAGCTGAAAGGCGACTTGGAACTAATACAAGGATACGATTATAATATAATATGCAATCGGTTTGCCAGCTTTCTTGACGCATTTCAGTTTTTCGCCCACCCTCTTCTTTCCATACATAAACGATTTACTCTAGCTGATTTCCAATACATTTTTGCAAATTCCCACACAGCGCTGCTCCTGTTCATTTGACAAATCTAGCAACACACAAATCACCGCGACCTCTTAATGTTTTCATTAAGAGGTCGCGGTTGTTTAAATTTTGACTCAGAAATAATCTCTTTTCTTTCAGCCTTCTTTTGACAACACCAAAATCTCTAAGATGAGACTGGTATTCTTGGGATTACTCTGACACCAGATCTCAAACATATTACAAATAAGACCTCCTGTGTATCCTAAGAAATAGGCGTCCTCTTTCGCCCGAGGCGTTATTTGCCTTCAGACAGCTGCTAACCCTATAAATTCTGTCTGACATAGAATATTGCTGTCATATCTGGGGTAGTGTCTCCAAGATCTCCTTTAAAATATTTGACTTCGTCCAGAAAAGAGCAGATTGATTGATTCTTCTCTCACAGTACACCTCAATCAATTTTCACACAAGTGTGCAGCTTCTGCTGCTCGGATCCTCTTACAAATACTTCTACGGTGCTGTTCATTAGAGTTAGCATTGATAATTCCCCACTCTGTCGCAGCACTCCTTCACAGAACAAGTTTCTCCTCCTTTTCATTCACTCCCCCAACTACTACCTAGTCCAAGGCAGTCTTCACTTTCTCAAGGAAATGGGTACTATAAGTTGACCAGCGTCTCGTCGATGGGTTATTCATAAAAACAATTTAAGAAATTCAGAAAATATAAAAATAAATTACAGAAAAACGAAGTAAATAATTATTCGCCTTTCTTTTCACATGTGCTTATTTATTAATCGCAAGTAAAAAAAAAAAACTTCGTATAAGGCAAAAAAAAAAAAAAACATTTGTAAATCCTCGTAAAAACAAGATTTGAATAACGCAAAAATAATTAACTGTAAACGAAGGTTACCGAGATACGAAGCGATTTTTAAATAGTTTAAAGAACCCGTTTTCAGGCATTTCAAAATTGAACAAACGTAAAACCTGGCTTATTTTCAAGCCAAACCATACACAGCACAGGATGGGGAAAGCAGAAATCCTCGAATTTAATGCATTGGGTTAATTTCAATGTTCATTTGCTGAAATTATTACTATCTGATCATTTCTTCTACCTTGAATGTAATGAATGAAACTCATCTTTCGTGGACAAATACTCCTTGATGGAAGAAGTTTAAGATATCGATGCAGTTGTTCAGCACCTAAAGTTCCGAAAATCTACGCTGTTGGGAAATAGCGTAAAACACGTGCAATAAGATATCAATGTTCTGCTTATATTTAATTATTCAAACTATCCCCACTATTTATTAATCAAAGCAGTATTATTGTTACATACTGCACAGGGAAGCATTCTTTACAACTAATTCCGCTATAATTATATTTTAAGTGGGCTGAACCCAGTAATAATAGAAGTGTAGGTGTTTGTAACTGTGTGTTCAAAGTCGATTTGTCTGTGTGTGAGGTGGGGGGGGGGGAACAGCCTCGGTCCAAGACCGACTAACTTGTTACTAAGAGAAAAAACCTGGAAAGAAATTCTGTGGCGAGATTTGAATCCAGCTCCTTTCCCTTAGCAAGCCCGCGCCACTGGCACAACGCTACCGAGGTTCGACACGAAACGCATCATTCGTGATATCTCTAGTTTCACATCGATCAGTTTAATTTAATATCGTTCGACCTGCTAACAGTTGCGACGAGTTCCATACGGGAAATAAAAATTTCTGTTTTAGATATTGTGAGAAAGATCCCAAATTAGGTGCGATTTCTTTGAATTAGCTAAAATGTTTCGTTGCACTGTTAACAAGCTTCCTCTAAATTTTGTTTCGTTGTATGAGATATATTGACAGTGTTTTCCATTCATGTCATTGTCCCCTGCAACCCTTCATTTATTTTTTTTTTCGGGGGAAGGCAACTAGAACAAATAGCCGATATGATACTTTCGTTTAATTAATTTAAGATAAATCGTTATTGATCTCGAAATTTTAGTAAATTTTTATTTTATTTTCAAATCAGTTTTAAAAATTTACGCACGTTAGAGAATTGGAAATTTTGAGGTCACACCAAATTCTTCAGTAAAGTTCGGACCGAAGCAGTAAATGTTACAGAAAATGCGACCGCTGGTTTGGAAAGTAACGTGATGAGAGGCGTTTAGAATCAGCAGTTTCTTAGACGTTCGTAGCAGAGATGCGCGATGAAAGTCGCACCCCCATATCAGCTAAACTAGAAAGCTAGTCAGTTATATCGTTGCTGCATCTAAAGGAGTAGCTGAAATATTATTCGACTAGGCTGTGTTAATTGAAAAATAGTAATAACAACACTGGTGTAATGGTATTTTTAAAATCAAAACAAAGCTTTGTCTGCATCAAGTATCTTCATTTCTCTTTCCATTCTTTCGTCACGTGTTATTGATTCACGCTCATTCAAGTAAATAATATGGACCAGTGGCGCACTCAGGGATTTAACCTTGGGAGGGGCCGAGCACTCAAAATTTAATCTTGGAGGGGGGGGGGCAGTAGAATTAAGTAGATGATTTGAGAATGCACACTACGCATTGCATACGACCTATGACTGAGCATCTGCAGTGATCGCTTTGGTCCGGCTCGGGCAAACGAAGTAGCACTCGGTCCGACCGAGCAATACTTCATTCGCCTTGCGTTCATAGCCGCCGTGATTCCCGAGAGCTATAGGGCATTCCCACCTTATGTGACCGCTTATTCATAAGTAGTATAGAAATGGAAGACTAGAAAATAAAAAAAAAATTAATTTTAATTAGGAAAAGATTTTTGGAAATTTTTCTAGTTTTTTCTTTTTTTGGGGGGGGGGGGGGGCTTGGCACCTCCCTGGGTGCACCACTGATATGGACAGGACATTTCACAGTTGGGCATACTCGATCCAGTTGCCATTATTACGATGATTAGCGGTGCCCTGATGAACAAGTAGTTCTTCTTTCTCAGTGGCGGTTCGTGGATTGAAATCGTGGGAGTGCTACAACTTTCGAAATATGCATACACACTATAAGCACAGTGTATGCGTGCTTGGATAAAATATCAAAATTATTGTAAAAATAAAAAAAAATTAAACATGAAAAAATATTGTTTGTTATCGATAAAATTATACAGTTTGGTATAATTCAAAATTACTTAAAAATAAAATCCATTCCTGTAATTGTAATTAAAGGAATGGATTAAAGTAATTAAAGGAATGGATTTACAATTTTTGGACATTACAATTCAATCCTTAAATTCTTTATGTGATGATACTTGGAGGATAGATGACACTGAGATTCTGCACAAGTTCTTGAATAGTGACAACAAATCATCGAACCAACGTTTAATGATTATCCAATAAACTGTTGCTGTTAATCATTTATAGTCACCAAACGTTTGGGAATTCAAAGTAAGTTAATCCCCTCATAACCTTGGCCGTGTTTAAAATAACATGAACTAGTTTGTCGTTTTTCCGAACGAATTTCTTGGCTATATTCTTATTATTTTCTCCTTAAATGTATAAGGCATAACATTCCCAGTGTTTTCTAACCATCTCTGTATTTTTTATTTGATTTTTTATTTTTTTGAAAACCAAAGCACGATTAAAACGATTATTCAGCCAATGGTTACAGACTTTATTAGTTCAAAAGGATAATAGTGTTATTGGTTCTTTGTAATGACCAATATGATATACAAGTCGTTATGTGCTGTGCGACCGATAGTCACTGTGCGAAAACACCAAAAAAAAAAAAAAAAACTGATAGAAGACAGCAGAATTTTCTGTTTGGTGAACCGAAGTTTTTTAGGGATTATCTAGGATCATTCTGCTACGTGTTATGTTACTGATAGATAGATTATGAAGATGTTTTCATTTTTGTGACAGAAAGAAATCTCGATGCTTTATTTCTGAATATATAGATGAGTAGCCGACGAAGTTACTAAAAATATATATAAGAAGGTAGTAAAATAACTTAAAATGTCGGTTTGTCATGATGACGTCATCCATCATGAACTTATTGCTTTCGTAGACGGAGGTTCGCATTCAGCCGACATTGGAACATATTTCTGCTCGTGGATTTAATTTCGATGAGTGCGCGCCCACGACAACCCACTTCGCTAATCCTTGTCTCCGAAAAGGCTTTTCCCTCATCCTTTCTACGAGTTTCATATCTGTACAAGATACACTAATCTTTTCGTCTCTTTAATTCTCTCATTTTCGGAAGCTCGCGGCTTATCAGTCTCTCGTGCTCAAGTATAAGACCCGTGCATTCGTAGAACTTGGCCGTCCATCTGACTTTGCAAAATCTAGCGAGCCGCAAAGATTAATGTCATCTTATACTCTGCTTTCCGTCATTCGCATTGGATTAATTTTTTTTTCTCGCTCTTTCTTTCCTGCTAGCACACCGTGGCGAATTTAGGTCTGCAACTTGAGCTCTCGTGTGGAAAAGGTAATCCTCTTATACTTCCTCAGAAGTATGTTTTCTGACTTTAAAAACGTGTTGCTTTGATTCGGCACCAAAAATAGTGGATGCAACAGAAAGGTAGTTTTCTGCTTTCATCTTGTGAATAATGTTTGTTTTTTCAACACGATAGTTACTAGAAATGTAACAAAATGCACACGGTAATTAACATTTTTCTCTGACGGTAAGTTCAATATACAATTTCGATATATATATCACGTATATATAACTGTTCTTTATCCCATGGTTACATGGAATAAAGAACAGTTTTATTAGCTGCAAATTCTTGACTTGGTTGTATACTGTAGTATGTATTTTCAGGAGAGTTACAATACGAAAGATGACAAGAAAAAATGTGTTCTAAATTCAAGCTAACTGGAACAACAGTGAAATAGATGCTCCCATTATTGCTTACTAACATCTCGGAAGTTTTTGTTTTTTCAGAGAATTTTAAAAAAAAGTGTTCTGGTCGGTATACCGACCACAAGGCATTTGTTATGAGAAGGAGGCTTAGCAATACTTTCTCTTTTACCGTTACGTGTTTCATCTATCGGGGTTAGGATATGTTTGCCAACACATGTTTGCTCTTCACTCTTTAATTAAAAAAAAATAAAACGAGACTGCATTTCTACTTATCTTTCTAGAGATCCCTAAAGGGAAAAAATGACTTATGGATGCTACTTCTATGCCGTATTTCACCACGACTCCACAACAAATTAGGAATATCCGAAATTCTACGAGATAAGACATACAGCATTTCTAGTAGCACAATAAAGAGGAAATTTAAAGAGACTTCCGAGATGTTAATCATACCCAAGGAATTATTTCGTAGTTGAGTGTATTCTCCTTAGTAATTTTGGAGAGATTTATTACAGGTAGAGAGGAAAAATGATAGTTTTGGAGAGATTTGACTTCTTTAAAAAGTTTTCGAGAAATTTATCATTTAATAGCAAGCGAATCCCTTTCAAAATCCAGAGGCGAAGATCTTTTGTCAAATCTGTAGAAATGCATCCTATGCCATCTATGGCCTTCATTGTTTTTTCGGCTGCCATCTAGAAATATAGAAAAACGAATCTTGCTACCAAGTCAGTTTTCTATCTTTTCGTTTTCTTTTCTGTTTTGCGAATCTAGTTGTAAACGATATTGATCTTATTAATAGGATGGAGTCTTAAATGCTACTTTTTGGAGGGATGCGGCATAACATTCCTGAAACATTTCCACTGGAGAAATAAGGACGCGAGAAGGATAATCTGATTGTTAAAAGAAAGTAGACTGAAGACAATAAATGATGAAGAATTGTTCTTCGCTATCACTAGCGCGTAGCAAGTGAAATATAAAAGTTAGAGAGCTCAACGTTTTTCTGTTGTATTTGTAACGACAGCGGTTTTTGTGCTTTCGAGATATCCAACCAAAGAAATATGAAACATATTCTGGAGTTTATTGGATTTTAGTGCTTCAGAAGCGAGCGATGGAAATTAAATCGCGTTTATCTTTGATTGTTCTTATTTTTTGCTGGAAGATGTTCAGCATAAATTCGTAAAGGAAGAAAATTAGACAGCTCTTTTGTATATTGACATTCTGTGGTGCCAATACAATGCAATAAATTTTGATGAAGTTTCTGGAGATGCTAAATCCTTCTCTCGTATGCACTGATATTTATCTTAAACCCACATTTTTGAACTTCATTTAATGTCTCTGATATTTTCTCTCACTGAACGGTGGTTCGTTGCCCTGGTGTAGGCGAATGTAAGAGAGAAATCGATCAAATGTTGTTTACGCTTACATATAAAATAAAATGTGTTTTTTCAAGAAAGCGCCACTATTTATCTATCCCCGGATCCTGTTAAAGGAAAGAACTGTACTGATGGAGAGGACTGCATACACCACTTTAGAAAAGTGATAGATCCCCACCGTCCTTGATACGACAACATGTTTGAGCCAATTGTTTCTGACAATTCACTACTCTGGTCTTTACAATTCTCTACGCAAAAAGAGACGCATTTTTTTTCTTTATGATATGATCAATGATATTTGTCGTTAAATATGTTAAACCATAAACTCAGTAATGAGTATCCTTACTATTCATGGCAAATGTACCTAACTTGGATAAAGATTCCTTTATTTTGCTCATAGAATCTTAAGATGCAATTGAAGTCTTTATAAAGTTGATAAACAGCATTTTGTGCATAAACAGCAATACCAACAAGTGTAATGTAAGCGCATGACGTAGTTTTATTATATATACATCTACTCTGTACTGTAAAATGATAAGCTGAAATTGGAAACGGATGTGACGTCGGCTTGAAACGGATGTAGGCTATAACGTTTTTGTCAAGTTATTTAAAACGTTTTGAAACTCAGGGGCTACCCTGAGTGTCGAGTCTTCAAAATTCGAGTCATCGGAATTCAAGGAGAACGTCCTACCAGTCCGCAACTCGGGGGGTTGGGCGCCGTAGGCGCCAGGGGAAGCGGAGCCCCTAGTATATATATATTATCCGTAGCTTGCACAGAATATTGGTGAATCGTTGTGTTAGTTAAACTGTTTGCATTCGTGTAATTATAGCTCTTGCCAAACAATACGCATTCTAGTTTGAAACTACAGCGCCTGTTTTCTGTATTTGTCCTAACAAGCCCTCCGGAAGCCAAATTCTCATTCACTGAACCTCATTAAACGTCATTTTAGCTATTCCATTCCATGCTCGTTCCGTAACGTTTCATAATTCTTCAACTGAAGACATATAACATAATGTTATGAAGTAATACATTTGAAGAGAGAATACCCCCTACTTTTGCTTGAAAACTCAGATTAACATCAAAAATAAAAAAATCTGATCATGTTGCAGGTGTGCTGTCCGATTTGCTCAACTAATTTACCCTGCGTCTTAGCTGAAAGTTGTATAAGTTTCTTAAATTTCACATATTTTCCATTATACCTAATCAAACGCCTTTTCTAAATTTATAAAAGCAACGTATGTAGATTTATTAACTTCAGTTCTTCGGTGTCGTCTTCTCTAGTTACTTTACCATTTTTTTTTTCTATTCTATTCTTCACTACTCGTGTATACATATTTAGTATGATCTTTGAGGCATGATTGCAACAATTTTGGAACGTTACGTTTGCTCAGTCTGTTGCATTTCATTCTTGGGTATTGTTAGCATCAAACAATCATAATACTTCCTGTGCCTCTTGACAGATTAACCTAATCATTTTAAATAAGGCTTCTTGTGTTGTGTCTCCCAGATTTTTACTATTCATATTTTCTCTATATAATCTAAGTCGTCCAGATATTCCTTCAAACTCTCTGTTACCAATAAGTAATTTTCATTTTTTTGTTTTTTAATACCTAACGTTTTTTGGCGGGGGGGATTGCAAGTGTGCGCAACAGTTATTCGGTATTCCTTGGCAGCTCCTTCTATCCAGTTCTCTCTTGCAATCTTCCTAAATATGCTGTTCCTTTTCTATTTCATTCTTCTATTAAATTATCTCATTTTAATCCAAAGCTTCCTCGGTTGTAATTTACAAATGCTAACACTTTGTGGGCTGATCATTTAGTAATGATCGTTGTCCTGTCTTTCTCATTGTCCATCTCAAGCATTAAATGTGCTTCTTTTTTTAAATTCATTTTTGAAATCTGAGGTATTTAGTAGCTCAATATTCCATTTTCTCCTCCTTATTATTTGTATTTTACAACAACTAGTGACTCTTCACTCTATTTTAGCTCTTTGGTAGCTGTAGCATGACTTGTCGTTTTTGTATCTCTTTTTGAGTAAATACTGAATCTGGTATAGTTCAACATATCCTTGGTGATTTCCATGTAAAGCGTCTTCATTTTACATGGAAATACAAAATAGAAACATCCATATCAACCAGCTTTTGGATGATGAGTGGATATGCCAACCCTTATTTAACTGAGCCTTCCTTAAAACCTCAAGTCGACTAAGATCTGCACTAGCTTACACATCCATATCACTGACGGGCTATCTCTTCCCACTGCTCTTTGGAAGAGTTATTTTTTTTTTTGTATTCTTTCTACGTACTAAACGTATTTCTTCTGTTAATGTTCTTAATGAAGGTCCTACAATCTTCTCTTCCGCTGAACGAATAAATTTATTTGTCTTTCGTTATATGCAACTCAGCATTCTCCTGTAATACTGCACCTCAAAAGGCAACTATTATTTTTCTATCAGAATTTTTTTTAGATTCCTCCTTTCGTGTCTATGAAATGTTACTCTGATAAAAATATTGTATCCAGAGTCCTCAGATGATGAATGTACTCTCGACTCAGAAAAAGACGTCACTGCGCAAATTGATGATGGATTCTAATTACTTAATTTGTTGACCTCCTCAATTATTTCCCCAGGAGGGTACCTTCTCTCTCACATCTTTCTCTGACTGAATTTCCTTCAAGAACCACAATGTTGATTTCAGTTTACTCTATTCTTGCTAATTTCATTAACCGTCTACGATTCAGTCTAGCTCTTAACCCGCATCTGCTGCATACAGCATAATTCTTCAACTGAAGACATATAACATAATGTTATGAAGTAATACATTTGAAGAGAGAATAATCACACCTCTATCCTAATCCAGTTATTCCTGCACATGTCCTAGTGGTGATTATAAGTTAACCACCAGTATTATGTGTTAAGGAAAGCCTATTTCTTTCATCAGCTACCAAAATTTTGCATCTTTGAGTACTTTATATAAGGCGCATACTTCTCAATTTAGTTAAAGCGGGTCCGTACGCTGGTGTCCTCACGGAAATGTAGCTTCTCGGTCATCTTCAGTAGCATTTTACGTGAACACGATTAAACCACTAGTCGACGCAGTCCGCAACATGAGCCAACATCTTCTTCCCATACTCCTTTAGGTCCATATAATTTAAAATGAATCTTATATTTACCCCCCCCCCTCCAGTGATATCCCACTGCAGTTGAGCTTTTTAATTGTGATTTTGACTCTATTCCGCTCTGGAAGGAGGTCGCTGCCAAATGTTCCTGACCTTGTCTCCTGTATAGTTCCTCAGATTACTCCATTTCATTTATAATTTCCTATTATAACTATCTCGTCTCTGTCATTGATAAACGCAATGATTTCCGAAATCGAATTGTAAGCTCACTTCTCCAAGTCATCCTCTTGTCATTACGATCATCATCTGGACCTCTATTTCTTGGTACTTACTTTACTTATAAATTCTCACCATAATTATTTTATACTTCGGTCTGTCCTTCACTTCTTCTACTCGATCAAATGCCTGGAGTAAGGCTACTACTTCATTAAGTAATTGCACCAAACTATCCTGACTCAAGTTTTATCATTCATCTTTGGTAGCCTTGTGGTTTTACCTCCTTCTGTAAACATTTTCAGAGCATTCTTAATAATCTGTTTCTATCCTTTATCCTGTCTGGCATAAGTGAAGATAATGACAAGTGACGTTCATTTTCCCATCTCTCGAAAAGAGTTTGGTTCGAGTTCTTCTTACAAGAAAAAGACGTAAAATCTCAGGGAAGTAAGAGTGCACTTCATTTCCTTCCCAAAACAGCATAGCGGTAAAAGAGAGAAGGCATAACACATTAGTTGTTTTGGCACTAATTCCAAGTACCCTGTTCCTACAAACCAAAACATTAACTGTTTCTGCACATAATATATATCTTTAATGGGCACATTAAAGAAGTCCATTCTCGCTGAAGATTCTTTCAACTACTTTCTTCATTGAATCAATGTTTTCTTCAGCTTTTCACCATTCAGCCTACGGTTTGTTTCTTGTTTTCAAATCTTCTCACTTTTGTCAACTGTTATTCATATATTCAGTTAACATCCGTAACATGTTTATTGTCTTTATTTTAAAATCCTTTTTCATTATAAATTCATGCCAGAAGGAAGATAGCAATGAGCAGTTTTTGGCAAGAACAGAACTCGAGTATTATATTATTGTCATGTCGCATTTTCTCAGTTTTCATATCAATAGGTCTGGGATTAAAGTCCTTCCTTACTGTAATCTTTGACCTCCAATTACTCAGTTTCATTTCTGGTATCTTCTAATGATAGATAAAAAAAAAGTTATACCAGCCAATTTTAGATTTTTAAATTCGCCATCATTTCTCGAAACTCGATTCCATTCAAGCGTTACTTCTAGTACTACTCTTGTTGCATTCTAAAGAGCTGGATTTTTAAACGTCACGTGATCAAGTTTACTATTTTGTTTCCTCCATTCTCCCGCATATGATTTCAACCAGCAAACTGGAAGTGCATTAAAAGATGCGTTGGCACCACCAACTGAATATTCAGGAGGGTGGTGAAAATGCCGTTTTATGTGACTTTCACATGAGCTGCTTCTGCACGAGCTTGTTGGAATTTTTTTTTTCCAGCTTTGTTTTACCTTTATTCGTTGTGAACAGCCAAGTGGCTCTTTAAAACAATATTAAATGTCATCTGTTTTTAGATTTCTCTTTTTGCACTACGCTTTTGTACTTAGAATTCCCTTCTTCGTGCTTGAGATTTTTTGGAGACCAAGGACCAATACTCCCTGTATTTCATTATTGTACGCTTGTGGCAAAACATTCACAGCCGAGTTCCTCCATCCTTGAACATCAACTTTTCTTTCGGTAAAAAAAAGGCGACTCTTTAATTGCAAAAGCAATGCGCACAATCCGATTAAAAGCTTCTGATTTTTTTTTTCTAGGAATGACAGAGAGTTTAGAATTACTCTGCGTAGGGCTGAGTTTTTTAATAATCTTTCTGCAGTTAAATCTGCGGTAAAATTAATCACAGCCTTGGAATTTTAATTATTAGTAAATCTACAGCTGTTGTTTTTAAACTTTTTTTTAATGAAAAGGCAACTTTCAGAAGACATTTCACTTATTTTATGCAAACCACATTTTGAAAGATGCCGATTTATGCATGAAGGCGTCTTTTGTAATCTGACATAGAAAATGTACATTTTTCTGTTATATTTTGGCAAAATGTGTACTAGTGCTGATTTTTTCACAAAAGCAGGACGCCTTTTACACTTGATGTTATGCATATTTTGCATGCTATTCAATCAACGGTGCTAAATCTCTGGTAATAGGCAATAAGATTAATCATTTAAGAAAATGATTTTCTGAAATATTCTTTTATTTATTTTAAAATATTAGTATCAAGCGATAAAGGTTCTATTTGGAAGTTCTTTGTAGAGATAAATTTGATTTCTTTTGCAGAGATATCTTACGCTATTTTGTATATCGAATAAGTTCAAGGATGAAGAGTAATTTATTTCATCCCACCCTCTTTTAAGGAGCGAAGTTCTAGCTTTATTGCACCCTTAAGTAAAGAACTCACCGATCCAATTTATTTCAAGTTAAAGGAACATAAATCTGCAAGCTTAGTTAATATCTGATTAAATATATTGATCTTTAATTGACCATGATTTATAAAACATCTAATACCAACAAGTTTCATCGATGGAGCTGTCCGGCTTCTGGGCTTATAACGGTAAGAGAAAAAACTCGAAGTGGCTAGTACAGAGAAAATGGAGTAACACTATCGAATAAATTAAACATTAAAACAGAACTCGTAACATTACACGCATGGAGCGTGTTGCGTTAGTCACTGGATGAGAGCACGTTCTGTAGTTTGGAGCGAAATTAAATTTTGACAGACTGAGTGATCTTATTAAAGTTTTCCATATGTTTCTGTTAAAATTTTCTCCAGAACGGAGGACTACAACGGCTTCTTTGAAATTTCTACAACGGAAATCTTCTTCTACGTAAGGCATGGAGCTGTTATCGCAATCAATGGTATGGTTGGTAATCGCGAGAAGATGGGCTAGACCTCAGTTGTCTGTTCTATATGTTCTTTTTTTCGGATTTCGAGGCTTCTGTTTTATTTATTTATATTAATTTATACGATATATTAATGTTATATTAATTTATACGATAGTGTTACTCTATTTTCTCTGTACTAGCCACTTCGAGTTTTTTCTCTTACCGTTATAAGCCCTGAACAAGCCGGACAGCCCCGTCGGCGAAACTTGTTGGTATTAGATGTTTATAAATCATGGTCAATTAAAGATCAATATATATTTCATTTTAATTATATGTTTGAATAACCAAATATAATCTAAACAATCAGTTAATATCTAATGATTCAGATTTGATACAATGCTTTTGCATCATATTTCGAGAGACGTGAAACCACTACTCCGAAGTAACCCGAAAAAAAGTTATTTTGCTTGCTATGGAGCAGCATATCTACTTTCTTCTTTTACTGATCGTCTGTACTCAAATGTTTTTCGTTTATATCAAATAAAAAAATAACAAGGACGAAGTGATCGAAAACATTCATAAAAAGTGGGTTTGGTTTAGGCACTCGACAAAATTAATTACGTCATTTCGAACAAATAATTTTGAAAGGTTTTTCAAGCTTATTTTTATAACAAGCTGAGAAAAGATTCGAAACTCCAAATTTCATTAAATTCTACCCAATCGAAGATTTTATTATTCCAATTCTTTTTTTTTTTTTTAATTCTGTCCTCGAAGTAGTCCAAAATTTAAACTCCTTAACGATTTCTGTATGTATCAAATAACTGAATTTGATTCAAATCCATCCAACCATTAGCAGAGGAAACGCATGCGCGTGGAGGAAAGGACAAAGCAAAAGCAGTTGGTTCTTGTATAATTACCTGTTATGCAGTATACAGGGTGTTTCAAAAATAACGTCCCGATTAGAAAATTGTATAATGTAAAATTGTCCGTGCAGCAGGTGGAGGGCACTTTGAGCATTCGTAATTGTGGTGAGTAAAACTTTAGGCCTTATTTCATACTTGGTAATTTGTTTGGTAACTGTACCACATTTTCATTATTAAATATAAATTATTTGAAATCGGGTCATTCTTTTTGAAACACCCTGTAGTAAGTTCGCACATTAAATATAAAAATATACCTAAAAGGGTTTTAAAAATAAACCTACATTTTCTCAGTATCTTTTCTCACAGTTTTATACTTCTGGCGATTCCTTAAAGAGAGCGAATACTTCCGTTTGCAATCGCCACTGCTGTCTGTAAAATCTATGCCAAAGGCTTGATCGATGCGAGTTTATACACAAACCCTTCTGACTTTATGCTACATAGTTCTGTAATGAAAGAACTTATTGCGTATATCTCAAATCTTCTTTATCTACGATTAGAATCACCAATAATCTTCGCTTTTGCCATATAACATTCCGTACTGACCCCACAGACCAAGTCTTACCGCAACGGACTAATCGCAGAACTCACAAGTATAATCTCTTCCACATAACTTTGCTAATCAGCCATAACGACCAGAGTACCCTGGTCTTAGTTGTCTCACACTTCCAACCGAAACATTGCACACCAGCCCAATTACGATGGTATCATCGGGTCATTTCGAGTGATTCCATTTCTCTGATGCTTTTCTTACGTCTTTGTATTCACCGATGACGAATAAATACCTCGACACAAATGCGCTAACTTACTCGTAAGCTTATCGCACTCTGCTTTTCCAGATGGAGATAGCAGGTGAGATAACATCGCTTGTATCACACAAATATAAGAAATCATTCAAGCTGTTTACGAAATTCTAATGTAAAAAAAAAAACAAAAAAAAACGCAATGATGGCCTGAGGAATTGAGGGCTGGTGACCTGAGCTTCACTCATGGCGACATTGGTGGGACAACTGATTGTCAGTCAATGGAAAATAAATCTTGTAACTTAAAAATGCAAGCTTGAATTTCTGGGGGCTATTCTTTGATTCAAATCCCAAACTGATTTAAAATTAGGAGAGGGGAAAGTTTTCAGATTTGGGTGTTTGGTGTTGCTTAATTATGCGGTCATTTTGAAATACAGTTCTTAATTATAAGATTATGCAGTCGTATTATTTTGGGATTACGTAAGTAAATAATTGAACTATACAATTTAAATCTAAATTCAGGACAATCAATTAAAGAAAATGAACGATAAACGGAATTGAAATTAGAATTTAAAAAATGCTAAACATGTTTTAAAGGGCGACACAAGCAGTAAAAGTAAAAATTGAAACGATCCAAGGGATCTTATAAGTGTGTGTCAGTCAATTCGTTGTGTGTCGTCATGAGATATCAAGAGAAGACATAAGTTTCGGCTCACTACTTTATTTTTGTAAGCTATATTGGACAAGATTTCTTGGAATTATCTGTCAGATGGAGATAGATAAGATAATAAGTTATTTAAGCGCCAATTTCGCCGCGTAAGATACGGTCTACGAACATTATCGCTTCTGGATTTATTTTAATTGTGGATGATTCTGATAGGCGTGATATTCTAAAATCGGTAATTACAATAGTCGCTATGTCAGGAATAAGTTTATACTGTTTAACATGTGCTATCATTTTCGCTATTAGGTTTTACTTATTCTTTATTTAATTCTAAATTTTCTCATTATTTCAACATTGATTCTTTAGAAATTGACTAGGCTATATTTTGGAATGTTTACTGAAATACATTATGGACATGCGCGGTGATGGTTCTAATCGAAACAGCAGTCAGGCCAGTGAAATCCTCAATTGTAATGAGTATATCGGCTGATTGTTAGTCTGCGACTAGTTACGTATGAACCATAGCAACATCTCCCCTGTCGAAGGTTTGTATCTCGTTTGCTTCTGAAATGAACGAAAGCAAACTATTTCCTTATTTGGCTATACTTTTGTGTTTGAACTGGGTTTCATTTTGTGCTTTGGAAGTCAGCGATATCCTTCCAGTCTCAGTATTTTTCTCCCTACCAACTATTTGGAAGTTGCATATTAAGGAAGAACTTTCTCCTCGTTAAGTTTTTAGAAGAGGGCGTTGTATGCATCCTTGCTCGAAAGCTAAAGGAATGATACAACCACGGAACAAAAGATTTTCATTTCTACGTGACTTTAGCGATGATTTCAAACCTCACCACTTATAATAGATGAAAATGGTAATTCATTCCTGCCTTTATTTCTTAAAAGAAAGGTCTAAAATTCCTAACAAAATTCATT
The DNA here is from genome assembly GCF_054136105.1 of Typopeltis vanoorti. NCBI lineage: Eukaryota > Metazoa > Arthropoda > Arachnida > Uropygi > Thelyphonidae > Typopeltis > Typopeltis vanoorti. The sequence goes on along the minus strand of NC_143573.1, from coordinate 77,444,015 downwards.
GTGTTTGTGGAACGCAATCTTTTTAGCTAGTCTAGTCACAGAAATTAACTGAGGAGCAGTTGCGTATGAAAGAGTTAAAATTTCACTGCACCCACTACTAAATCCTTTCACATAGCACTTGCTATGAAGTTCCGATATAAATCTTGGAATTCGGTGTGTTGGTCGTCAGTGTACAGGACGTAATGTGAGATGTAGATGAAATTTTTATAAGGGTGGAAGTTTCAATTTGTTAGCAGCAAATGCTATTCAGCCGTAAGATGGGACCAACTGGAAAGGACGACTGATAATTGCTTTTCTCTTTCAATCAAGGAATATCAAATTATTCATTTAGAGTGGCCCAGTGGACAGCGCTTCTCTAATCTAAGGGCCTGTCAAATTTCACTGACAGGGGAATTTCTGTGACTGGTAGAGGGGTATGAATTATCTGTGAAGAGGCCGAAAGTGGCTCTCAATAGCCCACGTTTGGTTTTCCAAACAAAATATGAGGATTATCTGGGAGCCACAACCTTCCGTGAGGGATATTCCCATAAAGAAACGTGGAATTTCTATTCACATTTCCATAAGATGTCCAAACATTTTATATAATACTCACTTTGCTGACATGATTAATTGGGTTTTCCACAACACCCTTCCTTCACTAAACACTGCTGATTCTTTTATTCTTTGTTTTTTATCATTCTTCTTTCTTTCATTATTTGATTCACTTTGTTTTTCTTCCTTTGATTCATTATTTCCTCCTTTATCTTTATTTTTTTCTTTCCCTGATTGTTTGATTCATTCCTTCCTTGATTATTTCACTATTTTCTTTCTATCCTTGATTGTTTGATTCATTCTTTATTTTATTTTCTCTCCTAGATTCATTCATTCATTATTTTATTTTACTTTTTTTTCTTTCATTGATTGATTCATTAATTCTTTATTTTTCTTTCTTTCTTTCCTTGATTGTTTGATTCGTTCGTATAATGATTCTTTCTTTCTTTGATTTATTCATTCTTAATTTTACTTTCTTTCTTTCGTTGTTTGATTCATTTTTTATTTGTTTCCTTGATTCATTCATTCTTTAGTTTTCTTTCTCTTTCAGTGATTGATTCATTATTTTCTTTCTTTCCTTGTTTGGTTCATTCATTTATTAATCCATTCTTTTCATTCCTTGATTATTTGATTTATTCATTCATTGAAAATGTCCTTTTTTAATTCATTCTTTTTCTTTCATTGATTGTTTGCTTCATAAATTCTTTCTTTCATTGTTTTTCTTTCTTTCATCGATTATTTCATTCATTGTTTCCTTCTTTGATGCTCTCTGTTTTATTAGTCGATTTTCTTCCGTAAAAGTAAATTATTTTCAAGGATGATCATAAGTCGAAGTTTGTGAATCGAGATTCTTAATAGTTTTCATTGAGCGCATTATTTTCGAAACATACAGTCGCCTTTATGCAGATTCAGTAATGAATTCCAAACTTATATATAGATGCAGCTCTCAACTGAGTATATTCAGTTTTAGAAAAATGCATAATCAAAGTAACCTGCTTGTACAATATATATTATCTGCCAGGGGAATGCTGGTCCTGAAATTTACGCTTGCTCAGTGGCTAGAGCTACTTTGACTGCGTATAGCCTGTGTTTAAGACGATGTGAAGAGAGCGGAAATGGCTATGCACGCGCATGAAATCGTAGTGCTGTAGCGAAAGACCTGGAAGCTTCCACAACCGAGCAAGCCAAGGCAGCTTTGACTAGACGAGCAAGCATCGGCCTTCGATACACAACGCAAAGCTCAATTATTACCGCGCAAGCTTAATACGACTTCTGTCTACAAAAATAAAAGCCTAAATGGAATGCTTATAAATGCATGCGTTTATTAACAAATAAATAGTACTTCTTCCTCAATTAATGAACTTGCGCAGCAAGCATGGAGAATTCAACCATGTTGTCTATTGAAAAAAACAAACAAACCGATATTATTTGTTTATATATAAGTACGTATAACAATCACAAACATCCATGCCCACCGTGGGCTTCGAACCCATGACCTGTTGGTTGAGAGCTGGTATGCTAACCACGCGGCTCATAGTGGATCCGCCGGAGAGTGGAGTGTTGGCTACATTAATTCTCCCCGGTTTTTTACTCAAGAGATTCTACCAAAGGGTCGGATGGGTTGAAGTAAATACAATAACTTGGTACCACATGCGGTATTCATGTAACCATAGGAATCAACATGGGTTGACGCTGCATCCTATTAAACGTGTACTCGTGTTTCAGCTAATGAAGAAACGAGCTGATCCTTCCTCGTGTCGTGATGAGACTTAAGAATATACATATATGCGTTGAAAGTTAGTAAGCTTCAAATACTTTATTCTTATTTTTATTTATTTATTTATTTATTTATTTATTTTTTTGGCTACACAAATTTTTCATGTTGTTTCGATGCCTTCGTCCTAACAGCTGACATTATAAATAGAAACAAACCAAAAGAAATCGCTTGCTCAGTCGCATTTTTATTTTCATATACATGTGAAATTCATTTTAATGTATACCTATCTATACGCAGTTCAACTTCGTTGTGAACTGCAACAGAGAGGATACAGTGTTGAACAAATATTTCGTTATGGCACGGAATATGCGTACCATTTTTGCACATTTACTGTAGTAGCGTGAAGATTTCATTTTTGGTTAAAACATTTGTACTGTTACAGATCAGATTTATAAAAAAAAATGCAATTCATAAATTTTATTTAACATGTTAACATTAAATAGTATACATTTCATGTTTTACATAAAATATATCAACTTATAAAGAGAACCATGATTTGTTTTATTTATATTTACTAATAACGAAGCTCTGTTGTGTATACATAACAGTCGTCTGACAACGCACGAAAACATACAACAATACTGGATACAAAAATAAAATATTGCACGCAAACGACGATTATTGGCTGCCACTTCCATGTGATGTATTACAATTAATCTCGTGGGTGTTGTCATGTGTTACACAGTTGGTGTCAATATCAACAGAATGCCAAGAAAGGTATTGCACAAGTAGCAGAATACTCTATTGACATAATTATCCGTTATGACATTTCTTTGGTCAGACAAGCGTTTTAAAATACAATGGAAACGGAATCTTGCTAGGCATGAATTCAGTGCATAGCGACGTCATCTGTGATCCCAGCAACTATGCGGCGAGTTATTGGAAGCGAAATATTTTGATGAGACGAAGTATTTTATGTTTTATTTTTATTATTATTATATTTTTACTTTTTGGCTTTCTAAAGAAATCGAGTATAATAACTGGCATTGCATAACTTAATGATATTCTGGCTTCTAGCATATGATTTAAAATAAAGAGCCAAAAGGCATATGCAAAGTGGATAAAAAGCCAGCATTATTTTAAATGCCGAGTGTAGAAACTATAAATGTTTCGCAAGTTGACTAGAGAAGCTTAAGGGAATACATTCCTCGGCATCCCCGAGTTGCCTTAGTGTGGACTACTTAAAAGACATAGGCGTTGTCCAAGCGTCTATATATTCGCCTTTTATTAGTCCATTTTGATAAGGTTTCAATGGCCTGACAGCTGTTTGGAACTGGTTGGTTCTCTTCAGAGACCAGGCAGAAACCTTACGAAAGCAAAACCTCTGTTATAGTACTAAGGAACTCGAAATGTCAGAGAAATGTATTTTTTGAGCGAACTCTCTGTCGGTTTGTAAAAAGTAAAACGCCTGGTCTCTGAAGAGAACAAACCATTTCGAAACAGCTGTCAGGCCAGTGAAACCTTATCAAAATGGACTAATAAAAGGCGAATATATAGAAGCTTGGACAGCGCTTATGTCTTTTAAGTAGTCCACACTAAGGCAACTCTGGGATGCCGAGGAATGTATTCCCTTAAGCTTCTCAGTCAACTTGCAAAACATACATAGTTTCTACATTCGACTTTGAAATAACGCTGGATCTAATATCTACTTTGCTCATACAGCTATCTTTGTTATTAAGAATGGATTCATCACATGAGTTGGATTGGAAATTGAATGGATATTATTCGTAGAAAAATTTCAATCAATGAATCTGTGGCACATTTTTACTGCAGTAAAAAATGACACCATTGTATGGTTTCAACGGTACTGACACTCTTCACAATACACTATTTTCAGTGCCGTAATTCAAATATCTCTATTGGAAGAAATAGAAAACAAAGTGCAGAAATGATAGAATGAAGGAGTTCAGTTCACAGCTCGATTTGTTTCTTAACAAAATAAGAGCGATTACTTTTCAGTCTTGTGTTTCTGATGTAGACCGCAGCTTATGGCTAAGCTCATCTACATTAATAACGTAGTTTACGTTATTGACATTCTAACTCTTGCAGTCGTCTGAAGAGAAATACGATCGCATTCATAATATTATTACTTAAAACTATTATAATGTAAAAGCGCTGGCATTGTTCGACTCTTTGTTTAGGACCAGAGCAAACATCACGAACATAAGACGACGAACCAGATTAAAAAAAAAAAAAAACCTGTATGAACCATTGAGTTGATCAAAATCCTTATCGGTCAAAAGATGAGTAAGTTACCTCCTCGATTATTTACTCATAAAAAAATTAATAATTCCAGTTTCTGGATATCTACTGTATCTGGAAACAGTCCAGATCAGTTTTTGGAATCAGGCGGATCTACAAATATATGGGTTTGCGTAGAAGCCATTCGGGATCCGAATGGCTTCTACGCATTCGGATCCCGAATGCATAGAAGCCAGAAATATCAATGATTCAGAAGAGAAAATAAAATAATGGCACGATTTCTATGGTGTTTCCATATACGCGAAAATGAGTCTTGAAAATGAGATGATTTCCTCTTCTTTACAGCATCGAGCAACAGCACGAAGACCAGCAAAAACAGGAAGATATCACAGTGCTTCAAGAGTTAACACTAAGCTCATCACGAAGACTGTTCCATGACGGGAGACTAGATGTGAGAAAACGAAATACGCTGCGAGAGGCATGCTGGTAAGGAAAGTCGGAGGGTTCGGCTGAATTCATCCCGTAAATGTCGTACTGACTAGAGGATGAACTGATGTTCCCCACCTGCAGTTTATTAAATAAGCGATGACACATAACACACACACACAAACATGTAGTATAATCTTCCTGAGAAAAAGTTGATGGAATTAAAAATAATAGTGATTAAAAGAAAAACGATTTTTGGATGGAAGGTGAGCTCCATCAATTTGGTCAAAATCAACTACTTTCACCAAGTGTCGTCTTCCTCTCTTGGCAGGTGGAAAAGGAGAAGTTTCCCCCAACCAGTGACGTCAGCAAACATGCCCACGGAACACATTGAAAGAGTCAGGTTTGAACAAATAGGCGCTGGTTTCCTAGTCCTGAGTATTATAAGTACATGTTTCCTATATACAAAGTCTCCATCCATTTATACACTATCGAGGATTTCAAAGAACTGGCTCTAACGTTTCAATATTCTGCTCTTTAAAGTGGAATTTTAAGTAAGTCCGTTGCTTAGGTGAGCCCTTAAGAGAAATCTGCAACCTCCGTGTGCTAAGCAGGATACCAATCCCGATAGTCCATGCCACTGACTAGAGAACCGCACACGTGTTACTCTTCACAGCTGTCGCTGGCGAGGAGGTACAGCACCCACTGTCTCTGACACGCGGTGCGACATGGATAACGCTAACTCCTCCTTTTTTTAGGCCAGTGCTTTTTAGAGGCTGTGCGTTGCGATGATTAGCTATGTTTTCCACCAGATGGCAATGATGGCAACAAGAGTGGTTTTTCATGGAAATATTCCCATTCAGCAGTGAAGTTCTTAAGGTCGTGTCCGCGTTCCATGCGTGTTTGGTATCAGCTGAAAACCGGACGTGATGTGGTTTTGCATTTGCGGTGACGGGACTTGTCTGACTGCCGACAGAGAGCGCCACTGGTACTACTGAAGTTGGGGCTACTTTAACACCGTGGTCTTTCTGCATGTTGTTTGGAGTTTTTAGGGGTTCTGTAACCTCGATAACAGGGTTATTGAAGTCACTGCTAGTCGAACTTGTTGGCGATACAAGAGGCGAAAATTTAGATACGTCATCAAAGATAACGGGAGAATACAAAGAGCGTGTTTCAGCAGTTTCTTTTGGCGACATAGGAACTTTAAGGTCAGATTGGGGCGATTTAGGCTCTGGAGAATGCTTTTGGGCTTTCTGAGGTCCACATTTCCTTCCGTGAAGCCAGTATGTCTTCATTTCACCTTTGCCCTGTTGAGAGAGGGAAAAACGTATTAGAATCCAATCTACATATAAAAATGCTTCGTGAACATGCATTTTAAATTCAAACTCTTTTTTCCTGTTATTATTGCTATAATGGCTTGAAATAGACGATTACCTCCACACAATACATTATTTTGGGTTGAATAATCTACCTTCTCCATGCAGCTAATTGAAAATAATAACTTGTATATCAATACCTGCTCATATCGATAAACCATAGCAAACTGTCATACAGCACAACTATCTATCTATCCTATCCCTCTCGTCCGTCCTAGGACGGGTTGAGTCCCCTCCTAATGAGGGGTTACTGGCGTATTAATACAGCCGGTTCGCCACTCATCTGCTGCATCCCCTATGGGCAATATTCATGACTAACTATTATTATAATAGTTTTATTATTATAATAGTAGACATATTATAGTAATATGTCTACTCACGGTATTTCCTTAGTGAAGCTTATGACTGCAATCCCTGTGTGTTCACTGGACCGGTTTTTGCCTGCTTGCGGGATGAAAAACCCCAGATAAACTGGGCAGAAAAACCCTGCTGTCCACGTCCAAGACCAGCTAACTTGGCTATGGCTGAGGAAGATCCATGAGCTCCTCACGTCACCTACGGGAATCGAACCTAGGACACTCCTTCCCCAGACATATTGTTGCGAAGCGCACAGCCACTAGGCTAACTTTTTTTTTTTTAACAACTTTATTATCAACTTTTGCAATTATTTACTTCGTAATAAATTATATATACAATATATACAATTGTTATACCATTATTTCAATCGAAGTTTCATTTTATATTATATCATCATGTTATAATGTAGTTGTTACATTACTGTTCTCTTAAAATGCCTTCACTTCCTTTACTTATAAACGGGGAATCTCATAACTGGTAGTTACATACACATTACTTTCTGTTACATCAATTAAGGTATAATTCAGCTTTGTTAGCTATTTTTTTTTATTTAAGAATATACAGTTAATTATATTTACATTTGTACAGCGAAATAACATTCACATGCAATGAAGTAGGAGAGAACTCTTTTTTCCTGCGGTAGGAGATCTGTTCCAAGTGACTCAGGTGCTGTTGTTGTGTCCCATTTTATGATTTTTATTCTAACTAGTAATTTCCTCTCATCTATCTTCTACTATTATCTATGCTCGAGATATCACCAAAATTTTTACTAATATCTAAGTTATTTCTCCCCTTAGTATCCCTAATATTTGTATTATGCTGCGCCTTTTGGGATATTTAGTTTAAGATATTATATGCAAAAACAAGGAGAAAGAACTAAAATATGTCAGAAAGTATAACTATGTTGTAGTCGTGACACTTTATCTCGTTTCTTAGCACATTAATTTCCCGCGTGATTAGGTTCGTAAATTTTCAAGTGGTGCATTGGACAGCAATTTCAGACAACTGTTTCATCATTGGACAAAATGTTTATTAAATTCCTTAACATGGTACAATTCAAATATTAGTTATTTCTCAATTCAATGCTAAACTAAATACTTAAAACTAACATTAACTTATTACAAGTAATTAGGCTATGATCGTATAATGGGTATTACGATCATGCCGCCATAACAATTCAACACATAACTTCATATGACATGGACATATAAGATTAATTCACACTATTTAACTATTCAAACTTAAGTAGATTAGCTAAACCCTTTTCTGCACTAACACACAACTATGACATTTTAACTTTCCTGTACATTACAATAGACATGCAAAATTCTCAGGACACTTAATTATTCACATAACATTAACACTAGCCAGCTTACTTTTAATATATTCTGTCAGATACTAAAGTCCTAGTATAAATTTTCCTTGGTCACTTCAACAGTTCCGTATTAGAATAATGATACTTATTACAGACAAATTTTAGTTAACATTAGATATATTTTACAGTACCTTTCTTTCTTGAGTTTTTCATATGGGCCTTTACCTTTTTCTGATTGAACTAGCTTGGTATAACGTCTCCAATAATCTGCTACTCCTACGTTCCCTTTGGAATTGACCTATGCTTACACGGTCTTAAACTTTCGTAATTCAAGACACACTTTGAATCATCTATATGACGGCTGTGCAACTCGCGACGTGGATATCGATATCTTTACAGCTTTCCCTTTCTCGTGGTTGTCACTGAAGTTGAAACACAAAGAATATGTTTCCTTTTCTTTGACTCTATGGCATTCTTCGCTTCTTACATAGGAAATCCGGAGTCGAAATCCCACTCACTTTTGTTTCCATGTTGTGACGACGGAGATATAACCCCAATCTCCACTCAGGAAAACCGCGTGAAACCTATGCCACGGAGCTCGTAGAGAACTCCTCGGGAACAAAACCAAAACAAAAACCAAAAAGCCCTGTGTGTGTGTGGGGGGGTTCCAACCCTTTTATACTTGCTCTCCTAACGGCACCCTCTTTAACTTCTTTTCTCTGCCCCCTACTTTTTGACTTGACTTTACCGACCAATTAGGGTGGCGTTTTTCTGCCAAACGTCATTTGATCGGCGATCCCATAACGAAGTCTCAATCCGGGAATTGACCCTAAGCGATTGTCTGTTGTTTTTCTTGTGCTAGCCTCTAATTTATTCCCCTTTCCAAACTTTTTCTATGAATTTACTTAATATTTTAATCTCTAGCCTCTCACATACCATTTCTTATGACTAATCCTTTTCTGTCTTACTTAGATAAATTTTCTCTTTTATATCATATTACAACATTAATATATTCTTTCTTTTTGTTAGTTAGTTCAACCAAACACCTTTATATTTTATTGGATGCAAGAATATTTCCTTTTCTTTTAAATAATTCATTTAAATTAGCTATTAGCTTTTATGCAGGGTTTTTTATTTATTTCTCTTCAAGTTACACCATGATAGCTGAGAATTCTACATTCTTAAGATATCAGGTGTAACACTGTTTCCTCTGATGGAGGTGGAGAGTTAGTATCCTTCCGAATTTACTTCCGATTTTCCCCATTTCCACTAGGAGTGATGAAGGTGTCGTTCTGTTGTTGGTTGGAGGGTTCATCTGATATAAAGTTGGAGGTTAAGTGTGTCCATTCTTCTGTAGTCATTCTTCTGGACTGGACTGAATTGGTGATCTCCTCCTGGATGTAGTGATGTAATTTCGATATTGTTCCGGGACTCTTCTCTTCCATACGCTTGGTCGCACCTGTGAGCCCAAATTGCATAGATCGTTAGGATTAGAACAATTGTTTGCACCCTGTTTATATGTTTTCCTTTTAGCCAGAATAACATTTTTTCATTGATTACTTTGATTTCGAGAAGCCATCTTTTAACGGCTTTCCAAGTTACTTCTGCTTCCTTGCAATATAACATTAGGTGGTATAGTGTTTCCGGTTCCTGGCAAAACTGACATGTTGCATGCCCTTCAAGGGGTATACCTTTAGCCACTATCTTGGTTGGTAGGCAGGCATGGTGCACTTTAAAGAAGAAGGTTTTATACCTTGGATGTTTTGGGAGCTTGAAGATATTGTTTAATACCGGAATGAGTGTGATTTGTCCTCTTCTTAATTCTCTATGTTGTGGTATGGGAATGGTTGTTCTGCTTAGTTTGTAGTATGTTGCTTTTGTTTTTTGACTTATTAAGGTTTCAGTGTTGATGCGCTCTGTTTCAAATACGTATCCCTCCGCCATCTCTGTAAACATTCTGGGAACTCTTCCGTGAATCTCTGGCATTGTGCTGATTATTCTGCGTGGAAGGCATTTCTGTAGGAATGCTATTGCATATCCGTGATATGACTTAGTATTTGCTGTTTCTGCAGTCTTAGCTCTGTTGATAACTGTTTTTAAGTGGATATTAAGTAGACCTAGACCTCCGGCTTCTAATTCGTGAAAGAGCGTTGTTCTCCTCATCGGTTCGTACCGGGAGCCCCAGATGTAGGTGGCACACAGCCTGTGGATCATGTCTGCCCATTGCCCATGGTACGGGATGTTGTTCACTTTGTACCAGATGCGAGGGGATAAATATATGTTGCATATTCGCGCTTTTCCTCTTACAGATAGTTGTCTTGGGCGCATGGTATTTATTTTCCACGCAACAGCTGCGTGGAGTTCTTTCCACTGTTCTTCATACGTTTCTGGGCCGCCTATTTTAACTCCCAGAACCGGTAAGTATTCCCGAGCTGTTATGCCTTGAGGAATCTCAGAGTTCTTTTCCCATTAGCATGCAATGAGATTTATTTAGGTTTACTTTCAGGGCAGAAGCTCTTGCAAAGGCGTCTAGTAATTTCATTGACTCTTCAATGGACGTTTCCGTCTCTAGGGTTAATGTGATGTCGTCAGCATATGCCAATATTTTTGCTTGGCTCTCCCCGTGAATGTTTGTTCCCTTGATTTCTTTGTTGGAGTTGATCGCTCTGATGACTGGTTCTAGTGCAAGGACGAAGAGGGCCATAGAGAGGGGGGGGGTCTCCTTGTCTCATTGAGCATTTCATTTTAAAAGATGCGGATAGCTTCCTATTCACGATTACTTGACTTTCTGCATTCTCGTAGAAAGTTTGCAGCCAGTTCCTAAATTTTGGGCCAAATCCCATTTCCTCTACAACTTTGAATATATATACGTGGCTTATGGTGTCAAACGCCTTTTCTATATCCAAGCCTAGTAGGACACAGGGTTTGTCAGTCAGACTGTAGTACTCGTCTACTGATCTTAAATGAGTAATTGTGTCTGCTATATTTCTGCCCTTAATTGCACAAGTCTGTGAGGGAGATATTAATTTCTGTAGGTACTTCTGTATTCTATTGGATAGGATTTTTGAGATGCTCTTGTAATCGGTGTTTAAAAGAGTTATCCCTCTCCATTGCTTTATGTCTTTTAATCTCTCTGTGTCTGAAGTTTTCGGGATAAGTGTGATGTACCCTGTGCTGAATCTGTCTGGTTTTATTTGTGTTTGGTATATTTCTTGTAAATTCTCATAAATAAATGCTCGAATTTTTGGAAGTAGTGCTTGTAAAATTCATTTGTAAGACCGTCTTCTCCTGGGGATTTCTTGTCTGGTAAATGCCTTACTGTTTGCCTGAATTCTGCTGCTGTTATCGGGATGTCAATTTCTTCCGCCTCTTGCTGGGTTATCTTAGGTATGGGGGGGGGGGATTTGCTTCTGTCCCGTTCCCCGCTTTGTTTTTCCGAAAACAGTGTTGCGAAGTATTCGTGAATAGCATGCAGTAGTTCCGCATCTTCTTGAATAATTTTCCCATCGTAGTGTAAACATTCTATTCTCTTTCTTTCATAATTCCGTTTTTCGAAAATCGAAGCTGTGGATATTTTGCCCTCATCATTTTCTATGGTTCTTAACCGGGAGCGGAGCCATGTTCCTTCTATTTCCTTAAGTTGTTGCGCTTTAATTTTTTCTCTAATTAGATTTATTTTTTAACTTCTGGTTTGGTCCGATCCATGTAGTACAGGCTGGATAGTTTCTTTAGATCTGTCTCTCTTTCTTGGTTTTGCTGGTGTTTTCTTTTAGTGCTAATTTTTATGGCTGCGTTTTTAATTTTTCTTTTGAAGGTTTCCCAGGCTATGATTGGATTGACTATTTTTTCTACGTCTGATATTATATTTTGTACTTCTTTGTTGAATTCATCTTTCGTTAAGTTCTGATTAAATTTATACAGTGGGAAATTTCTGTTGACGAATTTTGTTCTTTTTTCCTTGTGAGGGGGTTGAAATTCTGCTATTACTATGTAGTGATCGCTGAAAGTTACAGGGATATGTTCAACACTGCTCGCAGTGAAGCTTCTGTATTGGGACACGCAAACCCTGTCGATTCTTGAGGCGTTCCCAGGAGCGAAATGTGTGAACTCCTTTTTTCTTGGATGCAAGAATCTGAAGGCATCTGTTAGCCCGCAATCTACAAAGGTCTTGCTGTGTCCTTTCTGTGGCGCTTGTGACCCTTTCTCCTGATCAATGAAGGGCTGTTCCACGAAGTTCATGTCACCTGTAATTACTGCTATGTTCTTCTGTTGCAGATTTTCTTTGATTATCTACCAAAATGTTGTTTTTTCTTCACGTTTTGTTGGACCGTACACATTCATTAAGGTTATTATTTTATTGTCGAGATGTATGTCAACTTCTAGGGTTCTGTGCCTGACAGAGACTTCGTGGGACAGCAGTTGCATGTGTGGTGCCTTTTTGATAAGGATAGCTATTCCACCGCTAGAACTACTGCTGGCAGGTTCATTGATTAGGATGTAGTGATGGGCTAGTCTCTTTTCTATTCGTGTTACTGGCTCTGGCGCGTGAATTCTTGTTTCCTGCAGCATTACGATGTCTGGCAATTTTTTGTGAATTTCATTGATCAGCAGGTTTTGGCATTTATCCAGTTACAATTTAGGTTCATTAACTTCATTTTGGTTCTGATTTGTTCTGTTACAATTATTCGGGTTGTTTTATGTTTTGCTTCTGGCTCTAGTAGTATTTGGCGTGATGACTTTAAATTTTTGTTCTTCGCTGTGTTTTAGGAGCTACGTTTTGTGTTGCTGGCGACTTGCTACTTGTTTGCCCTTGAGATTTCGGATTAGAGGTTATTTGTGACTCATTTGAGGTTTCCTGCTTGTCACCTGTACAGTTCTTTCCACTAATCTCTTCCCTCGGTAATGGCTCAGGGCGACTTTCTGGAATTTCACTTTCTCTGCTTCCCCCCCCCTCTTATCGTCTGATATAGACATTTCTGGAACAGTGGTTTTGTTGCCTTTTTGTAACGTGAAGTTTTTTTTTCCTTCCCTGTCTGTTGATGAGTTGTTGCTTCCTTTGTTATTCTCCCTATTTTCTTCTTTACCTTTGTTATGCCCATCTGTGTTTTGCACATCCTCTTCACAGCCTTCTATGTCTGGGGACTCTTCGTTTTGACTCAATATGGAAGCGTGCGTGCTACCCTTGCATTGATCTGCTGCATGACCTATGGGGTTGCACTTTTCACATTTCGGCTCATTGCAGTGTCTGCGTAGATGCCCGATTTTTTTTTTACAGCGGAAGCAGGATGGCGGTCTTCCTGGGACGACGACTATTCCCATAACCTTTTTCACTCGTATAGTATATGGGATGTCGTCAATTTTTGCACCTTCGTTGAGTTCTATGACTAATTTTTTTTTTGTTGCTTACGACATGAGACCAGTCATCATTCTTAATTGTTGATATGTTTTCCAGAAATTCTATTTTTCCGAATCTTTCAAAGTGGAGAGCAACCAAGTGATTTGGTATGTGGCATCTAGTGTATTAAACTTTCTAATTTTCTACATGCATTTATATTAATAATTTCACAGGTGCCATTCCTCACTTGGATGTTCCCCATGCTGGGAAATCGTTCTTTAACGGTCAGTTCTTTGAACGACAGTAGAAAAACATAATTGTATTTTAGATGACCTAAATGCCACACATCACTTCCTTTAACTTTGTTTTTCGTAAGGCTTTTAATTATGCCCTCCTCGGTGTAAGGACCGCATTTTGCGTCACATTTAAGAATAACCGTTTTAGACCAGTCTATTTCGAGTGGTAAGTTTAGCGATTTTAATAGGTCCTGAGAGTTAAAACCTTCAGACCGATTTTCTTGTTCCCTATCTGCTTTAGGTTCAATATCGTTATTTCAATTCATTATGCTATTCATATCACGAGATGGTTGAAACCAAGAGGTACTTACAGTTCCTTCTTTGTTAACCTTCTCATTAGCCTGCGAAGCTACGGTTGATCTTCGGTCTTCCTCTGCGGCCTGTAGCTTGGGGGTCGGGGCAAGAGTCGCGTGGGTCACTAACAATAGGGAGCACTAGAAAACACGTCTGCACCTCTATGAAAGCTAGAGGCACTCTAGCCACTAGGCTAACCGCGCGGACGTTACATCACAACTGGTACACAAGAACTACTTCCCTTAGTATTTCACCGACCTACGAAGTGTACCAAAATTCCGTGAAAAGTTATTCTGGTTTGTATTTTCTAGTAACCAAAAGAATTTCTGGTTTTGTGTTTTCGAAGAGTGGCAGTTTTGTTATGGTATTCCACTACTAGACAATTAGTACATTGTACTCATCACACCATGTGTTTACTGGAATAAATAATACGAATATGTTAAGAACTGCTAATTCCATCTTAATCATTAGCTAGTCTAATCTAGTTTATTGTAAACGTATACTGCTACGCTTCTAATAAACTGAAGTAATCTTAAAAGAACACGACTTTAAATAAAGAGAAAACTTCACGTGTTCTAGCCAATCGCGTATAGCGACTTCGTCTCGATAGATGAAGCAACGTACACTTTTAAGCCATACTACGCATTACAAAATCTCCTTCCTGGTCTATAAAATTCCCACTAAATGAGATTTTTATAGATCAGGAAGGAGACTTTATACCGCATGGTGAAGTCTGTTTTTCTTGCGTATAGCGCACTCCAGCGATTACGTAAGGTTTTACAACCTAGAAGGCAACTGCTTCGCGCAATAAACTTAAATTTCTATCCGGTAAAAGGTAGATTGGCCACTGAAACATTTTCCATGTTGGAGCTTAAGCTCTTCCATCGATTTCCGGATTACATGCCAATGAAGTTATAGTTAGCACGTAAACAGACATTAAAATTGCAGCCAGTGGAAGCAGGAAAAGGAAGCCGTCAAAAGTTCTGCATCAATTTACTTCGGTTGATGTTTTAGTGCCATGCGGTAGTAATTGACAGCCATAATAGTTGTCTGTTTTTCTGTTAACGAAGATTAAGCGACTTCTAAAATTGCATTTGAAATGTTCTTGCCATAAATTGTAGCTCATTTGATGGAACACCATTGAAGCAGTTCCATTCTGCGAAATGGGTAGCAGAGTAGACCGTGTTTTCTAATTTACACGCTGTGGAATCGAATCCAAGTTTGTTTTAGGAGGCAAATTATTTTCATTGCACTGTCTGCTTAACGCGGCCTGAAAAAACTTCAACGTTTGTTTTCTAGATTGAGGTGACCTTGTTATTGAATCCTTAACCAACTGGGCTACAGTTTGGCAACCTTTCTTGGATGAAAACTGGCAAAAAGTAAGCAGAATTTAAATTCTTATCATAGCAACCGTAAAATTTTATTAATGACTACTTTATTAGAAAAACACGTATAAATAACACAGATACTGAAAGACGTGTTCTTCAGAAATAGTAAATAGTTTTTCTTATATTGCCTTTCATCGATGGATGATAATTACCAAAATTTAAAAATTAAATCCATATTTTTAACTAAATGATAACATTTTTATAAATTCGATCTTATACTTTCCAAGAATGTAAGAAAAAGAAACACGAAAATAAATTTAAGTATTTTTTTTTTCTCCCGTTATTTTTACGGTACCTAATGACACTGAACGTCTCGGATTTCTTAAGTTGTTTCGTTCGAATCCACGCAAAGAAAAAAAAAAAAAAACTTTGCCGTCAACGCTATCAAGATAATTCCCAGTACGCCTCTTACAAATTGTTCGACACATGTTAGTGCCAAAAATACCAGCTCAACATCATTACGGAAGAACTTCGATGCCACTACAAGTTCGACAACCATGACAGTTAAAAGGAGACAACACGGAACTCAAACTACGGAAAAAAGTTCTAATTCCGTGTTAGAAGACCATTACAGATCCCAAATGCCTTATTTATGTAAAGTTAGCTGTCACATTTTTGCTCGGACAGTTCGTGTATTATTTATGTGGATGTACAACAATCTACACTCACATTTATTAAGCTGTAAACAGTAACGATGAATGCGTTCATATATTTTATCTTAAGAATACAAACACAGCGCACTGTAATATATCGAATCAAGGATTCAATAAACAATGTAAAGAGTACAGACTCCCAGCTTTGAAGACTATCCACCCTTAGAAATTAAAACTTCAACTGTAATTCTGAAAATTACGACTGCGATGAGTTAAAAACTAAAATGGCAATAATATTTTCATGAAACACGATAATAAAACGACAGAGAATATTAGCAGTGTAAGCTCATTTACGAACAAATCTGCTTGTGCCAGTTTTAGAAATTTAACTCTAGCCACTTCCGCTAGATGGAAGCACATGCGCATAAAAAGTAAAATGGATATGCATTGAAGTAAAGAAATGTTTAGTGGCACGGACGCCTATGCTTGTTGTGTAAGGAAGTCTTATCAAGATGGAAGTGGGATTTTAAACATTATTTGTGCGGTTCTCTTGAGCTGAGGAAAACAATAATCAAATGTCATTTAAATATCGTCATATGCGAGCTATTAGTGGTAAAACTTTAAAATTGTTAAAAACTTCCACAAACCTTCACTGCAATTGTTCCTCTCTCAGATATCTCCCATTCTTCGAGGTTGAGCAGTTCCATCGTCTTCTCGCTAATGTGAACTTTCAAAGCCTACAAAAATGAATTACATCCTGATTATATTCCAATTATCAGAAATATATTATAACAATGTTACACGTTCTTATGCGAGTATAATTTAACTTCATGATTAATTTAAACATTTTACATCGAATTTTGAAGACTAAATGAACGTGAAAATTTATAAATATTAAATTTATAATTTTTCACGACTTTAATGAATAAAATCCATATTTATTATTCATTTACGTTAGGAAACTTTAAAACTATAAAAGAAACTGTAAAAGCAAACAAAACTCAGCATCTTCCTGTGGCATTTAACGAATATTTTCTTTCTATTGCGCATACTGTTTTTCAGAAGTGCTCATTCTTACCTCGCTGGTGCTTTCCATCCTTGATGCTGTGTTGACGGTGTCTCCAAAGAGGCAATACCTGGGCATCTTTAGTCCGACTACGCCGGCCACTACAGCGCCCGAATGAACACCTAAACAAATAAAGAGAAAAAGTAATTCTCCTGGCTTATATTAGCAGGGCAGTCAAGTATGAATTTTTTTCCTCCACTAACTTAAATATGTAAAGTTATTTAATATTGCTTCTACATAAGTGTTCACGGGAATTATTAATTTCAGAAAATAAAAATTAATCCAATTGTAGTCGTAGTGCGTGATATCTCAATGAAATCCAAAACTTAAATTTCTTTAGTTCAGGAAACAAATTTTAAAAACTGAGCAGGCTGAAGCGTATTTTTACTACTTCAGTTTTACTGAAGTAGTAAACGAACAAAAACTTTCGTATTTTTTAAATGTATTGAGGAGTTTTTCTGCGATCCTTCAATCACAATAATGAAGAAAAGCTCTCTAACTTCCAGGAGCGACTGAAGAGTTGATTCACGCGAAAGTAGAGTGAAATTTTAATTCTTGTTGTCACCAAAGTTTTAGAGAATTAGATATTGCTGTGGAGAATATACTTCTAGAAAGACTGGTCTCATTTATTCCAACAGACGAATTACTACAAACTTCTACTCGACAAATATTTGTGCTTTGCATAAAAGAGAATAGAATGGTTTGAGAACCATTCTATTCTCTTTTTAATAAAATAAAAAGATTCTCTATTTTCTGATTTTCTCCTAAATGCTGGATCTTAATCCGGTGAACATTTTATAGGATACCCCTTACATCTACATAATTTCATATTGAAGTCACTACTGGATGATCCATTACGATGGATCATCCTTTGAAACAACATTGCGAAAGGAAAAACTGAAGCAAACTTATGCTATCGAAAAGAAGCACTTTATTTATCAGTTTCTTCTCCAATACTGGAGTTTTTCACGGCGATGATCTTTACTCAAGCGACCACGAACTCCCTCATCCATCTTAGTAAATACAAACAAAAATACACGATGTCGATAAACGTTATCACACGGGCGACCCCTTTCGTTGAGTCACGCGGCTATCACATGATTGACTGCGAAGTATAATACTTTTTTTTTTGCAACAAGCATTTGGTTTCGAGATTATGCTAGGAATTATTCGAACTTCAGATTGTAGTGGATTATTTGATTGCACACACACATATATATATATATATATATATGCAAAGCTCCACTGTAAGTATAGATACTTTAAATCTAATCCGTCGAAGGTCATTTCGTCGATATCTCCATCACCGTCTCCCACGAAAATATAGAGAAATATAAACTCAAAATAGAAAAGAAAAGAAAAAAACAGCAACAGAATAACACGCATCTTTATTAAGACATAAAGAAATATAATTCTTCGTGCATCATGTGGCGGATGCAGGTCTAAAGTTGTTTGAAAACAGCTTTATCTCCAGATTTTGTAACTCTTAACCCACCAACGGCATTTCAAGAATTCACGTGCCTGTTTTCTTTACTACTTCTGTCGATTTTTGTTAATAAAAGGAGTGAAATACTGTGCTTATATCACAATATCAGCGGAATTATCCAACTTAAGCTATCCAGGTTAGGCATTTCCGTTCTTCCCTCCCTCCCACCCACTCCAGTTTTACAACTGGCCTGGGGTCAGCACACAGAAATCACTACCATCTAAATTAAAATAAGCACAACTCTTAATAGTAAACAAAAAACTAATCAACATACATTGAAGCTATAAGGCGTTTACCCCATTCGGCGGCGTTTAAAGAATGTCAAAAAGTCAACGTCACTTAATGGATTAAGGTCTAAACACAATTATTGTCAATTTGGGATACACTGAACCGGCCGTAATTTCTAATAACAGCACGAAGTGATTCCAGTTTTCTGAAACCATCGTACTGGTTATCAGTAGACTTGTTCTACTGGCTGATCCAGAAACTGGATTAAGACAAAGAAAAGTTTTCATATTTGTTGTTTTTAGCATTCCAAAACAAAATTATAGTATCACGAAACCTTACGCACGCGACAATAAAATACAGGCTTCCGCAGAATTTGAAAGCATTTTAAATGCAGTTACTTTGAAAAATCAACCTGTCGATCGCTCCCAACATAAGATAGTTTACTTATCTAGAAATTATGTGCAATCCCAGAAAAAGACGTGGGTGGCGACAGTCTCGAAAATCTGTGGATTTTATGGTGTGCAGAATTTGAGTCAGCGATTCGTATTCAACAAGAATTAAACAAATTTATCAGGCCAATTCACCTAATGGTAACAGTTATGTAATCTAAATTGATTAAAGAAACCCACACTTTTGAGAAAAGACTCATTTCTACAAGTTGTCTTCTTGGGTGGTCATTTCTGGAATAAATGAATCAATTTTTGTTTCCTGCTCATCTCGTAACCCTTATCTTACGCCATTACGTTTCTTTTCTGTGGTATTACCGTGAAGAATAAATTGTACATGTCAAAAGAATTTCACTAAAAGACTAATGACAGTTACGAAAGCTAGAGAATCTCTAAACCTACGGAAATATTTCGTCAGTGGGAAGAGCTGGGCAGAATTAAACTTGTTAAACCCACCTTGAGGAGGGGGGGGGATTACCTTCAAACTCATTCGCAATATATGTAATTCACGTATTCTAATTTTTTTTCAGTAAAAATTAGATTTAAAACATCATTATTTTGTGGAATCGTTTTTTTTTTTTTTTTTTTTTTAAATGAAGCACCTCCGATGTAACTAATAGAACATTTGAAGAAGTAAGAATGATTACGTTTAAGAAATTTTGCTAACATAAGATTATAATGAGAAGTGCATAAAGGTGTAATAATATGCTATCGAGAGAGAGAGAGGTACTGGTTAATAAAATGGAAGTAAATTTCACGATAACAGCACTTCCAAAGTAACTGGTCAGCACAGAAAAGATTTCCCGAATAAGAAGAGGTGGTGGTGGTGGCACTCCTCTGAAAGGTAAATGAAATGAGAGCTGCTCATAAATTTCCCTCCACAATACATGAATATGAGAGACCAAGTAGGAATGAAAACCTAATACATTACTTTGCTTCAGGAGGCCCTCATTATTTGCCAAGTCTAGAAATTGGAAAGGAAGTAGGCGATTAGGAAGAATAGGGAATTAAAGCGGTATGATCACTCAACACAGAATTCGAAAGGAAAGTTAACAAAGCAGGTGTTTGATCCAAATGGCAAGGAAAAGACCCAAAGATTCTTAATGGATCGGTTGTGTTTAGTAGTACCTTAGAAGACCGAAATGTCAGACTTATCTTACCTGACAGTGTAATTTTAAAAAAAACTTCGGATAAAAAACTACTAATAATGCAAACTTAATCACATACTTCCATCCTACTTCCCTGTGCACTCTTGTGGATACACGCACACTTTCCCAGACTAATGGATATGTTGACTGACCACCTTATATCGCTAAGAAGAGGCCAAATATCCCTTAAGTCTTCAAGACCTAATGGTATTAGAAAATCTTAAATTATATATACTCGTCTCAGTAGCTCACATTGGTGAGTACCGGCATGGCAAACCCGAGATACCCGAGCTAGACCTGATCTTACTTCCTACAATATACACTTGGTATATCATATCTGAAGACTGGTCTTCTACTCTTCTTTCCTCTATTCTATCTTACTTCTTACTCCTTTCCCTCACCCAATGCTGTTAGAGAAATTTGAGGACGAGGGGGCGACTCTTTCCTCTCAAACTGTAGTTTCCACTATCTATCAAAAAAAAAAAAAAAAACAGAGGCAAGCCTAGTTTCCTTAAGGTGGCAGCCCCACCAGTAGGATATCTATCTTCATGCTAGTAACTTGACATAAGGAAACACACATTACTTTTAAGTCTCAACGAAATCTAAACTGGACTGAAAAGACCGCTAACTGGCAGAAAGAAACCAAGAAACGTTTTTTTTTTTTCCCCCGAAGATCAAGAAAGTTTGGAAAAAGAAAAGCGTGGTGGAATATGTTAGTGGAACATTAGAAGCATAGCACAGAAAGAAGAAGAATTAGATAAAATTTTGAATGAAGAGTATATAGAAACTTAGTTCTTACAAAAACAAAAAAGAAACTTAAAGAAACAACTAATTATCATATCATACGTAGTGGAGTAGACAAACATATGCGTACAAAAGCTGGTGTAATGATTTGGATCCATAAATCAATTAAAGCAAAAATAACTCATTATACATACTGGAATGAAAGAATATTATAAGTGCGATTTAAAATTAAATAAAGCAAATTTAACAGTTGTCGGAGTGTATGATGCCCCTGAAGAATGAAAAGAAAAAGAATATAATATGAAAAGAATACTTTTACACAGTTACAAAGAATATGAAAAATCTATGAAAAAAAAAGTCTCTCCAGAGACCTTTCTCTGAAGAGAAAGTTCTCTTAAGAGAACCAACCAGTTCGAAACAACGAACTCGTTGGTTGGGCGGCGCCTATGTCTTTTAAGTACTCTACACTAAGGCAACTCGTGAATGCCGAGGAATGTATTCCCGAAAGTTCTCTGGTCAACTTGCGAAACTTTCAGTTTCTACATTCGGCTTTGAAATAATGCTGGATCTAATATCCACTTTGCTTAAGTAATTTTGCATCGCTGAATTGAAGCCGTTTGGCTGTTTATTTTAGTAATAAAAATATACACGGTAGTGCAAGAGGACAAAAATCAATAATAGATACTACTTTATAGCAAATGAAAAGCATCAAACCTCTTCCTAGATGTTAAAGTCAGAAGTGGGATAGAAATAGACACAGATCACTATTTAGTGCAGGCAGAATTAAGGTTTCCACCAAATTGGTTAAAAAAAAGTACAAAAAATAATCAAACTAGAGAAACAAAATCTAATTGCGAAGTAAGACTACTAAACGATTCAAGTATAAAAAATTTATACAAACAGAGGATTAATAACTACTTAGAAAAAAAATACAAGAAAATGAAGAAATCGGGAAAGAATGGAATAATATAAAAGATATTATTACGTTAGCAGCATATGAAAGTCTAGAAACACACAAATCATACAAATAAAAAAATTACATATATGGGACAATAAAATAAAAACAATAACTGAAAATAAAAAAGTTCGTCTTTAGAAGATGGTTTAGTAGGAAAAAAAACAAGATGAAATTGAATAGAGAATTGACTAGCAATAGCCAAAAGAGAAACCAGAAAGAGACACGGAGAAAGCTGGGAAAAATTTGTATCATATCTCAAAAATATCATATAACAAAATAAGACCCAACTGCGTATAAAAATACTAAAAGACACGAATGCAGATATAAAGGAAACTGCAAATATAAATTGCGAAATAGATTTAAAAGAATTCTTGGATTACTTTACAGATCTTTGGAGAGATAATATTAACATAAAAATTACACCAAAACTTACAAAATACCTTAAATGGTACGATAACAATAAAAGAATTAAAGGACAATCTAAGTAAAATACAAAATGGTAAATCGGCAGGTGGGATAAACTCCGAACTGTATAAATTTGATGGAAAAAAATTCCATTAGATTATTAAAAGTTTTAAACAAAATATATACAAATGAACAAATACCAATAGAATGGAATACAAGCGTAGTAATACCTATATTTAAAAAAAAGGGGATAAAACAAAACCTGCTAATTATAGAGGTATTAGTTTATTGACTACATGCTACAAAAGATATAGCAGAATACTTAATGAAAAACTAAAAATATACAGTGAACAAATATTATTGGAATGTCAAAATGGATTTAGAAAAGGACGTTCTACAATGGATGCAGCTTTCTGCTTAAAATTACTTACAGAAAAAGAAGAGAATTTAATTTGGAAACTCATCTTTTGTTTATAGATTACGAAAAAGCATTTGACAAAGTAAAAAGATATATACTGTTTGATATATTACAAAGAATAAATATACCTAATAGTTTACTACATGCAATATTGAATATATACAAAGATAATGAAATAAAAATAAAAATACATGAAAAGTTGTCTGAAAAACAATCTATAAACCAAGGAGTAAGACAGGGATGCCCTATGTCTCCAACACTTTTCAATATTTACATTAATGAAATATTAATACAGTGGAACACCTTAAACAATCAAGGTATAGAAATTTCCCGGAATAACAAAATAAATACGCTATTATTTGCAGATGATCAGGTAATAATATCAGATAAAGAAGACAATTTACAAAGTGCAATGTATAATTTAAACATTATAGTAGAACAGTTTGGAATGAAAATTTCCATTGATAAAACTAAAACAATGGCATTTTGCGGACAAACTCCAGTTAGAAGCAAAATAGTTATTAATAATAAAATAACAGAACAGATAAATACCTTCAGTTATCTTGGATGTGAAATATCATATGAAGGAGAAAAGGACAAAATTAAAAACTTCTAAATTTTTAAAGATTATAGGCCTGATAAATAGAACACTCAACCCAAATATTATGCAAATATTATACAAAAAGAAACACGCTTGAAAATATACGATACTTTAGCAGCGCCCACATTATTATTTGGCAGCGAAATTTGAACAAATAAACAAACAGGATAAACAAAGAATAAAAACAAGTGAAGTGAGATTCATAAGAACTTCAAAATACACATTATTAGACTAAAAAAGGAACGAAGATATTTTAAAATAACTAAAAATAAAATAGAAAAAAAAAACCTAAACAATTACAAATAAAATTGGATAGAACACGAAAACCGAATGGCAAATGCCGATATGTTAAACAAATAATAAAATATAGACCAACTGAAAAGAGAAGGCCGGGGAGACCTCAGAAAACGATATTAGATGGATAATGAGACAGGAACAGACTAATATGGTCTGCATCCATAATTACCGTTATGATGATCATTAAATTATAATACTGGGTTGCTCTACCATTATATGATTGCAATAAAAAAAAATTGAAATTGATAAAGTAAGAAATCTCTGGTAGCAATATAAGACATTGCTGAGTAATTAAGGACATCTTTTTTTTTCTTACTAAAATTATACAATATTTTTATTTCTTCCACTTAACACAAAAGACAGAGATGACAAATTTCCAGTGGCGTATTTTAAAATAAAATACTGAAATTCAATCCATGAATTTTGCATGTTACTCGCCAGACAAACTATAATCAATGAAGCGTAATGGGGACGATGCATTAATGGTATTCATTGAACTATTTAAGAACACATAAAACAAAAACACACGCAACACGTCTTTGGGTATTTTCCAGAATGATATTAACGAATTTCATGACAAAAGCTGTTTTAATAACTTTTCACATATCTAAAAAGCAATTGAAAACGGCGTATTAACCGATGCCTGAATTTCATGCTTTGCAATATACGAAATTAGCGAAAAATGGGATATTCATTAAAAATCTTATGAAATGCCCGCAATCGAAATTGTTGAAATTTCTCATGCACTGGTATATAAATTTCAGGAAAAAGTAAAAGTCGGAAGCAGTTTTAATGCACTCAAGTCTCACATATCAACATCTAATTATTTGCTCTTTTTGCTTCTTTCTTTTTCCAGAAAGCACTGTCCTAAATCATTTATAAGTACGCAAAATATATTTTTGAAATTGAGCGGGTGTCTATAATGATTCATTAGGAATTATTGATTAGGAAGAATTATTCAGTAGGAATGATTCAGTAGGTTTTCTCTCTCTCTGGACTATATTGGGTGGTTGGTTTAAAAATTTCGTTTTTCTTTTTTCTGCATGGAGTTACTAACTCAGCTGATTAAGTGCACTGTTTTTAATCGGTTTAACACATTGACTTGTATGAGGTTAAAAAAGAGGAAAGTGACATTATATATAATCGATATTCAGTTATCATGAAACTACACTACAATACCTTCTCACCTACGCGTATCCTGAGACTGGTACCTGTAGATGGATCCTTAAGATCTCCAATGAGAACCACCATGTCAAGAGCCATCTCGCATACTTTATCTGCATGGAGTGGAACCTGATCTGGAGCTCCAGACACCACCATGTATGCATCGCCTATGGTCTCCACCTGTTGGAAATATCAAGAAATATTTATTAACCAAGTTTACTTTACATTCTTCGAAGATTTTTGTAAAACAAACACGAACTTTATTTGTAAAACGTAAAGCTGATGATTGTGTCCTGTTTTGAGTTAAGATTTCCCGAATACTCAAAATTATGATTCTTAGATGTCGTCCTAATGTATGCAGATATTTTTGCAAAACTCAACAATCCTTAATTATAAACAAGTGAAAGGATGCACTTGTTTCGAATTAAGCATTGGCACCACACATCCTATTTAGAATTAACATTCCAAAGAGTTGCCTCAGTACTACATTTGAAAGATGATTGCTTCTATTTTTTATACCATGTGGTTGTTTAAGAGCCACTTTGGTCTTATGGTGTATTTCAAAGCTTTCTCTGCTTGTCACTGGAGAATGTATTAAATCCAAGAATAAAATACATTCAACTATTCGCTGTTGCAAATCAAAAGTACCTTTAGGTACGTTTCATTTTCAACAACCTTTTAAAAATACATTTCTTAGTTTAAATGAAAGAGTTCAAAATCCTTCAGCTTGAAAACAAAGCTCGCTCCAGTAGTTAAAGTGGAATCTGAGTCTGATACAGTCTTGCAAAGGATGCCATTAATTAAATCATTCGCAAAAACGTAAAAAAACTCTTGAATACAAGCCACTACATTATTTTGGGTTTCTGTTCAGTCTCAGATGACAGCCAACATTTCACAACAACTTTCAGATAATACAAACTCTAAATATATAGTATTAATAAAAAAAAAAGCGAACATGCATGTTGTACATATATTCATACATGCATTCTGTTAGCGCCTTTTGAATGCAATACTTCAAATACGAAGGCAACTAATATTGTAAGATCTTTCGATTTTGAAACTTTTTGTATTGAATGTCTAAACATTCGATTTGTTTATTGCTGTAAAATATTTAAAAACCCCTCTCCGGTGTATTTATAAGAATCTACCAATTCTTTCATTAATGTTTCAGATTTCCTTCTTGTCAATTTCCAGTCATCTGTCTACAGTTAATGGTCTATTTCGACCAAGTCAATTGGGTTTCTAATTCAAATTTTTGCAAGCATAATCTCATTATTCGTTGTTCAGAGTTAAGAATGCTGCAGTAGCCCCATGGATGAAGATTGTTTTTAGTAAGAAATTCTTAGGTTCTCTGTTAATAAGATTTGTTTACAAGTCGAAACCTTTTAGACTGTTTTCTTCATTTGAATTTGTTTAGCATGCACATGTTCCTGTTTTCGGTTTATCTGTTTTCAAGAGAGTAAAAATGTTATGGGAAGAAAAATTTTGTCATCTAACTTGCCTTTATCCGATAAAGACTTAATAAATATCTTTCCATCACAGATATCGTTTCAGTTTAGATCTTTTTTCAGATGAATTATGCAAGTTTCTTATTTGATTAAACAAATAAGAAACTCAAATCAGAAAACTGTATAGAAACTGCAGTTCCAGCCATATTGAGTATATAAGAATCGAAACGCATCATCGACTCAACTAAGGCTATGAAGCAACTAACCTTACAACTTAACGTACCTAACTACCTTACTTGGCGACACTAGCCTTTAGTTGAAAATACCTTATGCAAGGTTCTTGATATCTTACACAGATTCGAACCAAAACTTTAAAACCGAATGGAAAATATCGGTGATCCAGGTGATGATGCTACGGAGACACTCCATAGCGTCGTCATCTTGATGAGCACTTAATGGATCTTGAACTTTTTCTTCTGCTCATTTCTGTGGAAAACTTCACTGCAACTCAGAAAAACAACAGAGCCACACGAGAAATGCAGATTCTCAGCATTAGCAGATTTCATTGTAGATAATGAATATTTTTGAATCGCAAAATTCCGCAATGCCAAAAGAATATTGTTGAATTTTTATCACGTGGTTTTGAAATTACCAACTAGGGTTATGAAGCCAACGTATTATATCTGTTTATAATATTGCAACATCATTTTCAATTATTAATTTCAACATTATATCTGAGATATAATGTTGAAATGTGAAATTTTGAAACTACCGCCCCAGTTTGGACTTCTAAAAGTCACAGCTATCAGATGTATTTCCGCAACAAAACGTGCGAAATGATCACAAATTGGTCGAAATGCAATGCAAGAGAACCCGAAAAACATTTTTATGGCAATTCCATTCAAAACAGGTTGTTCAACCTGTAGATGTTAGTACCGTAGAGATGGGAAGACGAGGAAAAAGAAGAAACTTATTAGATTTGAGGGATCTGTAAATCGTACTCCTCAAGAAATACATAAGGTAGAGTATTAAAAAGGAACGAATGAAGACAAAAAAGAAAAATTTGTTATGGGAGTGAACTGTGAAGGGGAATTTTAACAGTTAACGGGAACGTGTTTTAACAGATTTAAATGACGGCGGTGAAATGGTGCAAGTTCTAAGGATCTTATCAATGGAAATATTTGTATAAAATGCAAATAGCAGAAACTGAAAATCTCTCCGGAGGA
Source organism: Typopeltis vanoorti (assembly GCF_054136105.1). NCBI lineage: Eukaryota > Metazoa > Arthropoda > Arachnida > Uropygi > Thelyphonidae > Typopeltis > Typopeltis vanoorti. The sequence goes on along the minus strand of NC_143573.1, from coordinate 77,416,490 downwards.
ATGGGGTGAATCGCTGAGGGATGGATCAACCTAATTGCTCTATTCTGCACTAAGTATTTTAGGGAGAATCTGTTAGGGGAATCTCCCCAAATGTTAAAATACTGTTCGATCGGTGGACGGACTTGTATATAGTTAATAACTGTTCAGTAGTAAAGTAGACCCTTGATCGAAAAGGAACCTATTTTTTGGATGTTGGAATTAAAGTAATCCTAAGAAGAGAAATCTCTCTACAGATTTAGGTGTCATCAAAAGTAAAAATGGAAGAAAATGCTTTTATTTGTTAGAAATAAAACAGAGCTATGTTTTAGTATCATTGAAATTAACGCTATCTGAACTCCATTAGTTAATGGTTTGAAGATCACATTTTAAAAAAAATGGATTTTCTAAATGTATATTCTGGCAGCTTCTGTGATTTGTATAGCGCAAACCTTGTCGAATGGAGAGAGCCTTGGTATACAGAAGAAACACGTGAAAGAATAGCCTTATAAAATAATCGCAATTTCAGGATAAAGATCCAGCACAGGTGGTGTGCATTCACACAAAAAATTGCAGCTGGCTTATAAAAGTCAGCACGTAGACCATATGGGAAAACTTAAATAAGCTTGTGCGCCAAACCTGGTCAAATGCTTTAGAGATATCACGACTATACCTGACAATAATATGCGACATTGAATTACTCTTTCTACCTTTGTTTAATGAATGAAAGCAAGTTAGTGGTGAGAAACATTAACTATGAAAGGAAGGGAAGCATATAAAAAGTAGATTAGCATTTTGAAAAAAAAAATCTCGTATCAAGTTGGAGGGCATTTGGAATTGCATCTTTTGCCAGACACGGCGGCAAAAGATGCCAAACATGTTAGAAGCGGATGACTACTATTCTGTTTTAGTCGTATATTGTACAATATTTTTGTAACTTTTTAAGTTGTTTAATTAAAATGTTAATCACTGTTTTTTTAATTAGGAATACAAAATTAGGCAAAAAACATTCTCTGATATGATTTTTAGTAGCATTTTCAACGATGCATTTCTTTTACTGTAAATTTGCGCTTTATCTTTCACATGTCCTTTTGGTTGATCTCGAAAACGAGGTGGTTGAAGAAAAAAAAATGCACTGAGGAATATGGCCTAATCTATATGATTAAATAATATGCAACGCGTTGTTCAGCAATTCATTATCAAAAGCATCCAAATTCTCATATTAGATTTATGGACTTTACCGTTTGAGATAAATCTAATAATATAATTCTTCATTTCTACCTTCATATCGAGGTCATCATCAGAAATGTATACACCAAAATAAAGTAATCTAACATGGTTCTATTTTAAGCTACCTGACGTCTAAAACTAATTAACCTACCTGGCCTGACCTCTTGTGGCAAAATAAATTAAAATAAAAATGCTTACATTAGTGAGTGAGTGCTTACAGCCAGTAAGAAAAATCCTATTTTTGGTAAACAGTTATTAAGCCGCTGTGATGAGTATTGCAACTTTATATTCATGTATTTATTCACAGCTTACTCCTGATGATTCTTTGCTTGACATATTTTATGCTTTGGTCCTTCACAAAAAACTTCTCTCATGTTGATTTTTTTTTTTTACTCTCGAGTAACCAACAGTTGATGTGATGATCATAATTAGTAATACTAAATATCTAATGAAGTTCATATCATCTATTGACTACTTGAAAGCAAAAACTTCGATAAAGAAAGAAGACAGCCGTAATTTGTTTAAAGAATTAAAGATAAGATAAACTATAAGTCGGGCAAAGAATTAACAGAAGTAGACTCTACATGAATACATTAATATCAAGGAACAAACTGACTATGGGTTTAAAAAAGGTGTCAAAAATAGGGATTTTTTTGATTGGTTGTTAAAGTAAAATAATAATCACAGTTTATTTTAATAGGTCAGAATAGGCAGGCTAATTGGCTTTTAGATATCTAATTTAAGATAACACAGTGCTAACTGATTTGTTGTTTAGAGGTGTACGATCTCCCATTTTGAGGATTTGATGGAGAGAAAATTTATAAATTTTGTTAAACAGCGGGCGAACATATTTACCTTATACACGCCGTGTTTTTCCGTTAGCTGGTCAAACATGCTGTACATGGAATTCAACATCGATACCACTTGCATTGGGGTTATGCGGCTGCAGATCTCCGTGAAAGTTACGACATCGCTGAAGAGGATCGTCACCGACTCAAAATACTGTGGGGAAAACAAAAGAACAATGAAAAGCATTTTCTCGTTTGTTCAAGTAAAACATTAATAAAAATTAGTCTTCACAAGGTTCGTGACTTAATGCTTCTTATACGTAAAGTCATTGATAATTTCTTATCAACTAAGCATGAATCGTTATCAGTGCAGAATTCTTGCTCTCCCCTTTCGTGGAAATTTCCGATGTGCGTTGCTGCTATCGCAACTTATTTACGTTAAGTTTGCAGAACTTCTGGAATAAATTAACATAACTGACGCTGGTGACGAATTAAAAATGCTAATTGAGGTATACCTGTTTAGGATTCGTTTTATAGTACCACATTATTGACTACGATTACCGATATTAGAAGCATAGTGGGGCTATTGAAATTACGTCCAAACGACTAATATTATTATGCCAGAAAATTGCATTTGTTTCCCCTCCGGTTTGACTTTTGCAGGACGAAAAGCGTTTGCATCACCGAATGAAACCGACTAACTGACCTTCGTTTTGGATTATTCTTCCGAATTATGATCAGGCAGATAAAAGCTGTATTTATCTGCCTGATTGGCAGATAAATGTAGCTGTTCACTGGCTATTTTCTCTCCAGTTTTACTCTGAGACTGGATAATTCATCTTAACATACAAATCCCAGATGAAGGTTTTCATCCTACACAGGATTTTAAAAATGTCTTTCTGATCAGTCGGTGTAGATGAAGCCCTTTGGTCGGAAAGACCTGAGTTCAATTCCTGTCCATGACGTGAAGACTAAAGGTGAGTTAGCCGGTCTCGTAAGGAGGTAGAGAGTTTTTCACCCAGAAACTCGGGTTTTTCGTCCCTCAGAACAGATAAACCGGCCCCTTGACATATACGGATCCACAACCATAAAATACATACTTAGTCCCTCACTAGGTGGGCTCAACCAGTCCCTAGGGACGGTGGAGGAATGGGAGAAATCCTATACGAATACAATAAAAAAAATGCTAATTTAGTCCTACGCGAAATTCGAACTCGGGTCTTTCTAACCGCGAAGCATATGTCGTCGGCATCGAGTCAGTTAGTTGAAGATCGTTTTTTTTTTTAAAAAAAAAAATTCAAATCAGAACTGAAAATACAGCCGTTGATAGCCACAGCACAACGATGTATCATGATTTTAGCTGCAGCACTAAAACCAACTGACCGACCCATCGATAGAATCTCGAAACGGCAGTTTAATTAGTACGCGTAGTTATATATTGAGTGAAAAAAGTTATTACCCTCACTCACGGAAACTGATTTATCGTTCTTCACCGATCATCTAAATTATACGATAAGAAAACCATTCTGATCATCACGGAAACTAAGATAGAACTAATTTTCTACACATATGTAATCAAAAGTAAAACGGGCGTGAAGTCTAACTTAATACAAAAGCTAATTATCAAACTCCTCATTACCTCTAATTATTATCTCCTTCGAAGGAATTAGCAGTGACTTGCATACATTTGAGCCTTTGCATCTCTTCTGAAAGCTGACTAGACCGAATACTAGACAGACTGAACTCTGCACCTGTTTCTCTTGTTTTTCAAACCGTATAAAAATTTTATTCCATCATAAAATAATGGGATAACTGCGTCTTAGTAGGAGGTATTACGATACATGATCGCCTGAGGGTGATGTTAGTGTAAGAGCCTGTCTCATAACATTGACAGTTCTCGTGGCTTGGTACCTGCTTTTCTTGAAGTGTGAACACCGCCTTAAGTGACCAATTCTATAGTTATAACTTCGCTCTTGTGCTCATTAAAATACCTTCCAACACATCCAAAGAAACTAAACTTTGAAAACTAGATTTTACCTTGTTCATTTTCAACTTACTTCGACTAAGGCAAACGAAACTGAGCAACAAGCTCACATAGAAAAAGTGTTTCTAAACTGTGGCCCACGTGGATTCCAACAAATTTCTTATTGGAATCCACGTAGGCCAAAACTATCCCAAGCAGCCAGAGAAAGTTTTCTTTATACTTGCCAGACTAAGTATTGATTGCAGGCAACACATCCACAGAAATGCATCAGCAATCGATGAGTTAATACCACAGATATGAACAGCACTTTCTAACTAGAATTCCTCATGCTGATGCGAATGTCTAGCGGTTCTATATCGAGGCCGATTACAAGAAGGTCGAGAGAAGGGAGGGAGTAATAATGGCATATTTCTACGATCGCTAAGAGAAATTATATACGCTAATTTTATAAGTAAACCGATATACTGTGATGAGAAAATTTAAATGGAATCTAGTAAGTAATTAAGGTTTAAATGATCCATGCAGCGCAGATTGGAAATAGCGTTTTCATTGGATTGATCGTTCAAAAAGAAAAATAAATAAAACGCCGCTCTGACATCTTCTCCATTATAATTATGGAAACTATAAATTTAGGCGGACTTTTAGGTTGACCACAAACTTTTATCTGTTCGTGGGCAGCCTCCCGAAAGCAACAACTTGTCAATCTTAAACTAAGGCAAAGGAAATGGAGCAGGAGTAAAAAATAAGGGAGGACCATTCCTACGCTCCCCAAAATTGTGCAGTTCTTTCACATCCTCACTCCATATTTAGACGAAAACTTTAGCCAGCACTTGTCTCAAATTTCAGTCTTCATTCCTGATCCTAGAAATCTCATCTAAATTACAAACAATGAAATACTTAGAAGAACCAAGTTCTATCATTAAGCAGAGCTGAACTCTCAAACTAGTTTATTCTCGCAACTTGTCCAGGTAAAATTATGTTAATTCAACATTTTAATTTTGCAAGCATCGAATAACACAGACAGAAGAATTAGACAAATGTTCATATAAAGAAAGTTAATTTTTTTATAACTTACCCAGTAAGTTCATTTTTTTTCGATAACAGAATGAGCATAATTAAACATTTGTTAGCGTTTTCAAAATTAGTTCATGTTCGCCTCGTTTTGATTGCTTTTTTGAGTGTTCAGATTGCAAGGATCGAAATCCTCTCTCGAGGCTTATCAATCAATATCGTTCATACGCGATGATCATCTTGTGGAATCCGAAATCTCAGAGATCAGGTTGCAAGAATTAAACCTGATCTCTGAGATTTCGGATTCCACAAGATGATCACCGCGTATGAATGATGCTGACTGATCAGTGACATTTACACGTGTCGTGTGTGTGATGACGTAATACTGGAGCTGTCGGTAATGGAGTTATACTGTATATTATATACAGGGTGTTCGGGATAAATTTGACAGTTTCGTAAGGAAAAAGAAAATCTTCTTTGTATCTATTAAATTTAATGAATTGACAAAAAAACATTACAGGCAGAGTTAATTACAATACTATCAACAAGATTTACTCAAAATAACCACCATTAGCATCGATCACAGCTTCAATTCTGCTTCGGAACCTCGAACAAGCTGATGCTACAGTCTCCCTGGGAAGGGCCGCAAAAACTGTTTTAATTTTATCCATTAACTGGGCTTTTGTATTACTGGAAGTGCGATTGGTGTCTTTTTCAACTGCGCCCCATACAAAATAATCCATGGGGTTAAGGTCTGGGGAGTTTGGAGGCCAAACATTTGGACTGGTGAAGTCGTAGAAATTTTCAGACAACCATTTTTGACTTTTCCCAGAGGTGTGGCAAGGGGCCGAATCCTGCTGCCATACATACGGCCTACCATTGGCTACCCTTGTTATCCAGGGCTTGACTACAGTTAGCAACTCCACGAACAAAGCCCGAATTCCAATGCCAGGGTTCTTCAACACCTGTTCCTGCAGATTTGCGAGGAATTCTGCTGTACGAACGCAATCAGATCGTCTGCTAGGGATCTTTCTTCTTGCTACATCCTCGTAGTCACCATTGCAAGTCTCTAGTTCATGCCTGATTGTTTTTACTGTATTCAGGGAGCATTGGGCAGCAGTCGTAATATCCTTATTTTGATGGCGGGCACGAATCATCATGATACAAGTTATTCTCTTCCATGATTCAGGTGGGTTCCAGCTATCCCTCCTTTCTGACATCTTGTATATGAATGAAGAAGGGTCCAAACTTTTAAATGAAGAGAAGTGTGTGTTAATACATGTAACTTACGGAAAAATATAATTAATTATAAATATGTCAAATTTATCCCGAACACCCTGTATATTGTATTCAGTGCACATAATTATATTAAATCATCTACTTTCATCTAAAAATAAATTTCTAAAAATAAATGTCATGTCATGTTACTCTACAGTTTACTTAAAGTAAACTGTATTTAGATAAAAAAAGATATTTCTAATGCAATAAAAAGGTCAGCCGAGTTAATCTCAAGCTACGATCAGGAGCAATCTAGTTGCTGACAGCGAAAGCAGTTCTTCCATTTAGTCATCTTATCTCGCGCTTTTACTTCTCTGTATTTCCTGCTATTTCTTGTTACTTTTTTTAAAGATGTCTTATGACGTATGGCTTGTCTCGAAAACGTATGAATACTGTACCTTAGAGCAATCCTGTAGCCCTTTATTCTGTGAACTTAAATATTCTGCAGTTCTATATAATTTAAATAGTTTAGAATTGTGCGTAATAAATGCCTTAGTGAGCAGATGTGTTGGCGTTCTGCCAAGGCATTTGAAGAGAGAAAAAAATATATATCGTAGATTGTTTTCTTATCTTGTAAGGTTTCTTACATGTTAAAAAATATTCAGTCATTTCATACACAAAATAGTGCACGCTAAAATGAGATCTGCGTTGTATTCTGATCTATAAAAAGAGTGACCAAAATGTATATACTGCGCACCAGGTGTCGAACAGGTCGGTTAAGAGACAGATAGGAGATTCGGATAAGGAAAGCCGTGTTAAGTTCGGCGATATGAATAGTAGAAATTCTCCTTGTTCTCATCTCTTGAATTCATATCGTGTAATTTCAAAGGAAGAAATGAGACAAGTTCTAGTATACCTATTGAACCTTCGATGTATGGAAAGTTCCTACTGGAATACTCAATAATAAATATTCGATCACTTTTGATACTTTATTCGTTCGTTACTTTGTTTCTATGAACTGCATCTGCAAGCTAATGTAGTGGAAACAAAGGAAACGTATACCCGGATGTGGCATCCTGCTTCCTCGTGTTTCTGTTTTGTGACGATTCAGATAACACGTTCGCTCTACATCTAAAAAAGAGTATTAAAAGAGCACTAAACCATGATGATATCTTCTTTATGTTGTTATATTTTTTGAGTATCATATTGATTTCGCATTCGTATTCCATCTCACGATTCATTTACCGGAAAATGGCATACCATTAAAATGTTGAGAGAAATAAATACTAACATCCGAGTGAAGTTTTCTTCGTTATCTGCCTTCCTGAAGCTGTTATCTGATATATTTCGATACAGTTTTTAGATATGCGATCTCCAAAATGTATCACAATAGTTACCTATCGATTTTATAGAATAATGTGGGAAAGGCAGCATGTTAAGGAGTAGCATAGAGGAAACCTCTTTTTTTACTTAAACATAAATGAAAAATATAAAGACCAAGAGGAATCCTCAAAGAAATAACGTAAGTTATATATAATAAAGAAGGCATTTTAACAACGTGTGATCACTGAAAAGTTTGGGTAGATGGATCTCCTATTAGCAGAATGTACACAAAGATTTTAAACCATATATTCATCGTTCAGTCTCTTATGGAGTTTTACGGGAAAATGTCACATGATTCACTCATTTCATATGTAAAGATCAGATGTGTTTGTCATACAAATTTGCACTATTCGGCCTATCAAATTTTGCTTGTGTTTTTCAGCTTGATTCTGAAAAAAACGCACTCTGTTTGGATCCAAAATTTGATTTCCTCGAAAGTTCAACAGCTAACTTTGCTCATTTCGAGTTATGAGTACCTTTCGCTTTAGAGGTTTTTGTGCAAAAATTCTCAGTTGACAAAGTATAGAAAATTAAACACGTACATAACTTTTGTGGTTTCCAAATATTAAATCCTAAAAATATGTACCTAAACGTTTTACGTAAGATTTGAAAATTCGTAGGGAATTTTCTGTTTTTAAGCACAAATTGCTTGGAACAGAAAAATACTTAAATATAACGTGAGAAAAAAAGGTGTTCTTTAAGTGTTGATAATATCCGTGTGCGTATTAGAGAGATTCCACACACACACAAAAAAAAAAAAAAACATTCATCTGCAGTAAGATATCTTCATTAATAAAAATGCGACTATTGCAGTTGAGTAATCCAGTGTTTTTTTTCCTCCTTTCTTTTGGGTGAATGTGCACGCCCGCGCACTTCAGTCTTCGTTTATAATAAACGTATCGTCCATAAAGAAAATCTCATGGCAGCTACTTTCAAATTTAACTTTTTTCTATCGAAATTAAAACTTCGTATACAAGTCTAAATAAAATTTTCTGCATGGATATTCAAGACGGTAATGCACGAAATGTTTTAACGCATAGGCTTATGAGGATATTTCACTACTCTCAGAGCACTTTGCACCATTCTTGATTTAAAACAAAAAAGAAAAAGAAAAAAAGTCGCAGATGGATTTAATAAGTGGCGTACCTTGAAATGTAAGGAAGCAGATTCACTTCTGTTTCTTTTGGAACTTAAAAGCCTGCTTAGCGAATTCTTGCGCCAAATGAAAAGATTGGCGAGTGCATAATAACTGCGTATATTCATTTTCTTAGAGAATATCTGAAATTTAAGCTTTCGTCTTTACTCTATTGAAAAATAATTCGATTTCTGGAAAGATTAAACGAGTTACCATTTTATCATAAAAAAAAGTTTGTGAATGTAAAAGATTTCTTTGAAATTTTCACTGGCAATTAAGTTTGTGACGTAAGGTTGTACCAACCTAAGGATTATAACTGATTTAAAGCGCAAAGTTTAGTTCCTAATTGAAATGAATAGATAATTTCGAATATAAAAATGATGTGTTATCTTGTATATAACGTCTGTTTTACAAAAGCTAATGTACTGAACGTGCAATAGAAACCTGAATTTAAAAGTTTATAACAAACCAAAAACATGTTTTCAGTTTTGTACAAAGCGCAGAATAATTCATTTCCCCAATCATAGTTTTGATTTGATATGACATTCGTTGCAAATAAATAAATAAAACTAATCCAGTTTAGCAAGTTCAGGAAAGAATTTCGGTTCGTGCCCCAGTATGAGCTTAAAGTTTTGCTGGCTTTAATTTGTCCAAGTGGTTAGCATATCTGCTCTCCAACCAACTGGATGAGGGTTCGAATATTTGAATTGTTTTTAGGTGGAGATGAATTTCATCGCCAGGTGTAAGATCAGGCCCACGCTTATTGGAGGCCTGACGTGGTTTGAACATGGTCCCTAGAGGAGGTTTCCGAAAGTACAAAAATAATAAATAATGCTAAAAATACAGATTAAAAACGGAAAAAATATCCTACGTCCTCCCCGGATACTAATGCACTATAGTTATCCCTTCGTGGGTGGGAGGTACATGGGGGAGGGGGGAGTATGAACAGATTTTCTTGGCCTTTCTTCTACCAGTTCGAGTTAGTTGATCTTGATCCTAGTAAAGATCAGTTTCTCCTGTAATGTCAGGTTTCTTAATTAACATAAGTGCTAGGATTTATGGCTACCAGATTGTAGCAGTTGCCTTTCTCCCCCCCCCCCTCCCATCGATATCTTGATGGGGGGGGAAATGAGGAGATTAGCCCTACCATTTTGAAGACAGATAGGCAGCTACTTTTCAATCTTCATTGAGGGAGTAGCTGCCTATCTGTCTTCAAAATGGTAGGGCTAATCTCCTCTGGAATAAAAGGTGTTACAGGATTTATTTAATACAAAAAATATGAGAAAAAAAATAGTAGGTGCTCTCTGCTCTGTATACAAAAGTGAAGAGCACACCAATTCAGAAACTTCAGGGCTACCTGAAGTTTCTGAAATTCAGTATTTGTCGAATTTTCAGTGCAATTCACTGACTTTAGGGCGCTGTCCCTCTTTACAATAAGTTTCGTTTGTTTTATCGACTTAGCCTGCGTGTCATTTTATTCCAAATTTCACCTGTCAGCAGGGACAACTAAAAGATATTTGAACCCAATACGCGTTGTAAAGGATCCAGTTTTAAGTAATCAAATTGCCGGCCTGGTTGGCCGAGTGGTTAGCGTATCCGATCTCCAGCCAAAAGGCTGCGGATTCGAATTCCGCCATGGATGTTTGTGATTGTCTGTGAAAGTACTAGTAGTTATGGTCGGCGGTAGATGGCGTTGGTGTAGATGACGAAGGTAGTTGCGGTTGGTGGAGACGGAGAGTTGTAGAGTAGGCGCTCTCGTTTGATGAGTCTTTGGACCCCCTGGAGGTGTCAAATAATAAATAATACAATGTCAAAAAAATGAGAAATTATGCGAAAAAGTAGAATTAATTGAAAGAAAAGAACAAAGCATTACTGAAAGATTCGAACTAGCATTTAAATCTCTAGTAAGTCACACGCAAGTTGCTTTTTTGTAGGTTTAATTCATACAAATGTGTTTCTTTTGCCGTTAAGAAGTCTTGAATAAGACGTTTTAATTATCAAGTTAAAATAAAAAGACGTTGCGGAGTTTCAGTCCCGCATAAGGTCAACATATTTTCTAATAACTCGAGGAAGAGGAAGCTGTCGGATACCCTGAGGAAGCTGATAGTTTCTGTAAAGACAGCTTCTGACTTTACAGCGACAAAGATGAGCGAGATCGGACGGATTCAAGCATCGTTGTTTCAGCAATGGCAACCAAGGAAATGCCACATCAACGAACCGTCTGGCAGGAAAATTCAAATCCTTCCGTCGAACGACTTGATGATGTCTGCTATTTTGATTGATTAAATTTTGCAGTAATGTTAGAGAGAGCTGAGGAATTACACCAAGAATAATTTGAGCACACTTCACTTTTTCCTGAAAACGATCGATAACTTCATCTTCAGCATCACCGAGTTGAAGCCGGATGAGATCTTCCATGAAGTACAACACGAATGTCCATACGTGCACCGGTTGATGATTGACAGATAAGTACATCCGACTAATTCCATACCTCACCAGTAAAAGCAGCGTAGCGGCCGGTATAGGCGTGTCGTAGAGCTCAAACGTGTATAGAGAGAAGCTGTCAACAACCCTGACCTTGTTGAAATTAGCCACGCGGAGGAAATAGGACAAAGGAGAGTCTCGCACGATTCTTTTATTAGGATCATCATGCCCAGACCACGCCCAGAGTTCCGTTATTTTGCTGGGATAAACATGTTCTTGTTCTCGAAGACGAGTGCAGCTATCCACGCGTAGTATGCACATTAGAACTTCTCCAGCAATTTTCACGTCGGCGATGTTTTCCCAAAAGCACACCTTCGCCAGAGAGTAGCTCGTATTCTCTAATATATTTAGTTTTCCTAAATTTTTCAAACACCTATCGTGTCCCATATTTTCGTGTCTATATTTGTAATATAAATTCAACGCAGTTCGGATGTTTGTGTCTTTTTCCTCGCTCGGAGGATGTTCCCTGTCGTCAGAAGAATTTAGAAGCGTTTTAACGGCTGAAAGAAGTTCCTCCAATACATTTAAATCCTGTGTAGAGCAGACAGGAAAATTTGGTAGCTCAGTCATATTTCCATTGTGTCAAAACAGCTATTTTTATCATTATCGCTTCTATCATTATTGGATATACAACTGTTATAGTTAATATTGTTGGTGATTTGTTCGAATCATCAACAATGCTTTCCAGAATACACATGCCAATTCCCGCGCTCATACTAGCTCTCCTGAATATATTCTTTTTAATAATTATGTGGGTGAGTATGGCGCTATCTTTTTCTTTCTGTCGTTCTGTATTTAGAGATGATCTAAATCTAATGCATCCGAGCGACGGACGATTAATGTTCTAGTGATTTATAAATAAATAATATTAGCGGCATATATTATGTCATGTAGTTTAAAAACATTACCAGAAGTCGAAGAATATTTAAGTACAAAAACGACTAATTTTTTCATTCCTTTTGTTATATTAACAATGCATCGAGCATTAGAATTTCTTAGCAGTAAAACTGCAAAGGCAGTGTTGATTTAACAAGAAAGGGGATGTTCTGCTGGATATTTGCTTCTTTTTTTTTTAAGCTTGGGGTCATAACCTTTCCGACAAAAAAAGGTTTTCTTTATAGTCTTTGTAAACGACACAGAAAAAGAGATTTTTCTTCTGCTAAGCATAAAACACGAGGAATTGATTCCATACAAGCGGAAAACTTGCTGACTCGACAGTGTAATCAATTTTCTAATTAAAAAAAGCGAAAATATTCTTGTTCTACGCAATGCTCCCCTCCGTCAGTTACCCTGCAAATGTTTTACCCACAATATGTCTGATCCTATGAGAAACACCTGCAAGAATAAGACGAACTAATTCTATTATTTAGGTAAAGAATATTTAAGTACGAAAAAAAAAAACACAATTATCTTAATAAACGAGGCTTCCATAAGCTAAACACCGATGATGTTCCAAAGAGATTATTTCTCTAATCGAACATCTTCAAGAAAGGAGATCAATATGGGGAAAGAAGAAATGTTGAGGTATGAAGACGAAAAACAATTAGCTAGACTGTAATTACGTTCGTGAACGAATTTGCATCTTAGATATGCCACACACACACCCTTCTCGAGATCTGCACTGATTCAGTTATAGCATTCTTTAACAAGACTGGAATATTTTAAGCCAAACCCGAAATTCTTGGCGTATTAATCAGTATTCATTTCCCGGTGAACAAGTCACTTTAGTGAAAATTATCTTTTCTGCAACCCCCCCCCCCAAAAAAAAAACTAATAAACGTAATACAATCTGTACATCAAATTAATGAAAAATAACGAGGTAACTCAAAGGAATAGGCAAGATCTTTCTAATATTAAGAGAAAGTAAAGATGTTTCAAATACACGTGACTTCATAGCTACAAAAAATAATTCACAGAGAATTGAATCCGCATTGTGAATCAGTTTTCGTTCATAGCCTCAAACAATAAATACGAAAGTCTCGAACCCAAAGCTTTTTCATTCTCTACGAATTTTGTATCTGTTATGTAAAACGTGCACCAAGTACGGGGAAAGGCGGTCAGCTGCGATTTCGAAGCACGTGCATTACTGATGTCATTTTTAATCGTGACAGTGGTGGTGTTTCCGCTGTTTGTGTTATTGCTCAAATTCCGCCGGGGAATTTCGAAGTTTGAAATGATTTTAACTTCTGAATTGCAACAACTTCGTACTAGAATAGCAAAATCCCAATTCAGAAGTTGAATTGAAAGATCTTGCAATTCAACTTCCTACAAGAAATTTGGTAAAAATAATCGACTGGTTCGACACGGCTAAAACATTGTGAATTACAGGAGTTTGAGTTTTTCTCCTGCTTTTATAATTCTTCCTTTCATTTTAGTCCCATCGCGTCCAAACTGTCGGGGAAGAACCAACCTCATTCTAGATGCAATCAAAAATGGCTAAATGATGCATCCGTTTAGGAGTGTTTAAGCGGGAAAAAATCCCCCAAACGCCCTCATTGTATGTCCAGTTGGGCTGAAATTTAAATGAACACAAATATGTTAAAAAATCGAGGCACTGCATGCAGCATTATCTGGCTTAAGGAATGACTCCTTAAGCATCAAGACACTTGAATATTATATCTATTACAAAGCAATAGTAACTCATCGCATGATCAATTCATTTGGCTGATGGATTTACGTAAGGCTCCAGGTCAAGTTCCAGGACAGTGAAACCGTCAACAACGCTTTTAATTTTAAATGGTTTATATTCTTTTTGGAATGGAATCCCCTCGCCCCCATTGCTTTACGTGTTTTACACCCAAGGGTGTAAACTATAGCACATTAGTACCGTGGGCGGGGTAAGGAATTTTTATAATCTTATTTTTTACTTAATCTGGTAACCCTCGTTTAGAGACTAAATATTCAACGCTTTTCAAGGTACTTCAGGTCTCCAACAAGGAGGCAGCGATCTCACACCAGGCGAAGAAATTGTTCTTCCCCACAATCATCCATGAACCCGAAGAATTCAAACCCGCAGCCTGTTGGAGTGCAGGCACGCTAAAGACTGCCAAAATAACCCCGCGTGCTTTATTAAGTGTTCCTTATTGGAACCACACGTGATCATAAATTCCAAAGCCACTATTTCATATGCAATAAAAGCAGATTAAAAATATTTTACCGATAACCTCTGATTGCCCACAGTACGCCACCTTTAGTATTCCGAGAACACTACCAAAGCAGATTCGAATAGAAGAGGAAATGCGTTCACTTCTATTTTAGGAAACTCCTCTTTCTAAAACAGACCACCGTTCTATTTTCGGAAGAGGCATACCGATGTCCATCGACTGACAACCGATGAACGGGATGCGAGACTCAGCCTTGACATTTGTCAAATGTTTTCCCATTCTTCCTGGATTTGAAAAGTATCACCCATATCAAATATAGTCCTCATTATTAATAGCGAAGAAGATTTGAAATCCGTGATCATCAAAACAAATCAAATTAGCAATAAATATAATGTGAGCATAAATTTCAATAGAACTAAAATAATGACAATAAGGAAAGAAAAGAAACGAGTTCACATTGATATTGATAATAAATACATTGAGCAAGTAACTCAGTTTAACTCTTTGGGATCACTCGTCACTGAAGATCTAAATATACGAAAACAATAAACCATAGAATAGGTTTAGGTTGGTGTGTAATAGGAAAGCTAAATAAAAAATTTTAATGCTAATAAAATAAGTGAAACAGCTGAAATTAAAAATACACAACTCAATGGTATTGTCTGTGGTCCTCTACGGATCTTAAAGTTGGATAACAAAGAAAAAGAAGAATAAAATTATAAGCATTTGAATCCAAATGCTTACGAAAAATAAACAAAACCAGATGGACTGAGAAAAGGACCAATCAAATAGTGAGGGGTGAATTAAATTACAAGGAACTAATGTTAGACGAACTAAATAAAAAGAGGTTAAATGGTTTCGGCATGTAAACAGAATGATCAACAGAGATTACTTTATATCACTCTACAGGGACAGAAAACCACCAAACGGACAAGGGGAAGACCAAGAATAAGCTGGATCACCAATGTCAAGAAAGCTGCTAAGATCAACAGCCTTCAAGATCTTTCAAGAAAGACTTTATTAAGAAAAGATGGACTCATGAAGTACTCAACCCGTCTTGACGGAAGAGAATCAAATCAATAGTAATAAAATCACAAGGATTGGCATTCAGATTATCGTCCAACATCTGATTTTCTCATGGAAACTTCAGCATCATAATTTCTACTACATTTCGTTGAAGATTTTAGAAAAAATTGGAATTTTGGATCTTGTTTACTAAAATCTGTTAAGCCAGGGGTCTTAAACCTTTCAGACAGTGCGGGCCGCATTAAACATTTCAATGAAGCTCGCGGGTCACTAAGCTATACTGCGGTATTTAAAATTGTAAGATGTTTTCCAGATTCACAAGGAACGCTGTGCATTTGACACTTTACATAACATCCTATAAAAATAAACAAACTCAGCTTTAAGAGCGTAGGTAGAAGTCAGTCTGGTTCATGATAAGTAAATACAATCAATACTTGAAAAAAGATAATTTAATGAAGAAAACATTCATTTTTTACAATGTCAATGGGCAACTTGTCGATGTTGGCATTAATGTTGGAAGTCGCTATGCGCAGAGTATTCTCGAGATGTTGATCCGTAATCTGAGTTCTTTTCTTGGACTTCACATGTTTCATTCTGGAGAAGATCTGCTCACATAAGTATGTGCTTCCTAACAAAGCGCGCATCTTCAAAGCATGCCGGCGAAGATTAGGAAATGCGTCCTCAGAAATGCAGTCTTTGTAAAATGTAAGCAAGGGCACATTGAAGAATTTTTCTCTCATGGCTTAACAGTTAAGCCATCTTAATTTTCCCGATTTCAATAAGAACATTTCTGGGGAGGAGAACGATTCAAAATACATAAAATGAAGACAGCTGTGGGTTCAAATGCATAAGTGGTGTGATGTCCTTTCACAATAAAACCGAAACTAGCCTTACTTATAACTGCTGGGATGTCTTCCCATCTTCCTTTGTCATATTATGGCAGTATACAGAGGTTAATCCTATTTGTATAGTTTATACGAAGAAATAAAAACATTCTGTCCAGTCCGAGTAAATCATCTTTAATTGAAAATTTCTTGTTATATCTCTAGAGTTGTTCACCTTTTCCATAAATAGGATGTCTTATCAGCTGTCCATAGAGAAGCTTCAATTATTTCCTTACTTTTTAAACTGTTTCCAGATCGTGATGAAGACTTTAAAAGGAAAATCTTTGAAGTGTAAAAGGTTGTTCTTCTGAATAATCATTAAATGTCAGAAAAATTTCAATTTCTGCTCAAAACAAATTAATTTTCTTCGGTGTGAAATGTCAAACCTAATAGTACAGGCCCAAGGCATTGTGCACTTGAACTTTGTGATTAACAAATAATAAAAGCTACTTCCGCTTTCTTCAATATAAAATTCACAACTCTTTTTTATTCGTTCCCTTTCTAAAACTAATGCGTTCAGCGATTCATCTTCGTTGTGCAGCTCCTTACACCTTTCTGCTTCGTTATAGCAGGTGATGTTTTACCTTTAAATTTATGGGTGCAGCACGAGAAAAGTGTGGCTGTCATTCCACGAGTTTCGCATGTCTGCTTTCTATTGAGTTCCGCTTTTCTCTTAACATTACTCTCAGGTTCCACTTTTCTCAATATCGGTCTTGTACGTCAAGCCATTCATCATTGCCTTTAAACGCAGAAGCGCTCTTGGCTAAGTATAGACAATTTATTCATTACCTTTTAGTGACAGTCACATATCTGACCTATAAAATTAAGTATCCTTAACCATTTTACCACTAAAATGGTTTAAGTTAAACTAAAGGTCAGATGACTGGAAATAGTAAAGATCAGAAAGATGGAATACGTATGAAATCCGTCCTGATAGTGGATAGTTATATGCTAATGGAGCTAATATTATTCACTCCAGGTTTCTTATTTCATTCATTTTACTATCACGCTATTCTTACATTTAACGCAATGTTACCTATAGGTCCGGTTTCACCCTTACTTGTTTCTTTTCAAAAAGAATTATCACTAACTCGTGCGTTATGTGGCAACAAGTAAACTTCAGCACCAATAAACATGATATGAAGAATTTAGATAAATTTATTAATTCCTTGCTGACCAGACCTCTTATATTTATGTCACCTTTTCTTACAGGATTGGAAAACGAAATGATCCTTCTTTGAGTCTAATTCCTAGGATTATTATACAGCGGTCGGAAAGGAACGCCCATGATTCGAAGAACTTCAACAATCTCCTGATGGTTTAGTTCGAACAAATAAAAGGTGTTCTCCACAAAAAAAAATTAGATTATCCTCTTAAAACTTTCTAATTATTCTACTCAGAGAATCGATCACTCTTCTATTACATAAACATTTCCATTAATCTAGGCCCGTAGAGCCTCCCAGTAACTTCATTGACATTAAGTCTTTGGAATGAAGGCTAGTATTAGTTCCATTCTAATCACCGACCACCTAAGTTTTCTCCAGTGCATGCAAGTAGCTCCCTCCCCAGAAGAAAATAGTTTTTCGTTTTGCAGCTCACCAAACTCGACTGAAAAGACGCACAGCAAACACATTGCCTGGACAGAAATCAACGGACATCCCAATGGGTAAGGTGCATCGTGCGATGTAATGAGTCACTTGTTTGTAGCCGGTATAAATGGGAGGAATATGATGCTCCCAAGTCAGTGGAACTGTGTCCGGGTGAAATAGAACTGCAAGAATAGAACTGACGGAGTTTGAAAGAGGTTTGGTGATAGGATGTCACAGTATAGGCCTATCTGTTCGGCAAATTGTTGTCAAATTGGGCCACCCCAGGTCAACAATCAGTGATTCCATACCATACTGAAATGGAAGTGCAGGGAGTCAGTTGCAACACTTGCAACAAGTGGTAACACTTGTTACCCACCACACTCACCGAACGCGCCCGAAGAGTGTTACGAAGGATAATGTGTAAAAACCGCCATTCATCGGCCGACACGTTGAATGTGAAGTTCTGGGCATCGATTGGAACACGAATCTGAACATGAAACATGGGTTTTCATGGTAGGACCGCAATATGCAAACCCTCCATTACCTGAACCAACATGGAGCGTCAAATCACGCTACACCCTCTACCGAGCAGATGGAAGGGTGTGGTGGATGCCTCTTACCAGAGTGCGTAACCGTAACTATGAAATTCAGAAGTCGCGGTGTGAGGGTGTGGTCCTGTTTTTACTGGTTTGGTCTCGGATCTCTGTTTGTGGCGCCACGAACACTGAACTCCGAAAGGAGTCTGAACATTCTGAACAATGCTATGCTTCCTACTTTGTATCATTTTTACGGAACTGACTATCGTCTCTTGCAACGAAACACGTGTCATGCTGCTGCTGTAACTGCGTGGTTTGTGGACATGAACGTCACCGCAGTTGACTGAACTCTCAATCTTATTGAATATCTGTGGGATGGAGTCCAAAACCTCATTACATGTTTAGAGGAGAACGGTCCAAAATTCCCATGATTGCTATCGTACGCTTGTGGAAAGCATGCCCCGTAGGATTGCTGCTGGCATCGCAGCGAAAGGAGGTCCAACATCTTATTAAGATTGTGGGCTCTTACAATGGCATCCGTTGAATTCCTTCCAAGCTCTCTCTCTCTCTCTGTGTTTCCCTGGACAAGGGCGAGGTTCCCCTCAAGGTTTGCCTCAGTTATGTGTGTGTGTGGGTGTGTATGTGTGATTAGCAAATACTTAATGTCGCAGGAATGCGCCCCCCAAGTTCGGCGACGTTGAGTTGCGGAGACTAGTTGTTCCCCTATTCCCATAAAAGGTATTACGTAAGTAGCAGATGTAATTGATTATTGATTTATAAATATTTACCTTACATTTTCCATAACGGATGATATTTCTCATTCTGTTAACAACCTAACAATTTTTCTTTACAGTACAATTTTTTATCACACTAATATGCAAATGTTGTGCTTTTTAATACTTAAATCATTTATGCTGCGCATTCCATTGTGGTAGATTATGAGTGCAAAACATCGCACAGATTATAACTGCAAAACTATTCGATTTATTTATTCGTATGAAGTTGCCTCCCTTTTTCTCTTCCGTCCCTTCTGGGGCGAGTTGAGCCCACTCATGGGGGGGGGGGTTAAGTATTTATGACTGTAGATCAGTGTGTGCTGTGGCTGAGGAAGATCCTACAGCTCCACGTCGGCGACGGGAATCGAACCTAGGACACTCCTTCGGGAATCGAACCTAGGACACTCCTTCCCCAGGCACATGGCACAGAATTCGATGAGATGCATCAACTTAATCAATTCTCTAATTGCACTGCTGTTTTAAATATTACCTCCTACATGGAAAAATTTCTTCAATGTCATTTTTTCACCGATATTCCTCAGCAATGCTTTCCCGAAGTTTGCATTGTGTAATACATTTTTGCTCCGTAATCTTGCAAAACTTCAATTTGTTGTCACTCTTTGCATATAATCCAAGGTACAACGTTAATACGACTTGTGCATTTATAGAAATTAACTTTTCATACTGAACAGTTTAGCGCAAGGATGAACAAATACAGTTGCCTCCGATTTTTATAAATTAAATTATTATTTCTCTTTAGCTTAAAAGACTGCATGAAAGTTTCGCTGGTGTCTAGCGAAACATTCGTCTGTTATGTGTGAATAAAGAAATATTACACTGAGTTCTAGCCTTGTCATTGTAACTTAGTTTTATTAGTACTGTGATGTAAACCCATACAGGAAAGCTTTTGTTTTTATTTGTGCACGTTTAGAATAAACATTTTCGTCATCTCGTAAGTTTGACAATAGTAATATAATAATGATGCGCGTTATAAATTTCTTTGGAATGCACGGGCATTCACATCTCACTAACATCGTTAGCAATCTAGATGGGAATATTCGACATACTAAATTACTGTATGCACTCCTCTTCAGGTTTTCGTGTTGAAGCACTATACGATAAATCTATTCATAATTTCACTGACATCAGCAGATGCCTTATTGACCGATAGATGGCAGCACCAGACCTGCTCCTAAATTACATCTCTCCTCTCTCCTAAAATAATTCGCATAAATGATATATTTTTTAAAAAAATGATCTTTGGCAAATTCAAAATTACCAAAGATGGATATTGAAATTTGCGTTATAGCATCTTCATTTATCTATAAACTATCAATATCTGAATAATTATGTACGGTGGGCGGGGTCTAGAAAGGTCTGATAAACACGTAGAACAAAAATGATAAGGCAACTGATATAACCACAAGAAAGAACATACTAGTAGCAGAGTTATGAAGGAAACTTATGTTCTATAATGAGAAAAGATTTCAGTAGGGAGGGAGACTTACTTTCATGTGAGTGTCATTTTATCTTAAGGACAAATGTCGCTTCATCCTCCTCACTTTACTATGAAAGCGCTGTCTTCAGGATAGCAATGTGAATCTTGAAGGAGTTAAAAGATCTCAATTTAAGTCATTTATAATTTTCTGAATATTTGACCAGTTTCGAAAGCCAAGCTTCAGTGTGAAAAGAAATCAAAAATGTAATTTATGGAAGTGTTTCAGTAAATATAGAATAATTTGAAACCGAAATTTCAGTTTCTTAATGGAAAAGAACTTATACCGTGATCTTTGAATACATAAACCCCTCATACTAACCAGTTACATTTGAAATAGAAGATGCATTGATTAACTTTATGCACATCCACGATGTTCACCTTTTGACTCGTTTCAAATTTTGAAACGAGTCAAAAGGTGAACATCGTGGATCTAAAAAGAACAGAATATGAATGAATCTGTCACTCCATAATACACTTAAAATTAACTCGAATACGTGATCCATATTACACAAATTTTTATCATTTCTGTAAGCGTTGCATAATATTTTTCATGCAGGGTGTATTTACCATTTCGTGATTAACACCATAAAGTTATTTAGTTACCTGACAAGTATCAACAGCAGCTTCACCTCTTCGAAGTCTATCGGCTACTTGTTTGGGAATCATCTGATACAGCAATTCGTCCGTTCTTTTCATTTCGACATCCAGCTTCCTCATGGATTCTTCCAGTTGTTTGCTCTTTTGCAGTTCCTAAAACAGAAAAGGTGATTGAAATAAATTCGTTTAATTGGAATACTCCAAAAAAGTTGAGCAGATACTTCAGAAATAGGCCCAGTATTCTGAAATATGTCTGAAATAATAATAAACGCAATGAATTTGCAGCTATGATACGATTTAACTGCACAATGATAAAATTCACTATCACTCTGCTGACAACAGTTTTTCTTACTTAAAATTATTTCCATAATTTATGTTACTCGTTTGTATGTTCTTTATTCAAATAGAAATAAATGAGTTATTATATAAATGAGGCATAGAAATAAATGAGTTATTTTCTGGAAGGTTGTCTCATAAAATATTAATTACTGGAAACGTACAACTTACAAAACTAGAACTGTGCCTTATTTGTGATTCAAAAAATTCACCTACTCTGCTACATAAGGGAATAGACCGCTGACATCATTAATACAACAAATAGCCGCTTCTTAAAAGAAAGAAATATAAAATTCCACACATGTCGTACATGTTTTACTTTTCTGCTTATTTGAGTCTCTTGAAAGTTTCGCGTTTCCAGAAATCTCTAACACTCATGTCACACAATGTGCTGCAGATTTAAATTTTTTCTGGTATATATAAAAGACAATTAATGTAATATTATTAATTTACTTTCCATAATCAAACCACAAAGCCACATAATTATACTGGTTTTGACTTTTATATAACTTTACGGAAAAACGGAAGGTTCTCGTTTTCTTTAGCCATTTTCAGTACACTGCTGGACGAAATCCTCCATCGAAGTACTCGAGTCAGTTCTATTTTGAGTCTTTCTATGCCACTGAGTTCTTACCATCTCTTTAATCTTCCTGTAGCTCTTTCCATCCCTAGGATACCATTCTGATATCAACTTTGTCTATTTTTCTAAGTTGCTTCTTGAGATGTGACCCGCCATTGTCATTTGGATATTTTAATGGTTGTGGTGTCTCCCACCTTAGTCTGAGCTGTGATCCAATCATTGCACTTTCTATCTAGAAGGGTAATAACGAGTAATGATCGTTCCATTTTCTTTTCGGTAATCCTCAACTTGCTGGCCATTTTTTGTACTCAAAAGTCCACATTTCACTTTCAATATGTCATGATCGATAGTTTACAACTGTCGAATACTCGAAGGCAGATTGCGATGTATCCTTTAAGTGTTTCACAGTGTTTACCAAAGGCTATCCAGCCAAGTTGCATTCTACATATAATTTCTTCTTCACAGTCTCCCTCTACTGTGATATTTTTTCCTAGGTAAACATAAGGAGTTACAATATCAATTTCCCGGTGTTCCATTTGTACTAGCTTTTTTGGCGATGCATTTATTATACATTTTTGTTTTGTCGCTGTTTATATTATTCCTTTATTTTCACTTTCTACATTCAATTCAGTTTGAGTTGAATTCAATTCGATTCAAGTTCTGCAGAGTTTCCTAAAAGAATGCCAGCAGTGAATAGTAGGTGATTTAGTTATTTTCCATTTACTATAATTCCTCTATTTTTCCAATCTAGATTTTAAAAAATCTCTTATAGGGCTGCTATAAGTAATTTAGCTGAAATCATTTCCCCGACGCCCTTTTTATAGAAAAGTGCATTTATCTGTTCGTGATTTTATAAATGCAGTTGCATTTTTATATATGACTAAGTTTTTTTCTTCTTCTTTCAATTCCTTAATTTTTAGGGCTTCTAAAATAGCTAACGTTGAAAGGGGAATCAGATGACTTTTCAAAATTAATAAATTCCATACCTAAGGGGTTTGGGTATTTGTCGTTTCAGTGATGATTTGTCTGACTCATAAGTTATCTTTGGTGTTTTCTGAATCCAACTTGCTCTGGAGGTTGGCAAAAATCGATAGTCTTTTTGTATTCTGTTGATAATGATTTTTGTAAAAAGTTTGTATATTTTTTGAAAGGAGACCGATAGTGCTCCATCAGTCTCTAGGAAATGGTATTTGCACCCGCTGCAGAAGAGCAAGTGTATATCTTAAGATAAGGCTCTTTTAAAAACTCTCAAATCAATCCCCATTCTAGATTCAATTTGTACAAAAATACCACCCACGAAAATCTACACACCCAAAGCACATTAATCTCTTAAGTAGACAAAGGGTCATCCAGTCAATATAATAATAATAATTATTATTTTATTAAGAACGATTACGCAAAAGCGTTTCAAATCCGTGTGTTGATTCCACACGCTTTCCAGTCTGTTTTGCTGATTTTAAGAGGGGAACAAAATTTTCCCGATTTTTCTCGCAAGAAAGACTCATCTACGTCTTTATAAAACCTGTTGTCTCATCCTCAGTTTACAAGCCTTACAAATATACCTCGCGTCCTAGCTACGAAGAGAATAGTCCTCTATAGCAAGCCATAATATTAAATTTTACTCTATAACTAACTCGTTAATTCAGTATTTGGTCGATATAAATTAATAAGTTCTACATGCTGATCCAATGAGAAATAATCCATTTTGCATTAGTCATTCAGGAAAGTTGTGCCTTTAAGACCATGCAGAAACATTCTTTGAATTTGGTTCAGTTTTTTTTTTCTCCTAGGAATGTAACGAGAACATTTAGGGTACATTTCTATTAAAATTGGTAACAGAACCACTATACAGGGTGTTCGGGATAAATTTGACATATTTATAATTAATTATATTTTTCCGTAAGTTACATGTATTAACACACACTTCTCTTCATTTAAAAGTTTGGACCCTTCTTCATTCATATACAAGATGTCAGAAAGGATGGATAGCTGGAATCCACCTGAATCATGGAAGAGAATAACTTGTATCATGATGATTCGTGCCCGCCATCAAAATAAGGATATTACGACTGCTGCCCAATGCTCCCTGAATACAGTAAAAACAATCAGGCATGAACTAGAGACTTGCAATGGTGACTACGAGGATGTAGCAAGAAGAAAGATCCCTAGCAGACGATCTGATTGCGTTCGTACAGCAGAATTCCTCGCAAATCTGCAGGAACAGGTGTTGAAGAACCCTGGCATTGGAATTCGGGCTTTGTTCGTGGAGTTGCTAACTGTAGTCAAGCCCTGGATAACAAGGGTAGCCAATGGTAGGCCGTATGTATGGCAGCAGGATTCGGCCCCTTGCCACACCTCTGGGAAAAGTCAAAAATGGTTGTCTGAAAATTTCTACGACTTCACCAGTCCAAATGTTTGGCCTCCAAACTCCCCAGACCTTAACCCCATGGATTATTTTGTATGGGGCGCAGTTGAAAAAGACACCAATCGCACTTCCAGTAATACAAAAGCCCAGTTAATGGATAAAATTAAAACAGTTTTTGCGGCCCTTCCCAGGGAGACTGTAGCATCAGCTTGTTCGAGGTTCCGAAGCAGAATTGAAGCTGTGATCGATGCTAATGGTGGTTATTTTGAGTAAATCTTGTTGATAGTATTGTAATTAACTCTGCCTGTAATGTTTTTTTGTCAATTCATTAAATTTAATAGATACAAAGAAGATTTTCTTTTTCCTTACGAAACTGTCAAATTTATCCCGAACACCCTGTATATGTTTACTTGTGAGAATTTACTCCTGTTGACTAACATTGAACGTCTACGAAAGATATAAATATCAAGATGTCCACTTGGCCTTTGTTTCAAAATAAAGCCTTTAATAATTTTCTGCCACCTTTCATTACTCCCCCCCCCCCCCCCACAGTATGCTGTTTTTCATATTACTCCACCTGAAGGTCCAACCGCAGCCTCGGAGACCCGCTGATTAATACGGCTTCACTCACAATTCTGGCCAAGGATCTCCTTATAATGTATTGCTCCAGGGGCTCAACTTCGTTAGTGTAACAGAAAAACTAATAAAAGGTCTTATTCAAGGCGAACGTGAACACAGAATGTGATACTAGGACGGACGGACGGAGGCTTTTCTAGGTTAACAAAGTACTAATCAGTTTAATAAAGAGAAGTCGCGATGGTTTAGCTCCGCCTGTTACTTTTGGTTGTTCAACCAAAGTATATACGCCGAATCGCATTACTGAAACAATTTGTAAAGAACAAATTCCTTTATTTTCCCACTATAAATGCCATTTTCTTCTTGTCTGGGGTTGACCCATCAGCAAATCGTCAACGTTTGCAAGTTATAAAACAAAAGATATCCAAATTTTCCAAAACTCTTCTTTCTTTAATTTTTTTGTTTGATAATCATTATCAATTAATTTGAAAAGTCGAAAGTAAAAAAAAACAAAAAAACTCCATGTCAAATGGTAGTCCCCTTTTTGTTCCCCCCCTATACTATTCTTCTGTAACAAGCATCTAATAAAAATACGACCTACACGTGATCTGTCTTATTTTTCATCTAAAGTATGCACTAAGGAGATAATAAACGTTTTTCTTTATGCAAGATTATATTTAGCGCGTTCTTTCATCCTGCCATCATTTTCTTTATCTGCTGTTTCTTCTTCCACTGCTGTTTATCAAGTCATTGTAAATTTAAGCTCGCAGACATAATACACTCTCGTGGCCTCAGATTTTTGGCCTAATGAAACCAATCATTTAACCTAATTAAATATCGCTTAGTGATCCATAGAAAAAGGTTCTCGATTATTTCTCTTCCATCTAAAAGCATGCTGTACGCTAATACGTAGAGATCATTACTCGAGACTTCTCAAATATCAAAATATCTGAAATGTCCGTTCTTCGCGTTATTGATAAAAATAAACCTACAACCACAAAAAAAGTGTGTATACACATGGAGTTGTGCGATATTTTCAGAGAGAGAGTGACATATCATACTAAAGCTTAACCAATCAGCAAACGTAATAATTTCCTGAAGCTATAATATATTTATGTTTCCGTTAACACATTTTAACTTGGCTTTCATGAAGTATAAAAACGTTTAGTTAATTTTGCGATGCTATTGATTTACTTCCAGGTCTTAAATTCTGATTATTAGAGCATTAGGAAACAGATGTCTTAAACTTGATACTCAAGGAAAGCTATCTTACCACGGTATCTTACCTATACCTCTAAGACAAAGTGGGATCGATCTCTCAACTGGGATGAACCATAATTAAGGGCATTATTTTACTCCTAAACTACTAGAAACAGTTAAGGATATTATTTTACGTGGTGGAAATTCCAATCCAGTTACAGAATGCTTCTCATCCATCCTCTGCGCGCGCGCGCACACACACACACAATTTTTAAAAAAAACTCACTACAAATCAGATATTTTCCCTTCCAAATATTTCAACAGTTCCTGGTATTTGTGTTGTGCAGGTTCAGTA
Organism: Typopeltis vanoorti; assembly: GCF_054136105.1. NCBI lineage: Eukaryota > Metazoa > Arthropoda > Arachnida > Uropygi > Thelyphonidae > Typopeltis > Typopeltis vanoorti. Next base: position 77,389,859 of record NC_143573.1, on the reverse strand, counting down.
AACTTTCGTGTTTAGGATTGCTGGAAAACTTTTGGAACCATCCTAAAAATAAATTTGTATTTTTCTCGTGAAAAGATTAACCGATTAAGAGACAAGTGCATGAATTTACCCCCTGAAGAAGCTGCTTCTTTGTATAATTGTATGCTGTGCAGAGAAACGAAACTTATGGTCCATATTTTAAAATTTGAAAGCATGTTTTATGTTAAGAGCAACGCCACCCTATGCCTTAAAAAACTACGCAGCACTGACGACGGCGCGGCACTTTTACACACATTGTCGTTTCTATATAGCTTCATGTAGAAAACAAATGAAGTCCGTGGCAGATGCGCAAACACACTAAAGTGTGCGCCGGAGCATTTCGGTTACTGCGCAGCTTAGAGGGAACATTTAAGAAAATTTCCAATAAAAAATAAATAAAAGTGTATACTTCTGCAGAAAGGTAAGTTTATGATCTGAGCTGGATTCTATCCACTGCAAGTTAGCTACAATGTTTTTGCATTCCGGCATGTAACTGCGGAAAGAGCGTCTTCTAGGTGAAAACCTAGACGACGCTCAGAAAAAAAAAAGGCTGTGGTTTTATCGGCAGCATATTCTGATAGTACTTGAAAGGTGAGAGTTCATTATTCAAATGAAGATGTATTGAACATGTGATCATTGTGCATCCAAGTATCAGTTTTAAACGTTAACCGAGTTTTTCATAAATCCAATCTTTTTTTTTTTCTTTCAGAGATGTTCTCAGCACGCTGCTCTTCAGAAATTCCAATGAAAATTAATCACAGGGCGTCAAATGTGGAGAGTACGGCGGTTAACTTGACTCAAATCGTTCAGGATATCGATGCCAGATGACTATTACAAGAATCAAGAATTTTCATGTTTATTCCCATACTATGAAGTCGGGAAGCAACCTAATGAAATGCTTAAAAAAATTAAAAAACTTTAACTGCAACTCCTTATAAGTGTTGCAGGCAGTGTTCAGCACTGTTTCTTCTTAGAAAACAGTTAAAACGTCTAAGTTAACTATTTTCATCCTGAAAAAAAGGTCGTAGTGCATTGTTTTGACAATTCGAAAAATACGTCTTCCGAACTGCATATAGATTACGCTAAATCATACGTGCATGTTTTGTTTATAGGTTTGTCCGTTTGGACAAGATTTAAGAATATGGTGAATAAAATGATTTCACAGTATTTGAAGGACAACCGTTTGATTGTGTTTCAAATACGAAACTGAATAAAAAAAAAAGACCTCGCCTATCATTGCGAGCAATGCCCAGTGCCTGCTTCATCTGAATTTCATAGCGACATATTTTAAAATATTTAATTAGAGTTTTTTTTTTTTTAAATTTAACAAATACTTTCGATCCCCATTTCATAACATTTGTTTCCTGAGAAATTCGGCGGGCAGAATTATTGCACACTTCAGGAGTGAAAATTCTTCCTGCCAACAACGCCGGTTCCAATTATTTCTGTAAGCTTTCGTTTGTAGCTCTTTTTGGTCCATCTCTTATTTGATCTTATTTTATGATTTCGATCTTGAGATCTTATTTGAGAAACTTGCGCTGCGTCATACGAATCTTATCGAATTTGATAAAAAGAGCTCACTCAAATCACACGCTCTTAAACATCACAGGGACTATTTACTAAATGAAGTACCTAAGAGGATTCCATACTCCTATGAAGCTATGGCCATAAATTACCAGAAAACATTTTAAACTACTGCATTGTTGCCTAATGATCCCCTACATGCATGCATGCAGATACTCATCAACGGATGCTAAATATATTTTTTATGTTTAAAAAACTAATTATTGTAAATATGTAATCTATCACTGAAATTATTTGACAGAGATTTGGCTTCACAGGAAGGTTAATCCTATCTTCATAGCATGCTTTATCTGTAAATTGCCTGCGTTCTGGCCGATATATCCGTCTTGCTGAATGGAAGTTTCCAAGAGAGAGACCCGTCCATCACAGTATATCAGACTAACTCGCCTTCATTTTTTTCATCTTATACTGGTTCAAACCCGGGTGTGTCCAATCAAAGGACTTCGTCGTTACTGATTGAGCTATGGAGATTCTTAAATATGTATAACCGAACAATTTCACTTTAACACACGTTTGGTAAAATATACTTATCGTGAAAGTATCTAAACTAAGTATTTAATAGTACTCTTTCGTGCACTATTTAATCTAATGAAAATTATTGGGGGAAAAAGTACAGGAAGAAGTTTATGAACTCGACATTCATTCTTATTGCTTCATTCTCTTTTAGATTCTAGGTCGAAGCATATACTACACGGAAGGTACGCAACTTTCATTAAGTGTGTTGATATGCATTTAAAAGCACTAATATACATTGTATTCTTTCTTACCTGATCCAGTGCTAGTTTCAGTTCTGCTGATTGCTGCTGTCCGGCAAGAACCATGTCTCTGCTGAAATCATGCATGCTCAGATCGTTGATATAAAGCCCAGTATGAAGCATGGCATCCAAATCCCTCATCCTAAGCAGAAGCGATATTTATTATAAACGTTGTATTTTCATACATTGTACAACATCTTTATATATATGACTAATGAAACATAATTACAATTAGAAAAAGTGATAAACGGCCAAAAGAATGCTTGTAGTTAACAAAGTTAGTCTATTGCCTCTGCAATAATTCTCATCAGTTAACTTTGATTGCCAAATAATATAAAATCATACGCTATGTTGAGTCTTGTAAAGGAGGGTTCTGTCCTGCATAAGAATCAATAATTTCATAGATATGTGACTGAAAACTTAACTAAAACCCTTGTTCAAGGCGAAGAAGAGCATCAAAACATCACATTCTTTACTAGATTCTCAAACCTTTTTTTATTCATTTAAATCTACTTAAACAAAACAAATCTAAATAATAATTACCAAAATGATTTGCGTCTTCTATTTGTTTTCTTTAAACCTTATATTTTATACTGCACTTATTTTTATTTGTTATGTTAAGTAAACAAATGTTTACATCCCGCCAGAAAGAACCCAGTGGTCATAAATAAGTATTTGGTAATAAATTACGTTTGAACTTCTTTACCTTTCCCATACTCATGTAAGCTGTTAAAAATATAATCGGATTTTTTGAATCCTCACCAACACATCACAGAAATACTTAATATTTAATTAGGTTATTGGTAAATTAATATTTAGGTAATTATAGTAACTGACAATCCACCCCGACAAATTAACTTCAGTCTATATATAAATTGCACAGAAAAATCCTGCAAGAAGTGGATTTGGTGATATCTAAGTAAAGAAAAGACATTTAGATTTCATATTCTAATGAGTAGTCGCTACTTACACTGGAGTGCCGAGGTAGACCATACTTTTCCATTCCTCCATGTACATCATTTGACCTTTCAAGTGGAGTAGTTTGTCTTCCATTTCTATCGGAAAACAGTAAAAAATTTGAATTCTGTCAACAGTGCAACCTATTGTTTGCAATAAAACGTGAGGATAAGAAGAATTTAGCATGTTTGTACACATCAGGGGAATGTAAGGCAGGAAAATTAACTGAGTCTCAGGGCATTAGCAAATATTTTTCTAGAGAAAAAGTTGCGCAACTATATGTAAAGCATCAAAACCGAGTAAATTAAAAGTAATCAAGTATGCCTGCATCGAAAAATCTGTAATATGTAAGTTTTTTTCCGATTAAAAATTCTCTACATTATTCTTAATTAAAAATTAAGTTATTAATTTATTTATTATTAATTTAAAGATTAATTACAGATCAATTTAACATCTAAAGAAGAGTCTTATGAACTGTTTACCGAAGGGATTCATTCTTATTCATTAACCGAAAATTTGACAACCCTGAATAAATTCAGAGAAATAAACGAAATTCTGAAAAGAATGATGAATATTTGCAGTTAAGCAATCATCTTTTCGGATGCAATCATAAAGAAGTGCATGCACCAGACACGAGAGTAACGTAATATTTTTGAACAATTTCTGATTAATTTCTTCCAAATGATAATTTTCAAGTCTCTGATCTGAATATTTCATATTTTGATCTTCTAAGATAGCACGTGAATTTTATCTATCATTTCCCCATTCCATTTAAGTAATCATGGCATCTTTGCCTCGAAATTCAAGTATTTACAGTCTTCAATTAACAGTTTAATTTCACACCCAACTCCCGACCCATAATGTTAAAATTAGATTTATTTATACGGTTACTCTTGCATTTAAACTAATGTCTCTTTTGTTCTTCCAAAAGAAACATTCAGCCAGATTCCCACCATACAAGCTGTATTTTTTTAATCTATTTTCTATTTAACTGCACTTTTCAAGTAGCTGATTTAGTTAACCAAGTGCATTGCATACATTCTATCTAACCACCGCGTTTCGGACTAGAATCCCCCTTTTTAATGTAGATATTTGTGGATGAAGATGAATTTCATTTCTCGGTGTAAGACTAAATCCAAGAGGTTAATGGAAGCATTGGGTCGCTCAAAAAGGTTCCGTGTTCTGTCTCGAGAGTAGGATCTCCGATGATGTAAAAAGAAAACGAAAAAACTCATGGCCCACCCCACGGTGTAATGTACTATAAGTCCAAAACCTTTCGTGGGTTGTAGCCACACAAAAGTTTGGTCTGTACATGAGGCGTTTTTTTTTTTTTTTTCAAATGATCTAACATTTACCCATCCATATACTAGAATGCTGTCGGCTTACATTCTTTGCATAGGTGGGAATGAATAAAAACTTCTACCTGCTCTATCATATCACACCAAAACTTCTACGAGCAGGTAGAAGTTTTGGTGTGATATGATGAGTCACCTCAGTACTTTAATTTTGCAATAAGAACTCGCTGTTTCTTCACATCGAATGGAAAGTAGCACTCTTTTCTCACTAAGAGCAGCAAAAAAAATTATCAATCAATATTGACTCAATAATCTTTGTTTGATGCCGTTTCAAGTGTTAATCTTCAGACTAGCTTTAGAGACTAATCATTCATTGTCACGTAAACATTAATCGCTGTATCTGAAACAACTATCGATATTTATCTGGGAAAGGAAATCTGCGAACCGCTGAATAAAAAACAAAATGCTGAAACATACGCACTTCGGTGGTTTTTCGTTGCGTGTATGCAACGATAAATTTTCACCTTTCTTTTTGGAGATATCGAACTTCCTTCAGTTTTTCCAAAGCAATACTGCAGTTTCTTGTCGTTACATTTTGTTGCACTTTTCCGTAATCACAACCTTGACTCTTGATTTATCACATTTTCACAATTTTATTTTTCCGCACAGCGGGAAAAGTCGTCATGCTTTAATCTTTAATCATATTCTTCTCTGAATGAGGGAGGACAGTTTGTTCTTTGTGGTGAACTGCATGATGTACCTTTCGTATAATTTGTATAGTGACAGCAGAACATTGATCCACTGAGGACTCTCATTAACTCCACCCTTGCTCTACGATTGTGGTGACGCCCTTACATATTTTAGGCACGATAATTGCATCTCCTTATAGACGAAATAATGACAAGAACACTAAATGGAAGCCGTTTGTTTCACACTCCTCCATTGGGTTTAATAATTCTGAACGCAGCTATGATTTTAGTTGGATTCATCACTTTTAATAATTGGAAAATATTGATGACTCAGCAAAAACTGACCGACCATGTTCACAAATCGTAAACAGTTAAAATACAGTACATAAAAATTACTTCAGACCTTTATCGTCTTACCTCCCTATAAACATGAAAGTAAGAACTCTGCACGTGGTGGCTTTGAAATGTGCGTTTAAAGTATAAATGACAATTTCCTGTGTGTTGCATTACACAGTGGAAGAGATATGTTCCTAAGGGATATTCCATGACAACTTGAACCTTTGGAAGAGGTTGTTTTTGCCGTTTTATTTCCGATTAAATATTTTAAAGACTGAGCGGATTAGCTTTCATTCTCTCCATTACAGCTTTAACGAAAGGATTTCACATCTTAATTAAAAGGGTGGCTGATACTAAAAATAACCAAGATATTTCTTTTAATTAGTTCAAAAAGAATCATAAGATATCAATATTAGCACTATTAAACATCTAAGGATGTTTTGAAACTTCAACATAGAAGCCTCAAAGGTGATTAATATTTTACTGATTGCATGACCTTAAAGACTTGCTTTGATATTTCACTAGCTAAAAGATGCTTTCTGAAGCGTCACCAATATTTAGAAATCATTAATATAACAAAGCTTTGTTTAATATCGAGCCAAATTAATAAAAATTTATAATAACTCCAAGTCGACTTTCCCCCTATTTCATGGTTGCCAGAGTCAGAATTTCTACCTGCACATGTGCCATTTTAGATAGCTTCCTCTTCTCATTATAATTATTCACTAAAAAAAAGCCAATCATTCTGGACATGCTCGGACACGAATGCAAGCGAGAGAAGTGCTTGGAAAATGGAGATGATTCGAGTTTCGTATGGAAGGAGTGTTTTACTTCCGATAAAATAAGTTATTTAAAGACTGGATTCTACACCAGAAGAAGAGGCGAAACTTCGATATAACAAGAACTTAACACATTATTCAAAGATGACTTTAGCGAAATCTCCACATTCACCACAACTTCTGGAAGTTTTGAATGGAATAAACTTTGCTCGTAGCGTTGTCCAGTACTGTACAAACGGCCTTGAATTTTATTTTGTACTACTCTAGCCAATCAATTTGCTGATATGTACCCTCAATGGGTGTTCACGTATTAGGTTATTAGGTTAGGGTTAGTTAAGATGATTCAGGAGTTTGTCAGAAAGGGATATAAGCAGCTTCACAGACATAATGAATGACAAAAACATGGTTTTTTAGCACCTGCTTCAGCATAATACTAAGAAAAATAGCTATGTTGCTTGCCAAATGCATGAACTTAAGCTTGAATAGTAAGTTTTCTTGTCTATCATAACGCCACAGATACCTGGCTAAACAACGACAAAAGCACCACCATTCAAGGGAAAATCATGAAGCACAAAAAAAGCTACCACTGAAATAGGCACGATAAATAATTGCAAAGGACCACAGCAACAAAATGACTAGTCAAGTAAAACAGATTTTTTTTTTTTCAAATTAAGTGGGTATTGAATCCAACATTATTTCATAGCCGAATATAAAAACTGCAAGAGTTTCATGCCGAATACATAGAAACTATAAAAGTTTCGGCGGATCCAAGCGTACGCCAACCTTTCATGACAGGGCAACTCGAAGTAAAGGGGGAAGAAAGCTTCGATCACTGTCCTTAGTATTTTCCCGTAATGTAAAATACATCTCCTAGGAGATGTATGATGTTATACATCATGGGGGAGGTCACTACCCAGACCGGTTTCGACCTTTTCTGAGGTCTCGTCAGTGGGAGCTAGACCAAGAATACTCAGGATGAAGTGATACGGAACTTGTACTTTACGATACGAGTTGCTAAAAAAAGGTGTTACATTTCAAAAGGCACCAAAAAGTACTGAAAAAGAGAGCCAACAGGCTTCACTTCGGCAATGCAAATTATTTAAATTAAGTGGATATTGAATCCAACATTATTTCATAGCCGAATACAGAAACAAGAGTTTCATGCCGAAAATTTCATGAAGCTTCATGAAAATTTCATTGGTGCCTTTTGTAATGTGACACTTTTTTTTTTTTTTTTTTTAGCAACTCGTATCGTAAAGTACAAGTTCCGTATCACTTCATCCTGAGTATTCCTGGTCTAGCTCCCACTGACGAGACCTCAGAAAAGGTCGAAACCGGTCTGGGTAGTGACCTCCCCCATGATGTATAACATCATACATCGCCTAGGAGATGTGTTTTACATTACCGGAAAATATTAAGGACAGTGATCGGATCTTGCTCCACCTTTACTACGAGTTACCCTGTCATGAAAGGTTGGCGTACGCTTATATCCGCCGAAACTTTTATGGTCTCTATATTCGGCATGAAACTCTTATGGTCTCTATATTCGGCATGAAACTCTTGTGGTTTCTGTATTCGGCTTTGAAATAATGTTGGATTCAATATCCACTTAATTTGCATTGTCGAAGTGAAGCCTGTTGACTCTCTTTTTCAGAGATTTTTTTTATCGGTCTAAACGAAGCTGTAGACTTAGTCATTGTCATCACGACGAACTAGGACAGCCCCTGCAAGCATTTTATCTCCTGTTAGTTTAGCTGATTCTGCAGTTTATGCAACGAATTCTACACCAATCCGATCCCGCAGCACTACAATAAATGTGTTTCATTACTTTAGCATACAGAAACCGAAACTTGATCCTACTCCAGAGCATTTATCCAAGCGCGAAAAATCATCACAAGGAGTTTAAAAATCTTTCTGACAGGGAACTTCAGAACATATCATTCATCGCATTCAAGTAGTAGTAGTAATAATATACTAGTATTAAAATGTAGAATAATAGAGTATATTTTCACTTTGTTAAATGGTATGGACACCTTTGTTCAAAATAGAATCTTTAGTGATATTCTTGGAAGGACGGGGATGAGACCAAATTGTTCTCCCTTCTCACAAGTAACAGGCTTAAATTTAAGATAGCTGGTTGTCTGTGTTATTTGTATGCATGTTTTAGTAATCCTAACTTATTAAAAAGTCTGTTAAACGGAACTCTGGTTTCTAATTGCAAACGCATCTAATTATTTAAATGCCGCTTTAATTTTTAAGCAGTGTTATTTCTTAAGGGTTGCCTCGTTTACAGTGTGACTTACGTATATCATCGTCGTCTTCGGACTCTTTCTCTGTGGAATCATTGCTCTGCTCAGATGTGATGGGGCTGTGGTTGCCATTAGCATTGTTTTCGATTGCGGGTTTAATTGGTTCTACAGAAGTCAGCTCGAATATGTTGTTGGTATGTCCCTGGATCTGGAAGAAAACAAATGAGTTACAATATTATCAGAGACATTTCCGCTTTCTTTCTAATGTTTTTAACTTTTAGCTCATAGCGTGCTTATGTACTAGAATCTAAAGTATCGATTCTAGCTGTTTTCTTAAAGTTTGAACAAGAATCAAGCAGTCATTCTTGTTTCTTTTCCATCAATATCAACATAACATACATCGCTTATTTAAAAAAAATGAATATTCATTTATTGAGTGTTTATTTAAACAAGAAAAGCCTTATAAACTAAAGGGGCTGTAAATTTGTCCAGCAAATGTTTTTTGAAAACGCCCAAGCTTTACGCCGGATTCGAACCATTTCTAAAGAAGCTGAAATTCTAGTGAAGTTGTACGAAGTGAAGTAATTCAATATTTTCATTCTTTTCACGGCAGTCAACACAAAATAGCTACCAGATGACGTAAGCATAATAAAATACTTTCCAATCAGGCAAAAGTACAGCAGAAAGGCAAAGAATGTGAGTCATCTGCTAGAGATTCAATCCATGTAAACACAGAATCTATTGGCAAGGTCTCCTAGACATCTCGTACAGATACAATACCCAATCTTTAACATTTAATAAATTTCGAAAACTGTTAGAAATGCTATTTTTTATATTAAAATAGCCCGCTACCTTCAGTAAAGTGTCAGGAGTATAATTATTATTATCTGAGACCTCCAGGGATTCAAGGACTCATCGAGGGAGGCTGTAAATTACCCAACCCAGCTATCATACTTGCCCTTAGATTCATTTACACTATTTACCCCCTATGGGCAAATTATTCCACTCACTCACTACTCTCTGGGAGAAGTCGATTATATTTTAGGTTAGCCTGCTTCGGGGATTTGCATAAACATAGAAGTCAGAACGTCAACTTTTCTCCATTTCTGAAGTTGCTGCTGCAACACTCAAGTCCACACCACACACAATTTGTCACCATTACGTTAAGAGTTCAAACTTCATTAAATTAAATCTGTCGGTAAAAATAAAAATTAAGTTTGCATTTAGATCTTATCGTTATAAGACATCGCAATCAGAGAAGTACCATACACCGAAGAACTCTGTGTGAGGGCAGAGTACTAAGCCTTGGAATTAATAATCTATGGCTTCTAATGAATGATGATTTTTTTCTATAATCACATTACAAACCTTAGTCTAGTTTAAAAATTACAGTTAACAAAAATAAAATGATTAACTATAATTCTCTTGACCAGTCAGGTCACGCTAAGGACAAATATAATAATAACATAGTCAAAATATAATGTGGCTTTGTAAAACCTGAAGTGACAAAAAAAAAAAAAAAATCACCAGCGAAAACCGTCTAAATACCAGACCGCCAATGTGACCGATACGTAACAGATTATACTTTTCAAGCGAAACCTCGCTCGAATGTCTTGTCCTTATACGGCAGATGTAGGCAGGTTGTTGGCACGATAATGTGACATTGAAGTAACATTGACCCTACTAACAGTCCCTTAAGATATTAACCACTTCAGCAAGCCCTCGATAATGGGAGTGCGCATTTCCAAGAATGAAGTGTTTTATTATCAGTATTTAGAACGACACCTAGCGTGAGAAACACGAAGCAGCGTGTTAACAGTCGGACCGAATTTTTAAATTGTTGGCGAGTGTGCCACATTTCGGACTTCTCCCTGACAAGATGCACGTATGCTACCCGGAAATTCTGAAGAAACAGTGATGATGAGGTTGTTGACTCTCATCACTAGCCAGACAGACATCCATCGCTTTCGTGGCTGGGAATTCCATGTAAGCCCTCAAACACTGTACGCCGGGAACACGCGGCTGGACGTCTAATGAGAGTGCCTGTAATGAGATATTTACCGATGCGTCCACTACTATGGACTTCCCGTCTTCTTTAAGATATTTTCTTTCGCCTTTATTGATTAAAGGGAAGAAGGGATGTACGCAGTTGAAGATGTGAATTTTTAGGCCTTGGAATTAGATGAAATTAAGAAGAAATATGTACTTTTACATAACGCTAGCGTATTAAAATTGCCAATTACCTGAAGTGCGGAAAGTACTCATTTATGTTCATCATTTTAGAGTTTATAACGCTATAAAAGGTTATAAACCAATCTTACATTAGTACTATGGATTACATGATTTTTAACTATTAAATATGAATTAATGAAAGCCAAAAGGCTTTACTTCGGCGATGGTGAAATTATTTAAATTAAGGGGATATTTAATCCCACATTATTTCAAAGCCGAATAAGAAAACTGTAAGATAGAAATCAAAGAGTTTCATGCCGAATATAGCAAACTATAAAAGTTCGGCGAGTCCAAGCGTGAGCAAACACCTGGGTGGTACAATACCGGGCAACTCATTGTAAAGGTGGATAAAGCTAGGATCGCTATTCTTAGTATTCGCCCTAATGTAAACCTCGTCCCTTAGGAAATGTATGCTGTTTTACATTAAGGGAGATAGGTCGTACACTACCCATACCGATTTCAACTTTTATTGAGGTCTCATCAGTGAGTAGGTAGACCAAATAATACCAACATTATAGTGATAATAGCTTTAATACTTTACAGTAAGAGTTGTCAAAAAGGTGCACAGATACATTAATGAAATAAAGAGCCAAAAGGCTTCATAAAGCTGTAAAGTATTAAAGCTATTATCACTATAATGGTGGTATTATTTGGTCTACCTACTCACTGATGAGACCTCAATAAAGGTTGAAATCGGTATGGGTAGTGTACGACCTATCTCCCTTAATGTAAAACAACATACATTTCCTAAGGGACGAGGTTTACATTAGGGCGAATACTAAGAATAGCGATCCTAGTTTTATCCACCTTTACAACGAGTTGCCCGGTATTGCACCACGAAGGTGTTTGCTCACGCTTGGACTCGCCGAACTTTTATAGTTTGCTATATTCGGCATGAAACTCTTTGATTTCTATCTTAGAGTTTTCTTATTCGGCTTTGAAATAATGTGGGATTAAATATTCCCTTAATTTAAATAATTAAATATAAAGCTTTTATAGAAGATTACTTCAATATTAAGACTTAGGTGCACACAGAAATTCCCACCTTTTATTCGATCTGCCAAACCAATTTGAGAGGGTTTATTTCATTAGAGTGAAATACTTACCGCTCGCCACGTACATTCGATGAGAGGTCGAGTGAGATCAAAGACTTCTGGAATTTTCCTGTTGACGATGGTGGGCATGACAGCTTGGAGACTGTTTCCAATGGTCTTGATGACAAGGTACTGGTCGAAGACTATACAAAAAGGAAAGATTTCCAGGAACAGGAAGGCTTTTACAGGAAGCATGAATTTTTCTACTCTTTGCACGTTCTGTTTGCGGTCCATTTGAAAAGCGCGGTTGTCAAAAGTGAGTTTCATCATGACGTGGAGGGTGTCGAAGATGGTTTCCTCTTTCATGACTTCTATCACTACTTGCGTCTTGTAGAAATACCTCCCCACCTCCTGTGTATAAAGAAAAAATGTTTAGTACATTAATATTGCTAATGATTTCAAACTTATTTGGTTCCATCATTATATTACACTTTTTTTCATAAATACACTATACAGTTGTTCCGATGATAATCGGAGCAACTGTTTGTGTGCCTGTGAGGAGAGAGAGAAAGAGAGAGGGGGCAAGTTTTCTGAATAAAAGCTCCTTGATACTTTTGTCTGGAGATAATCAACTCAGCCTTGCTTGAAGAAGTATATAAAGTTCCTTATGACCGCACAAACTGTTAGTCGCTATGTTCCACGCCATGGGTTCGTTTTATAATTCCCTACGTCTGCACCATGGAAGTATCGTGCAGAAGCTATCAACTGAAAAGTGTCCATTAATCTTTCAAACCGATGGACCAACAAATTATAGCATTCATTCATAGACTTATTTAACAAAAACTACCACGGGAGACTCATCGCATACACCACGTTCTGCTTGGAATAGAATAAAACGTAAATCTTGATCCTGTTTCAAAAGACGAGTTACTTTTTAATGTCCAAAGAAGTTATACTTCAATGCAATTCTTATACTTATGACATCAGAAGTTCCGTAATTAGTTATACAAAGAAATCCTTTCTTCTCGATTTAAATATACAATACGAGTGTATTTTGTATATTTAAGCATGTTAAAGTTGAAAACATGCAATAAAATATATGAAAGTTTGCGAATTTCCACCAGATTGGCTCAAATCTACTTTTATTCTAAAGAAACCCAAAGGGAATTCCTGGGGTGACTTTCGACTTAGTCTAATGAGCCAAATATTGAAAATAGCTCTGAAAATAATTCAGAATCGCATCTATAGAAGAAGTGAAGAAACTCCGAGTGAAACGCAGTTTGGCTTTCGGAATGGTTTTGGTACAAGAGAGGCCCTTTTCTGTGCCCAAATAGAAAAACAGAAATCTGTCTTTATGTGTTTCATAGATTTCGAAAAAGCATTCGACAATGTCAGACATACTAACTTAATAGAAATCCTTCAATAAATAGGGCTAGACGAAAAAGACACAAGACTAATAAGAAATCTGTACTAGAATCAGTCAGCTACCATTCAATTAGACAACATTATCAACAGTGATATTAGCATCAAAAGAGGAGTGAGACAATGATACGTGCTCTCTCACCTCTCTTGTTCAACATATACTCAGACGTAATCTTTAAAAAGGCATTAGAAGAATGTCCAGAGGGAATCCGTAAATGGAAGTATTGTCAACAACTTACGATATCCAGATGACACCGTGCTAATTACAAATAACATCAGGAATCTCTAAAAACTCATTGACAGAGTATACATGGAAAGCCAAAGAATGGGAATAAATATAAACATCAACATGACGAAATACATGGTCATCAGCAAACATCTAACCTCATCAATGAAACTGACACTCAATGGAAGAAATATCGATCAAATGTCAAGATATAAATATTTTGGTTGTTGGCTTAATGAAAGGTGGGATCCTGAAACAGATATAAAGACAAGGATTGAAGTTGCACGGCAGTCCTTCATGAAAATGAGAACATTATTATGCAATAAAGATTTAACATAGAAGTCAGATGCCGAATGCTGAAATGGTACATCTGGTCCATTCTGTTCCATGTAGTTGAAACATGGATATTGAAGGCGACAACCATGAAAAAAATTGAAGCCTTTGAGATGTGTATATATAGAAGAATACTAAAGATATCATGGAGAGAAAAACTTACCAATGAAGATGTCTTAAAATCCATTGGCAATGCCAAAGATCTCGTACAAACAATCGAGAAACGAAAAACATATTTTGGCCGCATTATTAGAAACGGTAAATACCAACTTCTACAAACTATTTTGGTAAGAAGAATTGATGGCGAAGGAGCTAGAGGAAGAAAAAGAATATCTTGGTTTGACAATATCAAGACGTAGACAGGAAAGAGCAGCGTAGAACTGCTCAGATTAACACAAGAACGCGGCTTCTTCGCCCAGATGGCTGCTGACCTTCGATAGAAGATAGCACCATAAGAAGAAGAAAGTTGGAAACGGAAAATTTTTTTTTATTAAGACTGAAATGTACTCTAGCAAATAGGTACCTGAAGGCATTCAGGTACATATGAGAACACAATTAAGAAAAGAATGAAGAAAGCTGGTTGAGACAATTGTCATTCACACATGAGACAAGCTAACTCATCAGCGAAAAGCCCTTATAAATATTCTTCGCATCTTAGGCAGGATTCGAAGGAAAAAATAAGCATTCTGAAACGGAACACTACAAGAAAGATTCAGATAGGGCATATTAGAGGCCTCCTATGTACTCATTTTCCTATATGCTGTTCCCAACGTATACAGAAAACTGCACAATTCTTATACAGGATTGATTGGTGGCGATTGTTGAATTTACGGCAGAAGCAACTAAAGCTATGAGACTGGTGCGAATTTCCAGGAGAAAAAGCTCTGCACCATCGTATCAGACTGTTATACTGGAATCTGTTTTTAGTGATTGATGTCTAGGAGAGAAGAAAGCGGCAGGAATCGACTAATTAGAAGTTTTAGTAAATCTGATATTAAATTGTCAATAAAGTGATTTCCATTTGCAGATGACCATCTTTTCTTGCAGTTTTCTTTGAAATAGTAATGAAAGACGAAATTATTAAAATTTTTGCGAAGATGAAACAAGGAAATGTTTAAATCTCATAACAAAAATGCGACGACTACATCCACCTGCTAACCAGAGTTAGCAGAGTAAACATGGCTTCGCTCTTCCACCGGCTTAGACTGTTATGTTCGTGTCTTAGTGTGGTATGGATGTTTTCTCGTAGACTCCATTCTGCTTACTGAAGGCATGAAGTAGCTTAAAAACGTTCGGTGGTTGTCTAAGCATTTGTTTTTAACCCTCAGTATACAAACGGTACGATTGTACTGTTTGCATGAATTTTGATCACAATTTTTTTCCTTCGGTGGAATTCGCGTAGAAAAGCAAGTGAAAGTGTTAGCAAAAAAAATAATAATAATAAAATAAATTTCAGCTTTTCTTAGTTTACACTAAAATGAGCAGAATTCTGAAAATAATACTGAAGTACCATTTGTTCAAGTATCAAATGATGAAAGCAATTTTTTTCCTGAATATATTCCCAACACCTCTCACATGTTATGTACCATAATATTTCATTACAGAAGTGTCATTTATGAAGAGTTTCAAGCCATCTCTATTTCAGAGAGTAAATCAGTAAAACTAGAAAGCAAAAGAACACATTAATAAAGTTTTAACAAATTACATGAAACGAATCCCTTGAAACTGAGCGTAAATATTCTAAGAGAACGATAATTGCACGGAGGAAATCCATTGCTTTTTCATGCCATGAGCATTGGCTGTTTTCTTTTCACTTCTTGATGTGATAGCATGGGTTGAAAATAAAAACAATGTGAGTAGAATTCGCTACTTAAGGGAATTAGCAAATACTTAAAACTAACAGATACGACATTTAACATAATCTGTTCTGTTTATTTCATTAAGATTTGTAATAAATGGACGATTGGTTTAGTTGCCGGAAACGAATCTGGATGCATGTGAATGCAAGAATCACGCTATCATTCATTGTCACACACGAATGTTACGATGAGCTAAAATGCAAATACTGAACTCATTTACCATCCAAAATCAGATGTTCACAGGTACTACGTTAAGATATTAATCTAATTTAACCATCGATCGCTTTTAATTCAAAGAAAATAACTTTTGTTATAGGAATATCCTAGAAACCCCACAAATAAGTCCACTCTTATCTATACATGTAAAACTTTCCAACTTTCATTTTAGTCATTTTTAGGTGCACACATACAGAAATATCCTATCACTTGATTAAAAGACAATTGTCAGTTTTTATATCATTAAAACTGTCTTCTTCCATTTTCATAATTACTTTACCACACAAAATTCTTCACTGATTATTCCAAGCAGTCTATCAAACGTCTTTCACATGATATCATACATTTAAAGCAAGCAGGGATTGCAACTCTGGCACAAATAGCAAACGTTATATGTAACTGACACTAATAATGATTATTGTGGTATGAATTAACTTTATTTTATGATGGCCTAATGGACTCTTGATGAATAAGTGGCATTTGTTCTGACTGCATCTGCAATGGAAATCTGAAGTAACGCGGAAAAAAAGTCTGAAACCTGATTAGATATCAGCAGAATGGATCAAAGATTAATTGCCATAACTCAAGTTACTGGTCTAAACCTAAGTTGTGAATTAAAATTATCTAACATGAGTAAATTGAAACCGACTATTTAGTTCATTTTGAGATGTGCCTATGTTTTTGGATGAACTTTTTGAATGTTTATTCGCTGTTTAATTTACCAAAAGTAATTCTTCCTTTAGAAAAGCGAAAGTTTTAGAAACAAAAATAGGATCACCTTATATTGAAACTTTCATGTATGGGGGAAATATAAAACAATACTTTTTTTGCTTTAATGCTGTTTAGAAGTTTGCTAATGGTAGCACATAAATTGAACTAAGTAACTTATTTGATCACAACTACAGATATTTATATTTAATCCTGAAAATCGTGGAATATTTAAATTCTCACAATTTTAAATTTTCAATGCAACAGATCCAAAACTTAAGTAGCAATTATTTTTATGCAATTCAGCCAGCCACAAAATTAGTTCTTGGAATAAATTAAGAGCGATTATGAAATCTCAGCAGTTTCAGTTTAGTTTCTCAGTTACTGTGTGCACACTAGTCAAATATTAAATTGTAGTTGGAATATAACAGTCAAGAAGGAAGGAAAGAAATATTCAAAATCAATTTACCTTGATTTGTCCAATGGTGTACCAGAGAAATCCTCTTCTTGTGCTACGATAATGTAAGATGAGGCCTGTAGAGGATTCGTTTTCACAGAAAAATGATGGAGCTTTCATCCTCGGATAGCTGAACTTCAAATATTCATGAAGATTGTCTAGTCCATTTAAGAAATCTCTCATATGCCTTCCTAGCACGGTAAGCACTCTGTCGTAACCATACTGACCCACAAATGAAACGAAATATACCCCCATGCCTTCCAAGAAATCCCTTTCAGACACTCCAAGTATCTAAGAGTTAAAGATATTAAATTTGAATAATTGAACATTGAAAAAATGTACTTATAAGTACAATAGTAAATATTTTCTCACGTATTTATTAATATCTCTGTAGAAAGATTCGTGGAGTCATTCGGTCAATAGCAAGAGACTTGCTGCTATTTATACGAACGAAATATATTTTAAAGAGGACTCATGAGAGTGTCGAATAATTTTGAGTACATTTCTCTGACATTTCTTTACTTATAAATTTCATTAGTGGTCACATATTTCTGCTGTTGTTTATTTTAACTCTTGTGAAAAAGGGGAAAAAAAAAAGGTGAGAGCGTGTACGCTTACAGATATAGGACTCAAAGTGGGAGGTCCCACTGTCGCGATGTGAGCCTCTAAAAGCGGTATACACTTGACACAAGAAGACCAGCGGAATCTATTTTTGGCAATGTAAGGAAGGTTATTAGGGAATTCTGCGTTCAAGGGTTTGTAAACAGAAAGGAGAAGCAGTTGATGAAGTAAGGTGGCTTAGGACACAAGAAAAATGCATGAAATGCTAAAGTAAACAGAAAATGGCAACAGTTCCTCAGCGGTCGAGAAAATATTTCCCGTTGATATGGACAATAATCCAGTCTATTTTGTTTTGGGAAAATATAATTTAAGCATTACGTCAACAAAACACGCAACCATTTCATCCGTTAATCTGTTAAATGGGTTATTCTCTTGCCTGTTTTTGTTTTGTTGGATGAAAAAAACCTGTTACTTTAATCACATATTATAGGCATAATGATAATTACTGTAAAAAGGAAGGTGGCTCAAGAACTCTGTTTGCAATTAAGTGAATACTTAAATTTCTTAATGTGGTCTACTTTGAAGAAATTTTAGAGTAATTTTGTGATGTTACAAACTATTTCATTAGGCAATTTATTATATCTGGTTGTTGCTAATTACTCAAAAGAGTTGTGAAAAATTTCTTTGCCTTGGGAACTACCAGCAAGTTCCGACCACAGCGGTGAACCACATTATATACAGAAAAATTTACAATGTTATTTCTTACACATAGTATGCAATTATACAGATAGTTTCTTTAATGACAGAATTTTAAGAATGGCCAACAGGTCACTGTTGAATACGCGAATATATTAGTAATGGCTACAGCTCTGATTATTCTATTTTGTATTCGAATCAAAAGGAAGCAGACTGCTGTATTAATCTTCCCAACAGGGAATACTATATTGCAGTGAAAAATTTACCCAAGAATAATATAAGCATCTTAAAAATGCTGAATTGACAAAATTTTTAACATAAAATATTCGGTTAATTACGAAACTCAGCTTGTTAAAAATGTGATATGGGAGTTTCATTTCTGGTCGCTTTTTTTTCTTTTTTTTTTTCGATAAAATATTGCAATTTTGAGTTACCAGTAAAATTTGTTTCATGCCATTTTATAGTTATCTGTTAAGGTGACATGCATTCAGTTTTATCCGTATTAAATTTGAGGTCGTTATTACAAAATTACTTATTTTGTTTCAAAATATCAGAAACCCCGTTCCTAAATCCTCAAGGGTCGTTTTGGTATATTATTGCCGTGAACGATATTTTACTAAAAATATCGTTCACGATATTTTTATTATTCATCAGCGAACGATATTTTACTAAAAAGGTTGTACTCACACAGATCATTTACATATATTAAAAATAGGATCGGTCCAAGCACCGAACTTTGAGGAATCCGTATTTCATTATTTTTGCTGCACTGTTGAAGGTCCCAATAGCTGATGTATTCTTTTTTGTTATTTGAATGAGATTTGACCCAAATCATTTGTAACACCTCTAATGCCATACTAGACATTTTCAAAAGGAGAAAGTCGCAATGAACACAGTCGAACGCTTTCGATATATCAAGAAAAACGGATGCCGAGTACATTCCTCTATTTATAAACTATTTTGCGAAACTCCAGTAACGCTTTTTCCATATTAAGCCCGGATCTGATCGCGTACTGGATTAGGGGCGTAAAGGATTATGGTGTTTAGGTTTTTCACCAGCCTTCATTCTTTTATCGTTCATACAAAAAAAAAAAAAAAAGGATTTCGTTAGAAGACTATTTAATTGTTGTTTCATTAAGATTTCAATATCCTTTGAGACTGTAGATAATATTGATATGGGTGTGTAATTTCTGATTTCATTTGTATTACTTCCTTTAAATAACGGAAGAACTGAAGCAACCTTTAAGTGTTCTATAAATTCAATGTTTCAAAAGGCATTTAAATATGTAGCTTTCGGACATTTATATTATCATACCTTTTTTTTTTTTTAATCGATTACTACATTATTTGCTTCATATTCGTTTACTGCATATAAATACGAGTAGATTGAATTCTTTATCCACGGAAAGTGACTTTGGATGTAATCTGTAGGATCAAAATCATTAATGTTGTAGTTAGTAAAGAGTTTATTCCTTTCGTTAAGTGACTTCTTTGCACTCGGGGAATTCGTGTTTTCTGGTCATATTGCCAATTATGGCGTTTTTTTTTTTTTATACCAGCCTTCATTCTTTTAGCGTTCAAAAAGAAAAAAAAAAAAAAAGAATTTCGTTAGAAGATGATTTTCTTTTGCGTACTTTTTCTTTTAAGCGATTATCGAAATTTTTATGGCCATTTTCAAGAACTAGCTCAAATCGAGTTCAGAGAGGAACTCGATCGGTTTGGGAGAGTTGTCAATATACTGTATACGTAACACATGGAAATATATCAGAAAATCGCTTGAGAAGAACGGTAGTCATGCATTATTTTATGACTGCTTTTAGATTTGTAATGCTGATGCATATAAGAAATCGGTTAAGTTCCTTATTTATTTATAGTATTTTAACTATCGTTTTCAAAGTAATAGAACTTATAGGCCTATTGAAAAATCTTTCAATTCATAACAGAAGTATAGTGAGAAAGCATCATCGCGAAGGACCCCCCCCCCAAACACACACACACAAAATAGACAATGCTACATTCTCAAAATTCGGACCTTACAGGCCTGGTTGGTCAAGTCCATAGCGTAACCTCCTACTAACTAGTGTGCGCACTGTGGATTGGAATATATCGTGAATGTCTGCAGGTAATGGATGAATTTCATCACCAAGAACAGGATTTCCTGATTTAACTTCTATCCTATCTACGGCACTATTAATAAAAATGCACCATTTACACTCTTTTCTAAATAGCATTCATAAAAAATAAAATTAAAATAAAACGGTATGAAAGCGATTTAGAAGCAGCAGTACATAAAAATGTGACGCATTCTTATTTTATGTATTGCTTGAAGTGTAAATTGTTCCGGATGCAGTAAGATCACCAAATGCTGTTCAGTATAGTCACTGTTTACTCCTTGAAACCAAAATATGTTTCGCTTAGTATGCAGTTGTGATGTTACTGATCACTGGAACAGTTGCTCACATTCAAGTAGAGCTAAACGTTTTTCAGGTTTTGTACAATGCGACATAAAAACAAAACTTCCAGCCTCACTTCCACATGTTACTGCTGCGGTTGACACGATGTTCCTCCAGTAGGTTAGGTAAAATAGTATCTGTTGGAACGTGTACTATTTCTTTCGATGTTGCAGCTTGTATTTGTGTTTATGCTCTTTAATTCTTTAACATCAAAGAACAGCACATCTGCATCAATTTCTGCTTCCTATTGGCAAAAACCTTCACAGAATCCATTGAAATGATGTGATTTTTCAGAATGATGTGGAAGAGCACATCTCCGCTCCCGAAGGTCATATGTCTATTCCAATCTAAAGTGCATATTTGATATATGCATGGGAATAGTGCATTTCAAATTCGTTTACGAAGGTTGAACTAGATCAGCATTTCTAATCATGTTGTGCAGCATCCTTCGGAAGGTGAAAACACTGGAGTTTTCTAGTTTGATTCTTTATCATGACAATACTTCACTTTATTTAACTTATTTATTTATTTAATTTATTTAATTTTAATTTATTTAATTTAATTTTATTTAATTTATTTAATTTTTATTTAATTAATTAATTTATTTATTTAACTATAGGAAGATCTGAAAACAGTAAAAAAAACATCAGAATTTTAAGTGCAGGACATTTTATGGCATATCCCCCCACTCAAAGGTTACTGCGAAATATTCATCATCTATAAATCATACAGACAAATCGGCCCTTCAGAACACACGCAAATTATAGACAAAAAATATCAGCTGTGGTGGTAGTGGTTGTGGGCAGTAGATGGCGTTGATGTAGGTGATTGGTAGTAGAAGTTCTGTGTAGTAGTGGAGACGGAGAGTGTACAGTAGGTGTCCTCCCGCGATGAGTCTTCGGACTTCTTGGAGGTATCACGAATAATAATAATAATAATATACTTTTCATTCGTGTAAATTAAAATGGCGGCCTAAACTAGATTGATTGTGCTTTCAATGATGAGATATGTAACGTGTGTAATTGTTAAACGATTGCAGGCCATTTAAGTGCGAGAATATATCTTTCCACGGAACTTTCACTTAAAAAAAATCTGCATCAGTTCGTATATGTAGGATCAACCCAGAATAAATAAATAAATATTCCGTTGTTTAGCGTTTTCATGTTCTCCATTTCATACTCCAGCGAATCCTAGACGGGCCTGTCATTGCTGGTAAGAGTTTAATCTCTCATAACCTCATGGGAGCCTTTAACATCGCTGAAGTCACAGACTAAGACCGAACAGATAAAAGAAAGAATAGAAATATCCCAAAATAGCCGAGTTTTGTTTTATTCACTCGTCAAATCTCTGGCGCCACGAAGAGACATAACCTTGAACTTGACGTTTGTAGGTCAACAGAAGGTCGTGAGTTCTTCTACTATAACTGAACTAACTAGTAACCACAACGCTACTTAAAATTAGGCTTGGAAGTATTTGCATGAAGAATAAAAGCAATTTATTTACTTCCCCATTTTTTCACAAATAATTGTCTACATAGAAATTTTCTGCGTAGAAATTATTCTACGCCGATAATTTGTCCGTGCGACTCCGATGACACATGGAAGGATATGATATGCGTAATCTAATCTATGTGGGTCGTATTACGAATGAAAGCGACATCAAGCATAAAATCAGAATCTGAAGTATTCATCCCCCTTTCTCAGCAGATATTACACTCGTGAATGAACAGTACTAGTATGTAGGACTAATTCAACTAAATATCGGATGTAACAAATTTGGCGTTAAAACTGAAAAATAGCAGACACATGGAAAATGTTAACCGCATTTTAGAGACTCTATAGAGAATAAAGTATTACATTTATTTTTTTAGTGAAAATAAAAGAATTACATGTGAAAACATATCTGCATGAATGGAGAGACAAGTAAATAAACGAACAAATAATATCCTTAGCTCAGAGTAGTTTTCTGCGCTAAAATATCCCCCCCCCCCACACACACACACGCACTTCAGTTCAAAGAATTTATCGAGTTAAGACAAATGTGGAATGTTTGGAACTAGAATACATCGCTACTAAACGCCGAACTTGCTGGTTGTTGGGAAACACTACATGCGTTAGGATATTGAGATCTCCTGCATGCCGCATTCAGAAGACGTCAATATTTGCATTTCCTCGTATCCTAGAGTAGTCTGGGAAGCGAGGGACCTTCATAAGGAATTTTTAGATTAAGATCAGTTAGCTTAGCCACTCGCATTCGATGATTACCAAGTTTATCCTCTCTTAAAATAGGCAGAACACACTCGCGGTTAACAGACGTGGCCTAATAGTCTTAGTTGCTTCGGCCGCTGTTGCAACCAAACCAAAAAAAAAAAAAAAAAAAACTAGTAAATATGGCAAAGCAGCAATATATAATTAGCACCAAACTGGCTTAATGTACATGTCCTCAGTCGGCAGGTGAATTTCATCTGCCTCCTGAGAAGATTGAAATGCAAGAGCTGATCTTATCGAAACGATCACAGATAACAAATTAATCCGGGAGAAAAATTCTCGACTGGAAGATATTAATAATATAATTATCTAGTAATTTCATAATCTTGTGCATCTACAAAAGATACACAAAATACTATGAGAACACCAGCAAATAATTATGATTACCAAAACACATGCCTAAAAAAGGCCGCATTTCTTTAGATAAATGACACGCCAGATATTCATCTATTATAATTTAGGTGCAATAGAACAGTTTCAATAAAACTACTCTTGCGATATTAGGGGGAGGGGGGGGATAAATAAACTTCCAACACCTGTCTAAAGGACTTTGATTATGCTTGATAATTAATACTCCTCTAATTATGTTAATGACCACAGTCTTCTCTTTCTGATTATGCAGTTATAGTATTAGTGAATCATGAAAGAAAGTTGCCGAAATAGCAACAGGAAGTAGCGACACAACAAACCGCGACGTTATTGCATAAGCAAACAGTTTGATAACACCCTTCCGCCGAAGCCTTTGATAATTTGTCCATGTCTGACCCGCAACAATCCTTTGATAATAAGGACGGCTAAGAAGACTTAGAGGAGTGTCTCGATACATGCTCATTGAAATCTTACACGCCCGCACCATATCTACGGATCTTCCAGGGACTGCGGAAAAGACACGGGAGAGAAACGCGAACCATAAACGAATGATGTTAACGATATAGAAAGCGAGGACAGATGGGAATATAATAGCATGAAGTCAGGCTGCTTATAAACGGGTCTTTCACCCTTTGAGAGATTTTCACGAGGCAGAATTTCGCTAACCATGAGAGATTATAACGAAAACCGCAAAGAATTGAAGGGAAAATTGCAAGGTTGTTAACAGCAATTAATTTTACAGTTAAGATATTCCCGTAGTATCTTCAATACACAGACGCATTACGTATATTGTCACATAACATGCGATTTTTTTCCCACCATACGATCCTGTCTATCGAAAAAAATAGCGTTGATAAATGCTGAGTTGTACACCGAACAGAGAAAAGCAGTGACAAATTAATCATGAGATGGACTTGATAACGAAACCCAACCATATTCTGTAGATCGTAGGTAATCGAATATTTTCCCTTATTACATTATAATAGCAAACGCAACAAAATAGCAAAGCAGAAGTACGTTGTTTTGAGGGGATTGTGGGATATCTTGATCGTGTTCGTGGTCTATTGTCCGATTTTGTTTCTTTATTGTAAAATGAGATAGGGAATAAAATAATACGGGAGGGTTCAATCACATGTTCTGAGCACCCCACGTTTACTAAATGGGATGGTAATTCTGAATACTGCATTGGAATTAAAGTATCGTAACAGTGCCAGACCCCATATATCAATTAATTGTAACCAAATCTGCGCAGAGTGGGGGACAACGGGTTTGTTTTAAGATACTGCATATGAGGAAACAATAATGAAGGAGAATTCTATATTTGGTTGGTATATTTGAATTACTCCAAGGTGTAAAATTTGGAAGAGGAAGAGGCTTGCCTCCTTCGAATACAATACAGTTTTCCATTCTAAATATGGGCAGAAGAGTTTTCGAAAATTATATATTAAAAAATTGTCTACCACATCGGTTAGCACTTCACGTACGTAAAACAAATGAAACTCAGAAAACAAAAACAACTCATAACAAATGACAACGTTCAATTGGATTGGCTGACACAATAGCCAATCACAGACTCTAGGTGCTATTGTCTCAGACCTCACTAGCCTCATTTCCTGAGCGGTTTAAAACTACTAAGAATTTGGCCCGCTTCGCCATTTGTAGATCTTTTCGAAGGGCTCAAAAAGTATGTATTTTAAACGCACACTCGCACTGTTAACGCGAATGTGATGCATTAGTATATTGTGTTTACTTTTAGGAAACTCTTAGTAGCAAAGTCTTTAACGGGAATAAATGCAAAAATATAATATCGGTGATACTGCTATTCTGGATGAGCACCTGGTCGATAGAAAATTTCTATTTCTCGATAGAAAAGCCTTATAAAAATCCTTGAGCCTCACACGGAATTCGAACCCAAAGTAATCGCACTAAAGACATCGGAAAACGGCGTTTCCGATACCACCAAATCGTATCCATTGGCAATAGCATCATTGCGAACAGAAATCTTGTACATTTTATGACTGAATACATATACAGGTAACCCCCGTATAACACGGCATTCCTACAACACGGTTCGAGAATTGGGGAAACACGGGACGTATATGCAAATATTTTATCCCAATTGTAATACCTAATGTGCTTTGAGTAATTTATGGATATTATACTGTATAACAGCTGTTTAACGTCGTTGACAACTTCAGCACATATTTTCAAGTCATGAACAGCGCGAGGTGTATCATCGTGTACACTAGTTGACGTAACAGTACGTACAAGCGAAGGGAAAAGATCACGTGATGTCGCGCACAAAGTAAACGCCAGTAATTGAATAAGCGCTCATTACTGACACACTAACAGATGGCGAAATTAGACAGAGAAAGAGCGCTGCGTTGTTAAGAACTCCACCCTTCGTCTCCACCTTAGCGGCATCTAAGAGATGCGAGCGGATACGTGATGTCAACCATTACCGTCATGTTTTTTTTTTTTTTTTTCCAGGCTGTCATCAAATTTCCAGATTATAACTTCAATGGATACTTTCTTGCTTTTCTCTTGTTAGTTTTAGCACCTGGAGTTCGATAACTGCACAAAGACCGGAAGTGAAACTGCAGAAAGCTCGGAAATGAAAGCCTGACCATTTCGAAAACCTAAAAATATTGCAGTTTATTATTTGCCATCCCATCTTCGGTTACGGCTAGTAATTTGGTTTCTTAGAAGCCTAAGATGCATAATGATAGAGTAGTTAATCCAACCTGCGTAGCTCGTTGGTGTTCAAATGCATAAGCTTCCCGGACAGTTTTTCCGGGGATCAACCCGGGTTTACAGAAGAAATATCCTGCTATTTCGTATTAGATCAGTTAACAACTCAAATGCCTTTATAAATATATCTTATTATTGCTACCGATTTGCACTAGATGCACCTTCAACTTATTAAGAAGTATATTTTCAGTAACTAGAGTACGCTTTTTAAAATTGGGACCTTCCCACAGTGTGATAATCTCAGTTATAAACAATATATATAACTATTATATTCATTTTTATAAAAAAATGTAAAGAGGACATGGAACTTGCAGTTTAACTTGCATTACACTGGGACATCAACTCAAAAAAGCATGCTGTGATATTTATCTAGTCGGCGGTTATGCTTTGATATTAAAAATGGAAATATTATATTCTGCATTCACAAAAAAAAGCACTGAATATAAATAAGAGCAGTACCAAAAGGACAGGTTTGGCAGCAAGAGCTAAATAGTTGTTGAATCTGACTCAAACCTTTGTAAACCACAGTACTCCGAGTATTCGTCCGGATCA
This sequence comes from Typopeltis vanoorti, assembly GCF_054136105.1. Taxonomy (NCBI): domain Eukaryota; kingdom Metazoa; phylum Arthropoda; class Arachnida; order Uropygi; family Thelyphonidae; genus Typopeltis; species Typopeltis vanoorti. Next base: position 77,363,061 of record NC_143573.1, on the reverse strand, counting down.
TACATTGTACTTAACGATAAAATTATAAGTTAAAAATTAGTTGTTAAAAATGAATGAGAATTCAGAAATAATTTACAAACTTGACCGCGTTGTCAAACACGAATGTCAATTTATAATTGCGAGCAGCTCAGCATTACAAAACACTAACGTCATTTCATATTATGATTTGACGTACTGTGTTATACTGTATATTATGATTCTACTAAGACCCGGATGTATTCTCAAATTGAATAATACTTGTTCAAGGTTAAAAGGAAGGACAGATTTCAATTATTAGGTAAGTGCAATAATAATGAAAAGCAGTTAAGAATCGCAACGGACAGCCAATTTATTGTAACCAGAGGAATGCGTCTTTATTTCTTTTTACCTTAGATCATCCCTTTCTCTTCGTGAACGCCGAATAATACACTGTCGGAAAAGCTATCGCTCACTTTGACTAGCTAGTATAGCTTGCGATAGATTAAAGACCTCCTGGGGCTCTCCCCTAAATAACATCCCCCGAACTTCTATCCGCCCTGTTCCCCACTGTGTAATATCCGCTGTCCAGCTGTCTAGCAAGGTTGTAAAAGACATCCAGCTACCAATAATTCTTTATCAATTGGTCCAGTGACGTCAGCCTAGCACGACGCAACATCTCGCTTGTGTAGTAGATCTCTTCTGGTGTTCGTAGCTAGAACACTGCCTACAAGTGCCCTGCCATCTCTATCGAGTAAGCCGGGAGGAGAACGTGTTCAACCGAATAAAAACTCCAAATTTCCATAATGTGTTCAGTAAGGAAACTTCCTCGATGGCGAATCAAATAGTTAAATACTTCGGCGGGGGGGGGGGGGGAGAGAAGTTCTATATTAATATAAGGTTATGGGCGTAACTATCAAATCTATGAATTATTTACTGACATTTTCCCACTATGAGTTGCTCATGACTGCAGTTCTAAGGAACCAGGAGGATAATACATACAAAGAAAGATCAAAATGATGAGTTATGAGACAAATTTACTGTTTGAAAACTGCATGCGTTTCCAGAGCAGCTTTTTTTTTTTTTCGAAGAGAAAACCATCTATCCTTCGCATGAGACTCTTCGACTTTTCTGTGATTATTATTATCATCATCTGAGATCTTCAGGGAGTCAAGGACTCATCAAGGGAGGCTACAAATCATCCAAACCAGCTGGCATACCTTCTCCTCACTGCTCTCTGAGAGAAAAACATAGTTCTTACCCCTTTCTTGACTGTGAACAAACTTAAGTTCCTTGGATGCATCCGTGTTCTCTCCCCACCTCCCATATAACGAAAATTTTCAGACGATATCCTATAACACTCATTCAAAGGTTTATGGAGCTCTATCATGTCAGCCCTCTTTCTCCTGATAACCAGAGTCTGCAATCCAGTTTTCAATGGGAAAACTATGGTCTTGAAACTTGCTTGTGGATTATAATTACAACCAAAATAATTTGATCTGAATGTTCACCATCTCAGGAATCCTTATTTATTCTAGCTTTATTTAATGCTAGAACAGTTTATTATTCAAATATAGGGAAGAAATGGAAGAAACATTACGCATAAATGAGTACCGGGATTTCTAACATAGCTCGACTTTTATTCTGAAACAATTAAAAGTTAAGTGATGCCCAAGTTCACAGCAGTTTATATATATATATATATATATATATATATATATATATATATATATATATGATAAAGATACCAAGCAATGTTATAAGCTAGGTTTTAATCCTTTTTTTCAAGTAAGCAAACAGACGAGTAAGTCAAGTTTGCGCCTGCACGTAGTGCAAGTCTGAGTCTGAGGCAACTCATAGTAAGATCCGATCACTTTCCTTAGTATTTTCCCCTAATGCAGAGCACATCCCCTTGCGGAGATGTATGATGCTATGCATTAAAAGAAGGGGCCACTACCCAGACCGGTTTCGATTTTTATTGAGGTCTCATCAGTGGGAGCCAGACCATAAAAATGCCAAGGGTGAAGTAATGCAGAGCTTATAAATTTTACCTAAACAAGTTGCCACAAGGTGCTTTGACCTTATTAAATAAAAATCTCCGGATGAGAGTAAGATATAAAAAGTTTTTTACCTTGGGTATATAGTATATTAAAGATACCAAGTAATTTTATAAGCTAGGTTTTAATCCTTTCACTGATGAGACCTCAATAAAGGTCGAAACCGGTCTGGGTAGTGGCTGGCACTTGCCTTTAGTGCATAGCATCATACATCTCCGCAAGGGGATGTGCTTTGCATTAGGGGGAAAATACTAAGGAAAGTGATCGGAGTTTACTCCACCTTTACCACGAGTTGCCTCAGACTTGCAATATGTGCAGGCACAAACTTGACTTACTTGTCTGTTTGCTTACTTGGAAAAAGGATTAAAACCTAGCTTATAAAATTGCTTGGTATCTTTAACATAGTATATACCCAAGTTAAAAAACTTTCTAAATATATTAACATGACATGTGAAACACAAAACTATTAAGATTTCTACGGGACCCAGACAAGACCATTAAACAAAATACATCACACAGTTCCGACAATGGCAGAAAAAAAAAATTCCTCTGTAGAGGCTGTTCCTATCCTTCTCTGATCGCATGTAAACGACGCGATTTCTTGTCCTAAAAATATCTTTGATGCTTGTGGTAAGACCGTGTCACAGGTAGGCGATGTCAGAGATGTGCAAATGCCTCTATGAAATGCGACTCGGTTTCACTTGGTGTGCGCGACATTACTCAGCTGCTCTCATCCTACATGACATTGGAACTGCAGTACGTGAGTTTTGACATCCGTACCGCCGGGAGAACAACTGAATGTAATCGTTCTATTTTCCTCTTAGAGACGAGAGCGGAACAAAGTGAATGTCGCGAGGGACGCTTGTTAGACGAATGCGATAGCAGTTTAGGAGCGAAGAGTTCTTGTTACACGCTAAAAATTCCTAAGAATTCAAAGTAGAAGCGAATGCGAAATAAGATATGTTCGATTGAGAGGCAGTCTCTCTCTTCTCCACACGTCGCAAGGAAACGATTCTTATAACGATTTGCGCAACTCTACAGTTTTTTTTCCGGGCATTTCAAAAGGTCGATCAAGGTGATACATCATTTCCAACATAGTAATCTTGGCTCAACATCAATTGGTTCATAGTGCATAAGGAAGGGAAAAAAAACTACGCAAGATTTCTCAGTGATCGTTCTTAATTAAATACATACGAAAATTTCATTCTTCCGCAGTTTGATGATGTCTACTTTAATAAATGAAGTATTTTCATTATTATGTATAAAGCAACATAGAAAAAACAACGTTACCCACAGGCATGATTATAAAGATGGCTGCTTAATAATACAAAAAAAACGCAAATAAAGCAATGAGCCAGATTGTCTATTAAGAATGTTCTCCAGGCTTTATCGTGAAGAAAACAACTTCCCCCTCCCCGTAGACACCTCCATATCATAATATTGCTCTTTGAAAAGAAAGCTATTAATCATAGAACGATTTATTATTCAAATTTTAATTTGAAACTCCTGTTTGTCTTGATGGTTAGCATAAAAAGAATCAATGCATCTATTCCAACTTGATTGTAATGCAATCTAAAATATTTAGAGGAAAATAAGTGGAGAACTGTGTGGTAATTGGAACGTACTCAGGCAGGAACTATGCGGTTTACCAATATCTCTGGAGTGTTCACAGAGATCATATATTGTGTATGATTCCGGGAACAACTTTTGTAAAAGCCTATAGCTGGAAATGTGTTTTGCCATGATGGGAAAATTCAAAGCCACAGTTTAAGAACTAGAATTTTATCTCTTCAACAAATGGCACACCATGAAGAGGTTTTATTTACAAATAACAAATCTTTCTCTAAAAGAAAAAGAAAAAAAAAAGAAAATGAAATAAGACCTTTAATGTTTATATCTTCAAGGCATGCGCTGCACGAGACCACAGAATATTCTAAAGATTACCGACGTTAATCACCTTCTGATTTATGGGCATCGTGTAAACGTAGAAGGCTCTTCGGTGTTTGTAAATGCGGCAGACTCATTTATGTGCGCGACCTACTGCAAAACCCCGGGATAGAGTCAAGAACAAAACAGCTGTTTGGTAGTAGAATACTAAGACATTGTGGGAACATCTGTGGGATTCTCTGCGAATGAAATCTGGGTCTGCCTTCATCAGGGTAGTTGTGATATTATTTTTAAGTTTCAGGACATCGTCCGAAGTCCACTTATGTTTTTGGATACCGCCAGATTTGTTATACACAAAATAAAAGAAGTCGTTGAATCAAAGACTGTCAACAACCTTCTTCCCCTTACACTGAAACGTAATGAGATCAGATGAAGGGCTTTTGAAATATACTTCTGCTACTCATGCATATAACAGGGGAAATCTTCAAGGACGTTATGCGCCAGGATCACTTTTCTACTTCCGATTATTTAAGTGCCGTTCTAGCTGAGCGAATTTTGATTAAATGTTGTACAAAGGAAACCTCACCAAATTTATGGCCTCTTAAAATTTACGACCTAAATTCGATTTTGGTCGACATTAATTTTACTTCCATTTTGAATAGCCTATTCATGATACACAATTCGCTTTTATATTGCTCCATAAATAAACTACCAACCACTAGCATTTGTTATCAAATGTTAGTGGTTGACACATCTTCGTGCACATACAGTTGATCAAGATAATTCTTTAGGATATCGATAACTAGCATAATTAATGACTAACTTGATTTTGGTATAAATGTTTTAAATTTTAAATTTGATAAAATTGCGTAACATACTTCAGCATGAGGTTTGTTCCTATCACACGGTGTGATAGGAACAAACTTCAGTAAATGCAAAAACTCTTTTCACTTAGATACATTTTTTGTTTTGATAGTTCAACGCTTCTGGTACACGCACTTTACTTGATCAGATCAGAACAGTTTCAGAAGCAATTACAGTATTTGTTAAAAATAAAGTACCAAGAAAATAATACCTTAATTCAAGACTACGGTTGAAAGGCGTTATCCCTAATGGTTATTGAACTCAACAATTCGAATAACAAGGATATTGGCCATGTTTCACTCTCAATCCTTATTCAATCTGAGTTATTCCTTCTGATAATTCATAGTTATGCCTTCTGATAATGAAGAGATTCGCAACTTCTTGTCTTATCGTCAAAACATTTTATGAATTTTTAGGTTGTATTTGATGTGTATTAAGCAGCTCAGATTCAATCTGACTGGAAATTAATAAGTGCATAAATGTATTTGAGAATTAGTTAAATATTATATTTGCGATTACTCTAAATATGTGGTCACTTATGACACTGTACATTCATCCTTTTTCTGTGAGCATGCGATGATCAACATAATCGCATATATGTCGGATTATTTGCAGAATATGGAATCCACAGTATTAACTGAGGAAGTAATTTTCTTGAATATGCCTGAAGATAATCATTTCAGATACTCATCGATAAAAAGACCGTGGTGAAAACAGAAAATGAGATTGTAAATAAAGTGAAACACGAACGCGAACTGGATACCATCTGCGGCAGGAGATATTCGTTCTGCAATCTCCGAGAGCTACTTAACAGGGAAGGGGAGATAACAGGAATAAACAAACAACCGTCCAAATTACAAGCAACTTACAGCGCCACCTTGTAAACTTCTCCAGCTGCACTAATCATAGCTAGTTGCATGACTGACGAAATAAAATTGTCATTATCAATCAATCAAAGAATTATTATCAATTGATGAAAAAATGAATGTGCTCGAAGCTATGTCCTTGCAATTTACAGAAAATCATCTGTGTTCAATCGCGATGGATATTGGGCACGTTTTAGAAATGTAACTCAGCTTTACTACTTTCGGTAAATGAATCACTTGTTCCTCTGATCATCTTTGAGATAAAAGTGGCATGAACAAAAGCAAAACGAAATATTCTGAACTTATCCAACTCACAAAGCATTTAAATAATTTAGTAGACATGTAATCTAAGAAGGATTAAATACGTTACTGTTAGAATAAGTTAATTACTATCTAACAAGAATTAGTTGCGTTCTCCTTTTATGTAATTTTATAGTAATTAGTGGAAGAGATTTTAAAGATGTTAGCGAGAAGATGCTAATGGCAGGAGGCATTTATTGAGCCTTTTAGGCTCTTGGATCACTTGAGCAGAAACCTCGTCAATGGTAATGAAGCGTTTCCCCACAAGGAAGTTTTACTATCAAGAAAAGGTCAGTCTGGAAAGTTCATGTCAGTGCTATAAGTGGGTTAGGAAGTAACCCATTTATCATTCACACTTTTCCCTAATATCAGTGTCATTCACACGTAATATCAGTGTCTCATGAAGTATTTGATCTCAAGGAACGAGAACACCAGAAACGAGGAAACGAGCACACGACGCTCTTTACTGAGATGTGGCTTACAAGTTGTTACAACTTACGTGAAGACGGAAACTACGCATATTACATCATCCCACCGGTAATGCATGTGTAGTGGGTAGAACTTTCGAAACACCCTTCGTTTATTTACCTATCAAATAATAGTCTAATGACTAACAACTTCCTAAAACTAGAAAGTTTATATCTAAAACTAAATGTAGTTTTAGGGATTTCTTATCCAGTAGATTTCAGGATAACTAACTTTATCTTATTCTGCTTCATCAGTCCATTCATTGTTTAATCCATCGTTTCACTTCACAAATAAAAAAACACCTTGAATGCATTCCATAATATTTTTAGACTGTATTATATATTCTGTTTATACAGCGTTATACGCTGTATAAACATGACAGTTATTATCACCATTTGCAGTTATTTCAATTGTTTTTGACAATTTTGGATTGTGTGTTAATTGAATCTGAGCCGCTCGCTGGAAGTCTTAAGTCATTGTTTTTTAAACTGAATGCGTGCTCATGGAAAGGTTTGTTTATTTTGAGGGAAAAGCACTCGTTGACTTCCATATGAGGCCATAGGCCATTCACCTTAAGGTGAATTATTCGAATATCCATATAAGCAGATTCCAATAGTCTTTACCAAACAACAGGGCAGAATATCGTGTTCCCGACTTCGGTAAGGAGATATTTTCATTTCTGGATTTATTTTATTTCGCTCTTTAATTTCTTTTTAGTTCGAAAAGACTACTCTGACCAGGTCTTACAATCACGAACATTCTTAGTGTCTTTTTGATCAACACGACCAATAAAATATAATCAGTATCATATATAATGCTATAATAACAAAATTATACCTGAAGAGAGCTTCTGGTTATCCGGGAATATAATAGTAATCAAATTCGGATTATCTGAGTTATGAAAGTGTTTGCAAATGTAGCGATAAAATGAAATGAGTGTACAGTACGTGAATCTAAAAGAGTCTACAAGACTTACTGAAAAAGAGAGCGAAAAGGCTTCAGTTCGGCGATGCAAAATTATTCAACTTAAGTGGATATCGAATCCAAAATTATTTCAAAGCCGAATATAGAAACTACAAGAGTTTCAGGCCGAATATAGAAACTATAAAAGTTTCGGCGGATCCAAGCATAAGCAAACCTTTCATGACAGGGGAAACTCGTAGTAAAGGTGGAGTAAGATCTGATCACCATCTTTAGTATTTCCCATAATGTAAACGGGCATGTATGATGTTATGCATTATGGGGATCCACTACCCAGACCGGTTTCGACCTTTGTTGAGGTCTCATCAGTGGGAGCCAGACCCGTAAATACTCAGGTTGAAGTGATGCAGAACTTATACTTTACCATACGAGTTGCTAAAAAAGGTGTCACAAAAGGCACCAAGAATTACTGAAAAAAGAGAGCCAAAAGGCTTCATTTCGGCGATGCAAAATTATTCAAATTATTTTGAATAAGTGGATCTTATTCAAAATCTTATTCAAGATCTTATTCAGAATAAGTGGATCTTATTCTTGAATCTAACATTATTTCAAAGCTGAATAGAGAAACTACAAGAGTTTCTGAGAAACTACAAGCGTTTCAACAGTCTACAAGAATATAAGCACAATAAAAGTTAATGAGCAATAAATTTTCTAGTTAATAGCGTCTCGTTTCAACCTTCATGTTATTCTTAAATTATCGTTTCTTATTACAACTGTCAGCTTCTGTAAAGATGTATAGCTGCAGCATATACCATCACGTGGCTGCCTTATTCATTCCTAGCTTGGATTACGAAATAATGTTTTGCTAAATTATTGGATTTGCAGAAAAAACTTTCACGAATATCACATTACGCTGTCTTTTTGTTTTCTTTCGTTCCACTTGGAGCTTTTATTATTTCCAAGAAATTTTGTGAGTTCATATTTTCGATAACCTTTTATGTTAGAATCGCCTTTTATTAACTTAGTGTCATATCTTCGTGTGGTCGATATAATAGAAAACAAATCGTAGCTCTGCATTGGTAAAAGTTTCGCTTAATGACACAAGACTCGCATTCGCAGTTTCAGTTGTGGACGATTTGTCTATTTCACCGGAACTTTACGAAACTTACGTGTGGAAAAGGAAAGCATTCCATATGAGGGCAGTTAACTTATCTTCGTCGTTTGAAAAAGGCTTTATGAAGGGCTCGTGGTATTCTAAACAAAATTCTAACCCAAATGTTAATTCAGTATACTAGAACAAACCAAACAGCTGTGAATGAGTGAGTGTCTGTGTTTGTACACATGACTACTAAAATTGGTCCTTAAGAGGGTGGATTTAAAAAAAAAAAAAAAAAACTGAGCGCAATTTCTTGGATATCTTACTATAGGAACAAAAGAAAATCTCTTTCGGAGTGAATCATCACATAATTCGATTCAAACAAACACTGGGAAAGCAACATTACGAATGAATAGCAGAAATAAAATAATTATATAAGAATGTGGTCTCTAGTTTATGAAGATGCGACAATGCGCATGTGCATTCACATCATGCAAGTCTCGTTTTTTTTTTGTTTTAAAAAAATCCCCTGCCATAATTGTTCAAACAGGTCATGATAAGTTCATTTTTTAAAATCTTCGGATCATCATTACCAACCAATCTTTCATCGTGCCAAAGACACCTAATCAATCAACGATTACAACACGTGCTACGTTTTACTTGCAACATCTCCATTTTTCTCTCCTCTGTTCTTCTTAGTTTTCTCATGTTCGTTATTTTTCGTCATCCTTGGAACTGCTTCATTTCAGAAGTAGGTCCACCTAGTTATGACACACTGTTACCATAGTAACGGTAATACTAATAAATGACATTACGCAAACCTGGTTATTAATCTTAGGCATTCCTTAACAAGATTTATTCCCGGTAGATAGTTTGCCAGTGATTAAATCTTCAGCGCCAAGGCAACGAAGCAGGTTTTCACCGGTGTAAACATACTTGATAGGATACTCTTGTTCTAAACGTTCGTTCGTCGTGATTGAATCATGGCTGACATTTTGCTTCTTCACCGAGTCCTGTAGACCAGCGTTTCCCAGATTTTTCCTACGACGGAACACTTCACAAATCCTGAAAATTTCACGGAACACCTTGGTTATTTTGTAATGTATTAATAATTAATTATGGCATAATCATAAAGAGTATTAGTACACTTATGTATACGGTGCGACATGTTGACAAATATAAAATTACATTTAAATCAGTTATCAATCACTGGATTAATGAAATCTTGTAGCATACTGTAGTTTAATCAGGCTAATGTCATTAAATTAATTTGTGCTGATTTTCATTGACATATCCCATTCTGATCACCAAAAATTTATAATATTAGTATAAGTACTTCTTACGAGTGAATGCAGAATTTTTCTTCTGTGTGCTGCTAGTTTTCCCCTCCTTTTGTACATCCTGGAGATCGCTTTGTAGGCTGGTGGTGGATGACTATCTGTTGCGTCACAAACACCTTCAATAAGAGATTTCTTAACACCAAAATTAAACAAAGTCCCTTGTCTCTTATTCATATTAAAATTTAAATCTGTAGGCCTATTACTTTTAAAAAATCACGGCACTACGGTTTCGAAACTTTCACCCTACAATACGAACTTGCGAAGAAATTATTCAGGATTACTAGATTTGAGAACCGGATATTGAGATACAGACTACCTTGATCTTCAATTTTAGTGGAAAAATTTTCTTTATACTTCCTTGCTGATTGATCACTAACATTTGCAACACAGATGTTATTTCGTTAAGTTTTGAGAACAGAGGATACGCCACCCATTGTTGTAATCGTATTCACAAATTGTGTTCAGCAGAACACAATTTACGCCCTGGAACAGAGATGCCTAATTTACCCGAAAATTTGCATTTAAAACACGTGATAAGACTAAACATGCTGTTGCACCTCTTCAACCTATTCGTCATTCGTTCCAATTCCTCAGAACAGTTGAAAATAGTACAAAGTTGTGCAAATTTCAAAGGAATGGAAGCGTGAATGGGACTCCACAAAATAGCAATCAGAAGTGTTTGCTTTCAGGGTAAAGTTTATAACTCATAGAATAAGTGAACTATTTATTTCAATCACTAGCAATGTAAAACGGTAATAGTGCACAGCCATGTTTTGCTTGTCAATGAAGAAAATATACAAGAAGGCGATCGTACTCTAGCTTACGGTAAATTTAGTCTACAACTGTAAATTGAATACATGCACATAATTTGAAATGAAAAATTAAACGTATACAGTTAACGTTTAAACCTTATACATTCAAACAAAAACATGGTATAATTTCATTTTGTTTAAAATATTCTAAAAAATTGAGATAGAATATTTAAATCAGATAGTAATCTAACTATTATGATACCAAACTGTGAATGGGGAAAACAGCCAGTATTTATAAGTTATATTTTTTCATTAAGCTATACAAGACATTAATTGGATAAACCTATGGAGTCCCATTCTATTTCTTACAAACGCAATCAACACTTTTAAAGTCAGGGATGATTCCATGTTCATTCCTCTTCCACAATGCATTGAAAAAACACACTTTTATCTATCCTACAATATTCCTTCAACTTAGGTTTATCATATCTCATTTTTCTGCCTATTTGTTAATCTCTGCAATCCACAGTCCCTAAACCTTCCATTCTGATATCTTAGCGACCTGCCTCTACTTTTGTACGTCTTGCTGACACATTCAGAAATGATCTTACAGGCTGTCTGGGTTGGGCCTTGATAGGGCCGAATCCAGACATGATTTCTGCTCGTCTATCATTCTTTACCATCTTTACCATCTTTGCAATGTTCTCTGAACTGCATATTTGTCTATCTATTCTTTTACTTAAATCCTCTGCTTTATGAATCCCTACAACTCAGTTCTGCCAGTATTGTAAATTGTAATCTCACTCCAAAATGTAAAATCATACTTAACATTCTTAAAATTCCATCAATTCTATTCTGCTCCATATTTCTAATTTATTCCAGTCATCATCGAGTATACTGAATCAGAATCATTTCTTTGCGTTCTTCGTAATTGGACATTAAATAACTGAGTACTTCTTTATGCTCTCATCATCACCAAAGAGATGTCAAAATAATGATTTAGGAAACAGTGCAATCGCTTAAATAAAATAACTCATGCACTACTTTTGTAACTCCATTTACCCAGAATAGAAATGTTCTAGACTTCTTATTGCCAGTCAATATTACGGTTATTATACTGATTGCAGAAAATGAAATACATTTTTTACGGTAGTTAAAATATCCCAATTTTCCTACTAAGCGATCATATTTCTATTCTTCGTTTGGTTGATATACTGTACTTAAATAACAATTAATAGTGTGTCGGTTTACAAGTTATTTATAATAATTATATAATATTTGAAATCTTAAAATAATCTCTGCTTTAATGAAATCTTGTCTATTGTAAGAAGTCGCAGTCACTGGTCACAACGCGATAGATACGATTCAGCCATTACACAACCACTTCCTCATTTACTATTTCCTTACTGAATAGTCAGAGAAGGGGTGAGTTGAATCATGCTAGCTATCAAGTGGGTTAAAAATAAAATCCAATGAAAAAAAGATATTTCATTTACTGTGGTGACATGAACTTGTTACGCACAGAAGGTTTAATCAACTTGGTTATAAAATAAAATATATAGATGTTTTTAATAGCATTTGTCTTGTCAAATCCTGCGTTACGTAAACAGCGTTAGCTCTAAGATCCGTGCATTCAGATGGTAATTAATTTTCAGCGCACGATATGAGATACTACGCTATTTGTTGTAAGCTTAAAATGGTTTTGAGAAAAGTTATATTTCGTCTCTGAAACAGAGCTCATCCAATCCGTTTATACACTAAGACTAAATGGTCGGCAAATATATATTGTAAGACGAGATTCACGTAATATATAGCATCATTTAATCCTTATGTATAACATCGAGTCCTGTGTGTTATAGGCTCACAAAACTTAATCTCTGGTAAAAATCGTCTTAAAAGCAAATAACTACTGGTTTGCGTTCATTTGGGCTGAAGTGCAAGTGGATTTGTGGAATGAAAATGGAGAATCTAGCTGGTTGTAAGCGTTGATCATCTAGAAGAAACCAGCTCTAATGAAGAATATATTCTCCAGATGGTTTTGTTTGGGGGGGGGGGTAGAAGAGTGCCCTTCGTATGAGTCTAGTTAATTCGCCTTTCGATTGAAATGCTTTTATAAATGTTCTTCGCTTCAAACCCAAGTCTTTCCAACTAGAAGGATGGAAGGGAATGTTCTCCAACTGCACTACGAGGCGCAATACCTCGGCAAAGTAAATGCACGGTGGAATAAAATTTTGCGGAAGTGTTTCAGTGGTAGATGATTTACATCTCTGAGTAAGACCATTGATTGCTTATCACGTTTGAAGTAGTTTGAAAAGTTTGCTCTCCTGAGCAGGCTCAGCCCGTCCACGGTACTAATATAACATAAGTTAGCTATTTTTCATGGGTGGGATTCACATAATCCATAAATCTAAAGGAGGTCCGCAGAATGGATTTTATTGCACCTCCACTCTGGATGAATCGATTTTATTCATGCCAAATATTTGGCATGCCAGACATTTAACGAAATTTGTCTTGTCTTCTCAATTACGGTTTATCTGACACTTTTTAATGAAAAACGTAAAACATTTATATGTCCAAATATCACAAACATTTGTGGTGCATAAAAAAACGAATCGTCATACCGAATGATACTGGAAAGCGTTATTTATAACCGCTGATCATTGAACAATTGCAACGTTTGATTTTTCGATAAAATTCGTTATAATATCTGAATTAAACAAGAAAAACAAGGAAATCGATTCTCGCTACAATGATTTTTTTTCATCGTGTAATATATTCGGAAATGAAAGCGGGCCTTTTTTGTTTATTGATCGTGAAGATAAAAAGGCCATCAATCAAATAGAAATACATTTATCGAGCTACTGTTTGCGATTTCAAAGTTCTGCTTCTCTGGTAATCCCACATCAAATGGAGCTTCAACAACATCGCCGAGTATTCTAATCGATTGGCAATTGAGCGCTTAAGACATTTCTGTCAAAATGGTATTATCCCAAGCGTGACAGTTTTTCTCCGTCATCTTACACAAAGCGATCTAGTTTATTCTGATGGCATTGCTCTAATCACCGAAGAAGGGCAAGACTACCAGAAGCAAACAAGTGACGCAAATAGAGGAAGAACGTCTCGAACCTTCTATATTATGTCTCACTTGTTTGTATTCATCGGTCAAGTTTTTTTGTTTGGCTAAAATAAAAATCAGAGCAGTCAAACAAGCTAGAAATGTTCTTCTGTCTTTAAAAGTATCATCAGAGAACCAGGTTTTTTAAAAAAAAAAAATCAAAGGATGTCTCTTACTTGCAATTGTTATTGAACCGTTGTTACAGGTTGGATATAAATTATCCAACCTGTAACTATCCAACATTATCGGCATACAAAGAACGTGTTTTTCTAAATATGTATTTGTATGAATTAATTGTTTCCTATATTTGATGAAATAGACCCATAATGATCTGATGAAAGTGCTATTAATTAATTTTAGTCTGGTGAATGATCTCATTGCAGTATCGTGTTCAAAATTACAGTAGCATGTTCAAAAAACAACAAAAAGCTCTACTTTTGCTCCCAATTCAAATCGATCCATGCCTCGACAGGCCTAACTAGTATACTCAAATTAGATTCTATTTCACAAGACCTTCATAAACTGGTTAATTCAGCATTCTGCTATCTATCTGGATACAGTGTATCATTTAGCGTTCTTCCTAATGCAAGCAATACTGTGCAGGCGGCCGTAATATATCAAAGGGAAAAAGGCAAAGGAAAATAAAAAAAAGAATGTGTCGGAGTTGAAAGGAGATTTCACGCTTTGAAGTCTAACATGGCATTTATTAAACATAATTACAGAACACGTGATCTCTTCGACGGCATCCAAGGGTAGCTGTGGGTAGGATGAGTTCCGGTCGGTAGCCAAATTGGGTCACGAACGTATATAAAAGTGTGTTACATGGAACAGTGCATCTGGTAAATGGAAGGAACGTTTGTAAGGTCAGTTCCTGAGAAGCGAGAGCAAAAAGTACGCAATTCTTGGAAGAAATCTTGTAAGTATTATTCATGGCATATTCCTTCCAAATTATTTGCATGGTTTTTATTGCTGGTTGTTTTACAGTCGATCTCAGGTTTCTTCTTTAAGAGCAAGAATTGATTCGATGCTGCTTCCTCAACCTGATGATGCTCTTCAAGGTTATCAGCAGCAAGTCCTCTGCGGCATTTCTGACGGTGAAACTGCAGAACTTCCTACTGCGATATCAATACTGCCTTGTGAAGTTCTTTATCCTGGCTAATCTGTGTTAAGTTTGTGACCCATGATACTTGCTTACATCAGTCTTAATGAGATTATGTTTATGAGGAGATTTTGCTTCAATGACGATTTGAGATAACTTTTTTTTTTTTTTTGACCGAGTAGTCACTATTGCTAAGTATCGGGTGACAAAATTGTCAGCCAAGACAACTCCTTTAAGACGAGCATAGTGGTGGTTCATGCATTACTTTAAATACATAGTAAATATACAAAAAAAAAATTTAATTCTGTACACAGCAACTTTATATATTTAATAAATTTTAGAACAAGAAGTTGTTTTCCTTCTGTGCTAGAAAAAAAAAACTATGCAATCTCTATAAGTTGGCCAGTTGAAAGAAATGCAGACTGATGAACGTTATAAATGTAATGAAGATAAGGAAAATAGTTTACTAAAATATTTACTTCATGGAAATTTATATTGAACTTTAGATCATAATATTCAGTTTATCCGTTGATTTGATAAACTACACGCACGCAAAAAATGTCTTATTAATATAGGTTTACAGATTTGTAATCTGATATTATCAGTGCTACACCTTGTTAGTCAATGAAGAAATTCATGTCTACTTCAAAGGTTGCCATATTAACATCTGAAACTGGGGATCTGAATTGATATTCTTAATCAGATCGTGATTCGGCTTCACACACAGAGATTAGTTATTGTCCAGTGTTAGTATTTGCAAACAGACTTTGTCCAAGCACGAAACATACCTTAACTTCGATATTTCAATAAATAAATAATAAGTTTTATCTCTGTAATAAAAAGGAAAACATTTCTAATAAATGTCTAGCATATTTAAAATTTAAATTTATTTTTTCAAAATAAATTATCGTTTTAAAAACATGAATTTCAACGCTTAGTTTCAATTCATTTCAGGGTGTTACCGATCTAATAATGACGGCAAGTATTCGACGTCGTGTTTCACTCATCCCTCACTCAGAAGAGTGCAACTCTACGACAGAAGCGGTTCTTATGAAGCGATACTCCTACAGTTTCGACTGATCGAAGCGGTACTGAGAGACGGGAAAAGGGTGTCATAACATTATCTTAAAACCAACCAACCATCGTTTTACACCATTAAGTCATAAAATCAGACGAATCGAGTGATTATCTATTTAAAAGGTTCATACGTATGAGTATTCATAATCCGCGAGGTTAGCCTAGTGGCTTTGCGCTTCACAATCATATGCCTGGGGAAGGAGTGTCCCAGGTTCGATTCCCGTTGAAGACTTGAGGATCTTCCTCAGGCATAGCCAAGTTAGCCGGTCTTGGGCGCAGGTAGTAGGGTTTCTTCCGCCAGTTTATCTGTCGTTTTTTTTTTCCCGCAAGCAGGCAAACCTGCCCCGTGAATATACGCTTCTACAGCCAAAAATATATCCCCCCCCCCACCCCAGCGGCAGACTAGGCGACAGGTCGGTTGGGAATGGTACTAACAAGAAGTCGCATCTAAGTAACACGCGTACCCTGCATAGGAAGCGGGAATAACGCGTAGAGAAAGAAGAAGACGTATCAGTATACATCCTTTAAAGCGGTGAACCCCTCATCTAGTACAGCTTCTTACTTTTCCTGTTAATGTTAAATCACCTATTTCAACTGGAGTGTCTTCAAGCTTATACTTTTTGCATTGGTGTGTAAGATTCTGCTTATGATTTAAGTTATTCCGAAATTTTATTCCTGAGCGATAATGCTAAAATACTGCTTGTAAAAAAATGTAATACTGTAAAAGCAAAATAGTTTGTGATGATTACGTGACTAAGTATTAACCAGTTGTTCATCTCATCAGAAAAAAAAATTAACGTTTATTGCACAAATTTCATTGGCTCAATGTTCTAATTCTACTCTAATAACTTCTATTTAAATAAAGACGAAAATTTATAACTTAGTTACGGAACTAATACGTGCTTAAACAGAGTTCTAATTTGGTTATGGTTAGGACACGTCTTTGAATTATGCCTAAACGCATAATTTACGCATTCAAAACGAAGAATTTTAACTAAATGCCGCTGAACACCACATGTGTATTTAACAACATACTAGAGTAATGTGCTGTAAGGAACCAATGAGGCAATGCCGAGAGGTGTCACCTGGTTCCCGAGTTGTTTATAAAACGTTATATCCTATAAGTGCTCGACACTTTCTTTCTCAAGTGCTGAGCTCTCGAGAGTAGCAAGCGCTATTAATTTCTGAAGTATCTCTCACAATGTCACCCTTTTAAAATAAGACACCCCCATAGATCACAAAGGTCTCATCTTATGTCGCTAAATGGAAAGACTTCGCTTTCTCCACTTCAAACTTTGCGAAGGAGAACGTGGCTAGTAGTTGAAAGGGATATTGAAGAACAGCGAGTCGCACAAATGAAAAGGTAATTAACCTTTACTTCGGGTGTCGAGATAATCCGAAAAAAATAGAAAAATGTAGAACTAGTTCTCGAAGTTCTCAAAATTATACCTGAAAAAAATGAAGAAAATATTTCTTCATTTTTTCCGAGTTGAATGTTTAATGAAAAATACACTCTGATAATAGATCTTATCTAATGGTATTCCTTTAAAATTATGAGCTCAAAGAAATTCATTATTTTAAGTAGAATAATTAGTTCATAGCATGAACTCTGCGAATTCCACTAACCATATTATGGTAAACATAATTCATAGCTTAAAATATGCGTTCAATACCACGTTATCGGTCAGGACTGAAATGCCTCACTTTACTAAGAGAAAGCATTACATTTAGCGTTATTTAATGCAAACTAACTATTACGCCTTTTTATTCGGTTAGCTTTTATTTCATTTGTTTGGTAGTCGAAGAACTAAATTTAAATCTCGGTGCCTGTAAGCATTTTTTCTCTCTCTCAGTTACTAATACCATAATGTGTTCTGTAGAAATAAAAGAAAACTTATTTTCATAGGAGAATACAACATTCGATGCAGAAGCTCATTAAATTAGCACTGCATTACTTTAAAGACAGAATTCTGCTCGATAATTTGTATGTTCACCTTTTATTAGATTAGTGCAGTTAAGGTTGCGCTTATAATAAAAGCGTTAATAAAAGGTCAACATATGGGCTCCTGGGAAGAGTTTATATCTAAAGTAGTGCAATACAAAGGCAACTCAGATATAGTACGCCCACAGATACGAGACCCTTCGACACTTCTGCGCATGTCAAAAGAAGAATAATCCATTCCGATATTAGGATAATCAATCCATCTTCTGGGATGAGTTGTTTATTATTACACGTCGGAAAATTAACTTCTCTTTTATGATCATCGTAGTTTTTAAAGTGGTAACTATTTTGCTTGTATAACAGTTGGAAAATTTTACGTATAAAGCGCGTGATTTCGCGTGTTGGTGACCAATTCGTACATCGCCTTATTTCTTTCTCCCCTTCAACATGAATAGACTCTTCTTGGCAGTCTGCCAACGATAGCTCTCGCTTATATGGTCGGACTATACTAAAGTTGCATTCTCAAACTCGTTTATTTGTCTATAAAATTGATCCATAATTTTAGAACTCCAAATAAAATTCACAAAGTAATCTTCATGCCACTTGGAATCTCAAAGAAGTACGGGAGGCGTCTCACACCGTAGAATGAAAAATCACCTCTCGGCTAGACTCGCACATTCGTGCCACAAGCAGTACACAAGATATCATCCACTTAGCCACCCAGAACGGTGGCGAGGTGGTTGAGACGATCCATTTAAAAGAGGATTTGCTTCCAAACTCGCTTCCCTTTCAGGAGATGGACTAATTGCAACTGCTGCGAGAGGGAATTTGACTCTTCACTCCAAGAATATAAACTTTCATTATAAACTTCGCACCCACGTAGATACAATCAAGGTGTATGAATTAAGTTATAAAATGATTTTCGGCGAGTTTTCTTAAGCTGTTCCGCATTTTGTGAAATGTATGACATCGTTTCCTTTGATGTCTCACAAACATTTAGCTGCCTGTACTCAAAGGCAGTAGTTAGCAGCTCACTGTTGTTTATCGTTGGTTCTCTCGCCAAACATTTTTTCGTTGGAATGGCGGTTAAATTACTCCATTATCGCTTGGGGAAAACCATGAAAAATGTTTCACAGCGAGGGCGACCAACCCTGTCTAGAAGAAACTGCCGCAGAACGTTCTTTCTACTTAAGGAGGCGCGATTTCATCGCTCTTAAAGCGCAGCGGACAAATTATAACTCTTGCATTCCTAGAAACTAAGTTAAAAGAAAAATAATGATAATAAAACCGCTTAAAATTACCAATGCTGACACAACAAGATGTGTTTGTGGAGCATGTAGATGATGGCAAATTCTATGATCTGAAGTTACATTGCAAAAGTTTCGTTTTCAGTGATTAGATTAACGTAGTGCATTTTCATTAATCTAAATATGCTGAAAAGGAAAAAAAAAAAAGAAAGTATCTCTCTCGTGCATTAAGATTGAGCATTTGTTGATTTTACACTGACAGACTCGTGCCTTCTGAATGCAGTCATTTAAACAAAAACCGTTGATCTATATAAAGACTTACTACCAATGATGGTAGAGTTCCGGTGAATCCCGCTGAGATCGTCACATAAAGAACGAAAATGACAAGTGCAATTTCTCACATTGATTGAAACTGACAGTGGAAGGACGAGACATCAACTGTATCTGGTAGTAGGATTAGAAAATTTGTTACACGTTGAAGGACGCTTTCTTATGTCGTATTACTGCATTGCAGGAGACTCGGTCCAATTAACCATCAAAGCACCGAATGGTGACATCGAGTATCTGCGCATGAAAAACTGCAGAACCATCGTGAAAGTGATACTTATTATGGCCTTTGATTGGGAAGATATTCTTCGGCATGCCAAAGGACAAATCTATCAAGTGGCCATTGCTCGTTCCTTCATCTGTGACCTAAACCGACTCGCGAATGAAGAGATTTATTGGACACTATCCATTATGTTAACACCTCCCATTTGTGGGGAAGGAAATTTCACAATTAAAAAAAAGCAGAGAAGAATCTAACAAAAAATTTTAGCATTACTAGTAACAGTTTTAACTACAACGCTTAATGTTCATTGTCGTTTCATGGTTCCTGTTTGCAGTGTCCGACTTTTTTTACACTGATCTGCAGAATTTGCTAGTCCAGCTTCAATTGGTTCTTTGGTAACCTTGTCGGTAGGCAGTTACATTATTCGTTTTCCTTTTTCCTTCATTTCTACATTCAAAAATGGTTAGAGATTAAGTTACCCCGTGTTTTTTGTCTCAAATTAAAGATTAGTGGGATCTTAACATCGAAGATTTTCCATACAGATCGTGAAGGAGGCTAAGCTTCGCTTTTCTGTAAAGCAATCTTTTGAGCATAAGCTACCAACTGTTAACATAAAAATGCGGACGAGAAAGGTGAAATAAGCAGCTTTGTGGTTACGTAGAACAAAACAGCATTGCTTTTAAGTAGGGTAGATGGCAAATGGAAACATTGCCATTTATGACTGAGATTTTAACATCTGTTATCGTTAGTGGTTATCATGGTAATCACGATATTATGTTCGCTGATTTGTAACTATTTTGCGATTATCTTCCATGTATTTAAGTTTTTGAAATTGTGTTCAAAAATTACAGTGCGTGTTAAGTTAGCTTCTTATTTACTAATTGAAAACCTAATTATCTTGATTATTTGCAAACTTGGTTACTGAAATAATTTCATTATCAACCAAGATGACCAAGTAGATAATATTTCTATTGTCTAACTTACAGGATGTGAATTCGAATTCCGTGACATCTTCGGATGGTACATGATTTCGTTCTGTCCATACGAGACTTCCGACCTACTTATTGAACTCCTAAAACGGTTTGAAAATTTACATTACGATTTGTTATGGCCACTAGAATATGGTTGCGTTCGATTGTTTTGAATTAATTTTTTTTTAATTACAATTAAGGCCATGAGACCAGTGTATTATGTCTGTTAGATGCCTGCATTCTATGGCCACTTTGCTTCTTTTGCAAAATGAAGTTTCAGGGAGGGGAAATCCTGCCATCCCCATCAAACGAGATTGACTATGTCGCCTCCATTTGAAAAAGTCATTTATTAAAAAGGTTCGAATCCCGTCTAGGTTGTGAGGAAATCAAGTCTTTCTAACGACCACAGAAGCGAGAGCTCTCGTTGGCAGACCGCCAAGAAGAGTCCATTCATGTTGGAGGGGAGAAAAAAATAAGGCGATGTACGAATTGGTCACCAACACGCGATCTCACGTGCTTTATACGTAAAATTTTCCAACTGTTATACAAGCAAAATAGTTACCACTTTATAATAATAATAATAAATACTCATCCCACAATACGGATTAATTACCCTGTAATCGGAATGGATTCTCCTTCTTTTGACATGCGCAGAAGTGTCGAAGGGTCTTTTATCTGTGAGCGTACTATACCGCTTGGGGCACGGAATATCATCTGCGAACTGTCGTGCATGAACACAAATAATGTCGTAGACCTGGATGCTTTTGGAGCGAATGAGTTAAAAAAGAGCATTTTTTTTTAAACTATTTGCATTTCATAATGTAAATTGCGCATGTGAAATGGCAATGAGGATTCCCAAAATAGATGAATGCTTTATTGTGAGAAGAAAAATCTCACATTAACCGGCAAGCAGCTACTACAGTATATTATTTTAATAATGTCGAGCAAGATTTCAAGGAAATTGGCTGAAATAATTGAAACACTTCAATTTTAGCGAGAATTAAAAGCATAAAATTCCGCACAGTTCGGAAGACAATTATGTGAAAAGATGCTCAAAAATGGAAGTCACGTACATTAAAAAACGCACACAAGTATAATTATAAGCATGCATATCGTACACGTGCCTGTTTCATACACTTAATTATTGTGTAAATGAAAACTGCTTCATTCCGTTACAATTCCCTGACGAATACGCCACCTTGCGATAGAGAAAAGCATAAGACTAAAAACAGTTGTGCCACCTATTCTGAAACTTCACATCAATAAGGAATAGCATTTCTAAATCTGTTTTTCTCTCTTTACAGTTAATGAAATTTCCGGTTGTAATCTGTGGAACAGTCGTTAACGTACATGCTTCCCCGCTGAAAGGCGAGGTTTGAATCCGAATGATCATCTACTCAATCCCAAATAACTTCCGAAGTGGGCTATTTATAACTCCTGTTTTACACAAAGTGCGTTAGTGTCAGTGGCGGCTCGTGGCTTGAAATCGTGGGGGTGCTGCAACTTTCGAAATATGCATACACACTGTAAGTACAGTGTATACGTGTTTGGATAAAATATCAAAATTATGGTAAAAATGAAAAAAAATAAGCATGAAAAAATATTGTTTATTATCGATAAAATTATACAGTTTGGTATAATTCAAAATTACTTAAAAATAAAATCCATTCCTTTAATTGTAATTAAAGGATTGGATTTACAATTTTTGGACATTGCAATTAAATCCTTTAATTGCAATGTCCAAATATTTAAAGAGACGGAGTAAACACGATAAACACTACGAATACTCTACTACTGACGCAAACTACATGTAAACAACAGTGGAACTGCGCGACGGACAGCGCCGCATTACGCTAATAACTCGCATCTCACTATGACGTGCATATGCTTGCGCGCGTAGCAATATATGACACTGTGGTAAACACAGTGCCGCTTGCGTCCTCGCCCTCTTAAGTGCTACAAGATGGATTTTTATTATTTTGTATACAAAATAAGAGAATTGTATAGGACTGTTGATGATAAAATTAAATATTACAAGCAAATATTAATAAATATATTTATATATCGAGAAAAATTGCACGAGCAATTTTTCTCGATGCACGAGCCGCCCCTGGTTAGTATACTAGATTTTCAAAGTTTGACTGGGAATGCTAAGAGGACATTATTTTGTTGTAGAGAAAAATGCCATTTCCACCCTCCTGAAGGTCACCTGAAGTTTGTTCTGCAGTTGAAGAAAAACTGACCACGCTCATCCAGAATTCAGTGCAGCGAATTATAAAACTAACCTCCGTGTTAGAAATCAAAGGCATATTCTCTGAAGCTCCTTCGTGTGGTCAGAGAATCTCTGACATGATCTCATAACGAAGACCCGCTACGCTCTTTCATCTTGCAGACAATTACAGTTGGGGAATCCACATTGTGTCATGCGATATCGAGTGTGCTTTCATTACAGGGATTGGCACGTGACGTCCCAAGTGTGCGCACCCTCAGACTGAAGCGGTTAACAAAATTTCATGATCTGCGCATTTCTTTTTCCCGTCTCTAATTGGGTGCATCTGAAGTAATGAATCTTCCCCCACCACTTTTAACCCCTTTACTTGTTACTGCGGTTGGCTCAGAGAAATGCAGACGTCGCGGGTCAGATGACCGACTCTCTTTCTGTGGTCTTACAAACTGCTTTTGCTACCTAAACTGATCAGATAACCTCCAGAAAGGGTTTAATTGACACCCGCTAGTTTCTCGGATATTTTACGATTATCTTAATTGCTGATGGGCAGATGGGGAGGGCGGAACATTTCCGGATTAGTGGGCGAAATATAGATCCCGTTACACATTTTGGAAAAGCACGTGTGTCTGCGCAAACAAGCCCGAGACGAATGGGATTGCACTTCTGAAGTTTCAGTTTAGTCCGAATCTGTCGTTCCAGTGAACTCACGGACAGAGAAACTTCATACTGAGAAAGCACAAAGTACTGCACCCTTTGATGAAGCGCTAGAGAAAATTGAATGCAGCAAACATGAAAATTCGGAAGAATTTGAAAGCAGTCTTGTTACAAGGAAAGATGATAAACATCCCATCGTTATTTGATACGAAGTTGGCAAACGTGTTTGACTTCGAAACCGCAAACGTTTCGAAAGTAAAAGAACTTACAAAGTGGGAAAACCTTTAGCATAAGTTGCTTAGTTTTGCACTACTTCAAAGGCGTGAACTCTGTCCAAAGTCCGTATCTATTAAAAACATAACTTGTCAAGTGATGCTAACTCTGCTGTCATGCATGCAGTTTGGGGAGGCGGTGATTACTTAACGCATGGTTCGTTTGCTGTTTGTTTCTCCCAGCAGCGAGTTAATCATTCTGGATTCAGGATTGGCTTTCCTCTAATTCTCTCACATATTGCCCAGGGGAAGGCCGACAAGAACAATAATAGCTTTTATTAGTGCTTTTAAGCTTTTGATTACTACAATACCAAAGCAACTCATTCACCTGCTTCGTGAAAAATAACGAAAAGAAATAAAGTCGGTAAAAAATAAAGATGAAAAGATCTCAAGACATTACGTAAGTGACAAAGCACTCAAATAGATCCGCGCTAGTGATCTTGTGACAAGTATACCCTTTCCTAGCATCACCTTATTTCTTAAAATTGCTTTTAAGGAAAATCTGAATTTATTATAAGTTTTTTTTTTTCATGAAAACATGTCGAATCTGTAATTTAAAGATTTTGCAAATTCATTATTTGAGTCTTATTCTAAGGCGTGAGGAAATCTGTTGATAGAAATATCAAATAGAAATCGTAAGCAGAACAGCAAATGTTTATCGGAAATTTATTTTAAGACCCTCCGAGGTACATAATTAGATGACATTTTCTTGACAAATACTAATTTTCTACAATCATT
This sequence comes from Typopeltis vanoorti, assembly GCF_054136105.1. Classification (NCBI taxonomy): domain Eukaryota; kingdom Metazoa; phylum Arthropoda; class Arachnida; order Uropygi; family Thelyphonidae; genus Typopeltis; species Typopeltis vanoorti. Next base: position 77,338,663 of record NC_143573.1, on the reverse strand, counting down.
TCCAAATAGGTCGTGATTTATGTTCAAATTGAAAGATAGTTTTAAAGAATTGACCCAACTGTGAGTAATTCATAAAGAAGTTGTTTTAAGTGAAATTGCTGAACGATAAGCAAAATCAAGGAATGCAAAACATTAAGATCCCCCCCCCAACCTTTATAATAAGTGGGGAAAAAAAGAATTAGAGGCATGTTTTAAATGCAATAAATTCCCAACGTTATCGAATAGCACCGCCATAAATTTCGGAGTAAAGCAGAACTACTCTTCGTCTTCGAAGAATTTGCAGCCGATCTCGGTCATTTGGAGCTGCGGCGGGTCATGCTGTGGTGACCGGATGACCAAGTGTCCTATTTTCTCCATGAAACTGAACGCAAGCCTTCAGCTGACCTCAGCCAAACATTTTCCCCCTATTTATATGGCATGAAAGTTAAGGATTATTTTTCTGTTTTTAATATTTATCATTTGAATTCAGGGAAGAAATTCATGAAATTCCCATTTGGATTAAGTGTCCTCCTTCAAATATATATTTTAGAACGTGTAATTAAACTACATTCTATTTTGTTAGGATTGCTGGAAAGCAATGGATGAGGAAAGATGAAAACAGAATGGAGAAAATTGAGGGAGATCTTCGTCTAGCAGTGGATCAATTAAGGGTGAAGATATATTTTAACTTAATCTATTGCTTTTCCAGCCATTTTAAGACTATCTATAAAATCTATTTTGAATATCAGCACGACAGTATCGCCAAATAGATTTCATTAACTGGCTGGATAGTTTAATAAGATTTTTTTTATTTAGGAACTGTACTAATATTCGTCAAGTTAGTTCAGTCTTGGTTTAAATCCGGGTATTTCGCAAAATTGTGAAAAACAAAATTATGTTTGCAATGCTTATGGCAAAATAAACGGTTATGGTCCAGTTAGCGAATGGCGCCATCACCACACACGATTGTTTTGAAACTTTAAAATGTGGATATTTAAAAAAAAAAAAAAATGTTTATTTAGTTTAGCGAATGGAACCTCCTTTTAATGATATGAATGAAAGGAAAACCATATTAATTTTTTTCTATTCGTATTAAGTTATTCTTCATACATCACAGTTGCATGCGACATTTTAAGACCTGTGAATTATAGATTGTTATAAACGACATCCACTTAAAAAATAATCTCGTTTGTAACAACAGCAGCGAAATACTAGCTCCAAGTCAACTCACAAATGTACACTACATAGTGTATAAAGTTATTATTGTAATTCTTACACGCAAAAGCTTAATATCATTCACTTGCAGAAAAATATTGAGAAAATAAGCACTCAAACTGAAAAGTGAATTTCGGGCCGCAAAACAGAAATCTGGAAATATCTCAAAGTAAATCAAAATTTAAATATTACTTAACATGGTGTACCTTCTGAACTAATTTCAATCAGGTGTTGGGTAGCAAAAGTAATGACGCTCTAAAAATAAATAGGTAATCGAAGTAAACAGAAAGTCGTAACTCGGGAATTAATTTCTTAGTGAATGTAGTAGTATGAGAAGCAACGTTATATTGTCAAGCAGTCACGGATAATACAATGACATGCGAGTATTTTGTTTACTGATGCATAATAATATTCTTTTATATTTCGTACATACTGTAAGTGCAAATTTCCAGTATTAAAGATTCTTCTTTCAATTACTTGTGCTTTCAAGAAGGTACACGTGAGCTTTTGGTGATGGAAGCACTAAGATGTTTATCTACTGAGTTTTTAATAATATAATGCATTATATAAAAAGGTATACCTCCCAAATAACAAATCCTAAAAACTCGACACTATAATAGTCATTGCGTATGCAATATAACGCCAGTTGGTTTGTGCCCACACATTATTCTCAAAGCACCGAAAACAGTTTCTCTTTTCGCGATATCAAGATAGGAAATGTTTTTAATATTAAAAATTCATGCGATTTACTGTGAAGTTTGAATAGTAAATCTTATGTACATGCAATCTATCGACGGATTTACTCACACCTTAAAATAAGACGCAAATAATGAATTTGCAAAATCTTTAAATTATAGATTCGATATATTTTCATAAAAACCTTATTAGCTGAAATGATAATAGCGAAAATTACTCTGCAGAAAATGAAAAATTCATATTTGATTCTATTTCTGATAAGAGAGGCGGTTTCATCATAAAAACATGTTTCTATTATTCAGTGTGCAGACGATTGCGATGTGTCCACCATTCCATTAACCATATCCCAACTCCATACACTATCAATAATGCATTCTACCAGAGAGTACGTCATTATTCAACTGATCATTGCTCAACACTGATATCACTTCTATTACAAACAGATTTGTAACCATTCAGTCCCATGAAGCGAGAGTCACGTCATCTGAATGATGACGTCAGCTCTCTCTCCGATTGTATCAGACCTACACACGCAACCTTTCCACAATAAGTTTTGTCAAAATGATTTGCAGCAACTCGAATCACAGTAAACATCCAAAATTGGCTTCCATTTCTGTCGATCCCATACATTACAGTATTAGTAATCAAAACACATTAAACCAGCGCCATCTCGTGTTTAATACTTCTGTCGAGCAGCTGTTTTTCCGATGACATGTATGTGATGAATCTGTAAAATTAGGAACGTGCAATCGATTCTTTCTTAACTCCATTCGTCATCGAAATTTGAGAAGTGTATAGAACTCATCTTCATCGTTTGCCGCGAAAGGTTTGTTTGTGTGCTTCTAGTCAGGTGGGGACATCTGGTGAATGATGTCAAAGACTGTCCTTGGACTTCCATCAACAGCTGCTTCGCTCCCTCAAGAAACTGACGAAGTCCTGAAGGTCACCTTCTGCGCTAACTGTTCTTCCCGTCGGATATGGTTACCTCAGGCGCAATGACACCGTAATTTCTCTTAATGAGATAGATAGAAAAATTGAGAGCATTCTTCATAGTGGTTGAAAAGAGCAGCAGTAATTTAGAATACTAGGAGATGCAGCACTCCACTCAAATAAGACCAAGCGGAATAGCAGTTAGAAATACGTCATTTCTTTCTGTCGAACTGTGCTCGCTGTTTATTGCATCGTTTCAGATCTGACTGTGGCACTACAAACTAAATAGTAGCTAAGCCTATCGTCTCCCTTTTGTAACACTAAGTGAATTAAACTGATTTTCATATTGCTCCAGCAGTCATTTTTAAAACATTTTTTCAGCAGCAAAACGTATTTAATAATTACAAAAAATAAATCAATTGTTCAGAATTCGCAATACTCAGTTTAAGCTTACGTCAAAGTAATAACATTTCCAGTGTTTTGATTGGTCAGTTGTAAGTAAATAACATTATCGTTTGGAAACAATAGCTTTCAATAAAGCCATTGTTATAGGAAACATATGTATTGGTTGTTTTTTCCTCTACAAAATATCTCGATTAAATACTGAAAGAAGTCTGTATTGTAAGAAATGCTTTTGTATGGATCAATCGATAAGTAGTTGGTGACAACGATTCTGAGAGAATCCGATAACTACCAGAAAATCGAGTTCATTTCAATTGTTAAAATCCCTTTCATCTATCATTTCAGCAGCAATCAAGGAAAAAATACCTTCTGAATGTGTTGTAAGTTTTTAGTAGAAAAAAAATACTAGCAAGAGATTTTTTTTTAAATGTCACGAGCAATTGATTAATTGCATTTGACAAATATGTACCTCAACATCATGTGACTCATTTAACAATCAAGTAAGCAAAAGGGGAGCGTTTTTTTTTTTATTATTGTGAAGCTTTGTTGTTCGTTTATCCTTAAAAAGGTTGAATCCTTCTATTGATATGTCCAAGGTTGAATGGACGATGCATCCAACAGTTGGTATTCAATCACTCGACAAAAAAAAAAAAAAAAAAAACAGTTTATTGACCTCAGAGTTTGACAATATTACCTTTGCGACCAATATGTTTAACCCAATTTATTTCTGACACTTCAACTTACAAAACTTAACCAAGCAAATGCCATCCATCCATCCCATGATATTCCCTTCTCACTGAAGAACAGTGAATGAAACAAAATGCATTTACCCTCATTTACTTCATGAGAGTGGCGAATCAGATGAGACTAGATCAGACGAGATTAAAGAAAAATACTACTTAAGGAGGGCAAGTGCTTCAGTTCTTTTGATCTCCGAGCAATGAACGCTTAGCAACCTTTTAGATCTTGTATCACTGATTAATCGTTGCCACCGCGGTAACAAATTGGGATTTCTTCGCATTGGTTCATTCTCGAAACAGAGCAGCGTCCGATCACAATTTTATTCGTTATAAGAAATAAAAGAATTACTTCTGATAATTTGAACATTTACGGGTAGCTTCTCCACTAAGGGAAGTACACAGAATATTAGAGGAGTTTAATTAACATCATTCCACCGTGCTCAGGAAATTCTGGAGATGTTTCTGAGCATGGATAACACTTTCTTTCAAATGAAAGACTAGCGGCTCTTTGAGTGTTATGTTGTAATTCTGAAAGAAGCAATTACAGGTAACCCTCGTATAATGCGGTACTTGTACAACGGTTTCAATAAAAACACGGTCTACAAATTGTAGTAACCCTTGTTCAACGCGATACTTATACAACGTGGTTTCGATAAAAACTGTAGTAACCCTTTATCTTTTCATATATTTTTCACCCCAAGACTTAAAAATCAAATTTTATCTTCGTTAAATTTGTGTCTGCCTGTATCCCGCATGTAATTATGAGTAGCGAATTTATATTAGAGGAAATACCCATTAGCATGCATGTACGTCAATTGTTTACCGTATAAAGTGTTTATTGTTGAAAATTGTCTTCGTTTTCTGCCAGGAAAGTGCATTAAAAAATCATAAGTGTGTTTATCTCAAGTTGAGTACTTTATTTACTGGTGAGTTACATACAATATGTAATGCTTGCTTTTTTGTGTAAAAATTTTATTTTTATAGTAATGGCCACTTAGAGGGCTTCTGCGATATTGTTGAAAACGAAATTAGTGATTTAATTGATGGAGAAATAGATTTAAATGAGGAGGAACTGGTACAATTAATAGATGACGTCGAACCAAATGGCGGGGAAAAGTTCTGCCGAAGATTTTGATTGTGATGAATCCGTTAACGAATTCAGTTTAAAGAAATTAGCAGAAGGATTGAACTTGGCAAGAAAGTTAGGAATTATTTTACGGATAAAAATCCCTCAATGGAGCGCTCCGGAAAATTCACAAGACAATTGGATATAAAAAATTGCAGCATAGCGGTAAGCAAGGTCTTATTACTGATTTCTTGATAACTAAACCAGCCGAAGTATGAAATGAGAATTATACTCATGATGTCCAAGAGATTTCAAGTGATGACGACGTCAAGCCACTCGTAAATAAAGAACATCTACGAAATGTTAGTTTTGAAGACAGTGAAGAGGATTAAAGTATGCACTTTATTTTATTTTGCCTAAAACATTTATACATTATGTGCAATGAAGTTTACGTACAATTCGTATTTTTATAATTTTATACTATGGATTTGTTTCAATAGTTTGTTTTCTTAATTTACATGAATTACCTGAATTAAATAAAAAAATTTTTTTTTGGATATGTCATTGTTGTTTATATAATTTAAGAAAAAAACGATTTCGGAATCGTGATCTGAGTCTCGCATAACGCGATTTATATAACGCGGCATTTCTGTGGAACCTAACATCCGCGTTACAACACGAGGGTTACCTGTATTCGTTCAGACTCGAAGTATTCAATTAAAAAAAAGGTATGAGCATCACGCACCAGTTCTCAGAAGAACTAATGAACAATCCCATACAATTTCTTATTTGGGATTTCTGTAATGTGCAGTTCATAAGAAAAACTGGCAACAGTTTATCTGAAAGTTATTTTACTCAAAACAATAATGCACTCATTTCACTAGACTGAAGTCTAATAGTACAGTATTCCAAACATCTGCAAGAATATAACTTAGAATTAAGAATATCTAGTGAGATAACTGATTTTAGCATAAAAATTTGTCATATCAGTTTTATCGTTTAATATTCCCTATTCCTTTCTCCTATAATCAACAACACTTCATTCTTCGATTTTCTTTGTTTTAAATTTGCAGTACCCTTTCTTTCTTATGCTCATCACTAGAGACCGCCCTTTCCATTATAATTTTCCCTTTTTAAACCATCCATTCTTCCATACCACTTGTTCTATTTATCTCTACGTAATACTGTGTCGTGCAAAGGGCTTGAAACACAAGCAACTGGTTTGTAGTTTTCACCCGTGCGCAAGCACACGCACGTCATCTCTTTATAACTTGTGTTATTCTGTTCATCGAAATACATGCCTGACTTCATTACTGCTTTCCTTTCCATGCTACTTATTAGCATCCTTCATATTGACTCACTGTGACAGAATGCTGCATAAATCCATGTTCTTGTTTGTAAGATATGATACGAGGATTATTAAGTCTGCTTCAAATACCAAAAACGAAGTAACTTGTCTTCGTTTTACACATCTCATGAATAAAGAGCGTAAAAGAAGCGCCGATTCTATTCAGATGGTAATAAATTTATGAGGGAAAAAAATCAATATCCATGAATACAGAATATTCATTTGCTTCTTCCACCTTTAACTCCAACTGCTAAGTAGCATCGCAGTAACTTTAGTATAATTGGACTCATTTATTATACACAACGTATATGGACGAATGAGTCAGTTCGATTGTTTTTTGTATTACTGTTGGTAGTAAGATTAATGCAAAAACGGGACATCGAAATATCACGACTGTGTGTGTACATAAATAAGAACGGGAACTGTTCCAAGTAATCACATTTTAAAAGGTCTATCCAGGATAGGATGGCCATGGTATAAACTCCACTTTTTACATTCTGTACCACTAATTTAAATTTAAAACAACTACCAGGATAGGTCGAATTCATGTTTGGGAGGTAGATATTCTGTAATTATTACTGTTGCTATACTGATAGGCATAACACTACGCTCCTTATTTCCACTCAACTCTTTTCATTTTCTCCTTTCTTTTGTTTTCACACTCAGACACGCATTACACACAAACGTTACACTTTCATAATGAATCAAGAAACCATTATAGACATCAGCTAATCTCAATATATCAACAACCATAAGTATTTCTTGAAGTAAACTAAATTTCGTCGCTTCTGTAACTATTTACTGAAGACTATTTCACTTTATGGATGGTTTTTATCCTCCCCCGCTAATTATTATTCTTCTAAAGAGCCCTTTAGAAGAGTATGATTGAACCAAGTATTCATTCAATATATTTTCTTAATTAAATTACAAAATTCGATAAGTCTTCTCTTCATCTCCTACGTAAATTCTACGAAATCAGTTCACGTGCAGGCAACCTCTCTCCAAACAATGAATCCTCTCAGAATTCTGTTTTTTTTTTTTTTTTAATCTCCATTAAAATTCTCAGCACCCAAGAGTGTAATCCAAAGACAGTGCGAAAAGGATTCACTTACGAGTAGCATTTTTTTTTTCAAGTGAAAAATGATACCCGTATGTGAACCCTGGTTTTCTTTTCAAGTGAAACTTCTTTTGATTAAACCAGAAATACTCCGAACTTTTACTAATTTTAACTAGATTATCTTTCCAACACCTTCCATCTTACTAAATCGCATATGCATTTATCCGAATTAAAATTTAACAACCTTTTCGCTGTTCTCTTCTAATCGTTTAAGTGCATCTGTGAAGAATTGAGGCCTTCTAGGCATTGAGCCGGCTTCCCGTAGCTATGACAACCTCTCTCCAAAGAGTGAATCCGATCTGAATTCTGTAACTTTGAAGTTTATTAAACTGCAAACCTTACAGTGTATTACTTTAAAGGTTTGCATCAGCAAATAAACATTAAGAGTTAAATCGCATACCTAAAATCATTGGTGAATACACCAAATAAGGATCCTCCGCTCCAAACCACCACCAGAATTCTGGAAGCCTCTTTCAGAATTCCCTCCTCTTAACAATCTGCGTCTGTCTGTCAACCGATTTCGTTTATCTCACAAAATAATCAAAACACTTGCTACATTTTAATCGCCAGATTCGATTGTGTGAAATACTCTCGAAGTTCAATTTTCATTTATCTAAGAACTGAAGCTTTAAAATTGAGAAAAATAAACGATGAATATTTAAATTTCACAATTTTAATGGTGTATCATTAATAGTGTAATGTGAATAAATGTCCTTTCTACAGCAGCATTTTTCTCTCTAAGGATGTATTCCGATGTGTATATTGAATACGACTGTGAGTCCCCCCCCCCCACCACCAACGTCCTTGCTCAGTCGCGAAAAGTTTTTACAAGACTGGAGTATATGCTTATATAATTCAGTGGGTCATATTGTATAGAGCGAGATGTGTATTGTCAAATCTCTTGAGAAGATCGCTTTCTGGACATGCGCAGACAACTTGTATTTCTTATTTTCTCAGCTTGGCACCTGGAGAATGTTTCTTACAGAAAATAATGAATTAATATCATTTGAATTTTGTCACCTTATCAGAAAAAAGATTTTGGACAATATCCGGGTGTCAAGTCAAAGGACTTGGAAAAGAAAAGTTACGTACATGACAAATGTTCGTGTAACCATCACAGAGAAAAAGTACTTTCCCAAAGCGAATGTTCAATCGCGTGCATCAAGAACTGTTTACATCAACATCAGAGCCCTGAAGAATAACAAACATGAAAAACTCGTCGCAACAAACGCGATTAATCTCGGCGCACCTACTTTTTTTTTTACGTGGGAGAAGCAGATCAAAGTAGTTTTTAATTCAATTAATGAAGCTACAAAAACATTAAAAGAAAACTTATTAAATCAGCTTGATGACTTTTCACAAAAGAAAGTAGAAAATCAGCTTTGACAGCTTCCTCATGAAAAGTTTACGCCCCATCAAAACAAATCATTTCATTGCGGTTTCCTTCAAAACAAAGCTACTTATATAAGAGACACGATAATTACATTTATTTAATTTCCTTTTGTTTCACATCCTCCAAACATTGAGGAATGTAGAGATTAAAATCTTTTTAAGGTTTATCTGTAAAAGCGATAGCTATTCTTCCACGATGTTTGTCTCTGTGAATCAATAATGTATGCAGCCAAAATAAACTTACCGAAGTATAAAGTACTAAATAATCTGTTGCTGCTATTGTTAGTGTTAACAATGTTAACGGTTATAGAGCTGAAAGGGAACACTATTTTTATGCTTTAGTGGTATTAGAGATCGTTAGTCTTAATTCATCTACGTTTGGTAGAGAAAATCCTAAACTATGTTTAAAGTATAACCTGTTACAAATAATTTGCACACAGAAATCGATACTGAAACAGAATGCGCCTAGAATTAATTTTACATTGGACGCGTTTTTCACCCTGGTTGAAATAATTTTAACTGTTACATAATAGCGATTATTTCAGGCAGCACAGCTCTATTCACTTTATCCAACTTCGCCCAAAAGAAGGAAGATTTTCTGCCTCGCTGCTTACCACTGCCTTGTAAGGTACAACAGGATTCACGCTTTATGTTTAATTTTTGCACGACATTTTTCGTGACATGTCAAGATCAGATGATAATATTCACTACGTGGCATGACACAATGTTTCGTTTTTATTCATGATTGATAACAAATACAACTTCTTTCCAAAAGGGGGGATGCACTTGAAAGGATGAGCGAGCACATGATTATAGCAATAACTGTTTCATTCTTCGTCGGTTCTTTCAAAATATTTAAATAATAGTTTCGCACATGCGCAATTTCAGAAGGTTTGGAGCGTTGTGGAGGAGTTTTGAATGCACGCCATCATTATTTCTCCTTTACTTTTTTAAACAGCAACAAAAAAGCTACGCCGACAAATAATCGCCGAGTCATCCTTATAAGAGGAAGCAAATAAATTATAGGAAAAGCAATTTAGTGCAGTCCCCGTGAAATTTGCCAAAGTCGGTGCACATCTAGTCGGTTCTCTGTTATGAAACACAAGAAATATTTACGAAGCAAACAAATGAAACATTTTATATTGATTTAACAATAAAGAGTTGTCTATAACACTCCTGGGGGGGGAGTAGAGATTTTAGACATAAGGCGGATCGGATAATACATTACTTAATAACAACAAAAAAATCCACTTTTTTTCGTAATGTGCATCCAGTCTATCAATCCACATAGAAGAAATAAAGATTTTGGGATTATTAATTGTTTTGGTGCAAATCAAAGCATTTAAGGCTGAGCTGAGTATGTCTAAACCGAATATTCTTGGAGATACTGGTTTGTGCAGGAGGGAAAAATTGCCACCTCCAGTGGAAAAAAAACCTCTCAGTTCTCTATCACAGCATCATTTGTTCTAATCCTTCTTTCAGACCACTGTTCTCTGCATTGTGCTAACATTTCGCCATTTGCTAGCACACCCGTTAGACTACACGACCGTCCCTCCCTCCTTCCCATTCTGTATAGCATCAACAAATCGTCTTCGCGACAGAGAACTACATTAGTTGGATGCTTTCAGGTTGTCATCGGACAGTTTCCCTCTACTCCACACGTTGATATGTGCGACGTGCTTTGCTGAGGGTGTTTTTTCCTACAGCAGTTTCTTTTAAGCTCGAGTCACATTGTTGGTCCATTATCGCGTTGGACTGCGTGAGCACTACTACCCTCAGTATTTGTGTAGTTGCTTTTATGCAACTAGGAAGGAACACGTGACACCGTCTTTAATGAAGGGCTGTATTGGATTCCATGGACGATGAACAATTCAGAGTATTCCTTTCTGCATACAATAAAATAGCTTCGAGATAACTTAGCTAAGAGAGATGTGGCATTATTATGCTTTCGGGTTTCTTTGAAAACGGCGAGTTGTACCACGTGGGTAGAAACAGTTCACGTCATCAAGAATGAAACGGGAGATCCATCTGTAGCTCAATGGTAACATGCTGGCACTACATAACATTCTACGTAAGAGGTTAACTTAGGTCAAAAATATACGCCCCTGCGTTTTTAAGAATGGGACCGACAATGTTTTAGCACACTTAATGTGCGCCGAATCCTCTGCCTGATTTCCACCCACGAAAGGTTGTAAACCTTTGCAGTAGGAACTTACGACCGAAGTAACCAGTTTATCGTACGTAAGTTAATCACGAGTGTTCTCCGGTCAGTTTGTTTTGAGATATGAAGAACCCTCCATACGAAAATTAACTGTCTTGGATTCCAACCAGCGTTTTTTTCAACCGAAAGACTAAAGAATAAAATATTAAATTATGAATGGCTACTAGAATAAGTAGCCATTCATAATTTAATGCTTGAATAACTTGATTTAGTGCTTGAATAACTTAAATGATTAAACAAGATCGGTACTATATTAATAAATTACAAGAAAAAACACGATTTTGTATTATAAAACCAGGGCTTAAAACATTCGGGGTTCTTTCATTACGTAATATTTGAAGGGAGTTTATATGCGGCAGTTTGTGATAAAGACGAGGAACGATCTTAAAAATAAAACACGAAAAACAGCGTTGCTTAATTTTTGGTATAAGCCTCCAATAAACGCCATCTTATAGGCTGGTTAATATCAAATGAAGTAAACATCGATTATTTTATGTAATCAGACCCGAGAAAATATCTTCAAATTATATTATATATAAAATGCGTGTGTAAGATGGAGAAGCTTTTATTTTATTTTTGGAAACAGATGAATAGAATCCAAGAGTAGTGTAGTAAATCCAAATAAGCGAGTCTTTATTTTAAATCCAGTAAAGGGGGGGGGGGTGCCTTCGTTATTCTCTTCCCATGGAACACAAGCTTCATTCCTTATCCCAGAGCTGTCAATGGAAGGTCTTAGAACTATCTGGTGGTGCCTCGTCAGTGCACAACGATGGTTGCCAACTGCCAAATAAAAACATTACATGCCGCATGAAGGCCGGTAACCGAATACGATCCGCCGAAGATAAAATCGCAGTCGAAATAAAAATTGAATTCGGTCTGACCTTGAATGTCAATTCCGATCTGGTTGTAACGACGCAGAATTCAGTCCACTGATTTCTTCCGTCTCGTATTAATGAGATGCCACCGAATGAAACGAAGAACGTAATGTAATACGCAACGTCTTTTATACTCCGCTTTAAAATCCCATCCTCTCAGTCAAGGAAGCGGGGAAAGTTATTTTGGTAGGTGCTTGTATACAGATGAAACACTAAAACGTGTTTGCGTATTCCTCCTCCCTTACTAAACAGAAAATGAATGAGAAAGTGTCTTTTCCTTATTTACTTTTCGGGCTTAGCTCAAATTTCTTTATAGAACTCATTAGTCGATGTTTTTACGCGGTTAAAAAGGACATCGTGCAAGGTGCAGTATTTATAGAAAAGAGTAAAGCTGTCAGGACGTATTAAATAAGAGCTCAAAAATAATTCATTACCTTATTCTGAAGAATGCGGTAATGAATGAAAAGTGTAGACAGAAAAGACCCCCCCCCCCTTCCCCTCTGAAAATCTTCCTCTCAGCACTATTCAAAAGAGCACTTCCCAACTGACTATTTGGTTTGGCGATTCCAACGGACGATGATTCAAAACTTCCTTGAATACGTTTGCAACAGTTATTGTGTATTTAATTTTGGAGAGAAAGCTATTATTTCTTTTTTCTGTATTTATTCATAGCAAGTGTTATTATCCTGGAATTAGGATAATTTAAAAATTTTAGATGCGCCGTTCCACTGTACTGTAGGAAGATTACGATCAATACTTGAAAAAAAGGTCTTTGGATGATTATGGTAGGTTTGACATTTGGCATTAGTTAAAGCAAAAAATATATATATATACTTCTGTATAATATAAAATGGTTTCGGTTGAATTAAAGGATGTGACGGTTTTACTTCAACATATTCTAAATGCGTGGAAAGCAGCCGGCATCCATCATCATCAAGAGCAAAATCGGCGACAAATTCCTGGTAAGATGTCCTCTATTACTTCTAAACAGTAGTTTAGAAGTAATAGAGGATGTTTGGACATATATTGCGAGCCCAATATATGTCCAAACATTCTTTTGAATTGGGAGAAAAAGAAAGAAAAGCGAAATGTTAGCGCTTTGAGAGGTGGAAGCTTATAACGACATAAAGTGATGTTCTATTCATATTTTTTTCAAATCTTGGCTCGTTGAGTAAACTGATAGCACATTCAGAAATCTAGCGAAGTTCCTTTATATATATAAGCTTTCGGGCTAGGTTTTAATTCACTTTCCTTAGGATGTTTCATTTAACAACTGCCGCCCACTGCTGAATTTAAAGAGGTTATCTGTGTCAAGTAACAACAGCCTGCCGCTATACATCTCGATTTGGTTGAATACACCAAATCACTCTCATACAATTCTTAAATGCCAACCGAATTTTATTTGCAGAAAACCAAGATGAACATGCATAAATAGGAATATACGTCAATTTTTGATGCTTGTACGATCGCCCTGACTTACTCGATAAGAATTAAAACGTGGGACAGGCTTTGATGACGATTGGTACTTGGGTAAAACAAAACCCACTGCTTTGATTCCTTCCTTGTTGAACAACAAACGAGAAAGAGATCTCCGTTGCATAGAATCAGCTATTATAAAGCCAACAGAAACATGGGCTCTCTTTGATTTGAAACATTTTAAGAATTCAATAACCACAAAAGCTTAAAATGAAAAAAAGATCCGAACAGACTGAGACTTTAATCACGATGCTACCTCTTCCCAATTTGTCAAAGTCTCCGTAATCCTTTCGCCTTTCGGTTGGAAAATAATTTGGTTACAGATCCCATCTACACTTCGAGGAATATTCATGAGGAGTTTTTAGTTGAAGATGATCTGATCTTGTAAGTGGTTTTTCTCCCGAAGCTCAGAATTTTAGCACAGCAAACAGATTGGAATGCACGCAGCTTAACGGAAACGCACTGGCCTCATGATTTCCTCGTTCTTAATTCCTACCAGTCCCAGTCTAAGCATGAAATATTGTGTAGTTTTGCCAAATGAAGACGCCATTAACTAATGAAATGGCAACCGATTTCTCTAGTCCAGTGGATTACTATTATTTAGGCGCCTTTTAGAATACTTAATTATGAAGTACAGAAAAAGCTTTATGTGGAGGTTATATTTCTTTCTTATCTGACCTAGCGTGATCGATGTGTTCAACTTATTTTTGATTTCAATTTTTGGAAAAATTCTGTTAGAAAAAGAGACAAACAAGCTACTTAAATTTAATTATCGTGATTAAAAATCATTCCGATAGTTATAAGTATTAAAATTCAGATAAACCTTGTCTTAACAGTGTCCAGTAGCAGAACTCCTGCTCCTGAATCGTCAGTGGTAGCGCAGAGCGTTTCCCCATAGATTGATCATCTGTTCCCCTTGAAAGCGTTTCCCCATAGATTGATCATCTGTTCCCCTTGAAAGCGTTTCCCCATAGATTGATCATCTGTTCTCCTTGAAAGAACCAAAGTTTCGGTGCGATCCCATGACATCTCCACAAACTTCAAATATAAAGCAAAATGAATTTTATGTAAGGTTTCAATTTTGATTACGAAAGCTGGTCATTGTGCGATGTCAGATTCTCTCTCCATTTTGAAGCCTTATTCCCCTGAACACACACAACAACAACAAAAAAAAACCCAGCGTATGTTTTTACTGGTAGTCTGGCTTACAAGTGACGTAAAGGTGAATACTGTTACATCATCCCACTGGCCGGCCACACGTGTGTGGTGTGCGAAACTTAAAAATGAGCCTCTTAAATAATATAATCAGGAGTTTGCTACTAAATCAGCGTTGAATAAAGCATAATGGACTGAATCATCATTACGACCTTCATTATTTTTAGCGTGGCCTTGAAATACTTGTCTATAAAGTTAGATGATTATTTCGTGAATTTGGTTTGTCACTACCGAAGCATAAATCACAATATGAAGATGGGGGAGGAGGGAGAGAAAATCCAAACCTTTTAATTTACTTCCTCAGAGAACTAGCAGACTATAAAAAGGATTTAATAAAGAAACTAATCGAGTTTAATTTCATATTTTAACATAAATAAAGAATATTTTGTAGATAAACGTATAAATGGAAATCAAAAGAGTGGAGAAGACATACAAAATGTGAAGACAGAGAGAGAGCGAGATTTGTCTTTAATCTGTTTCGGGAATTCATTTTCTTATATGCAAAGAATAACAAATAAAAAAATTGTTCATATTTTAATTGCCGTGGAGTGGCCAAAAGGTGAGAAAATTAAAAGTACGCAATAATCAGCAACGTAGTACTTAAAAGAAATAAACTTTCTCTAACAGAACCAACAGCAGCCACAAATCCCGCACTCACCAAATAAGTCCATTCTTGTGCAGAATCAGTCTCGGAAGACTACGGAAGTTAAACGCGATACACATTCGAACGAGTTAATGTGGTCAGTGTGACGTGCGTTTTACGTAGACAGAGAGATAAAGAAATTTTAGAAAATGTTTACTACTTTCTTTCCATCGGATTGGAGGTGGGGTAATGGGAATTATTAGAAATGTGAGAGACTTATGTAAGGAACATACCCAAATATCTTAAGAATTCGTCCCAGACTAGATGTCCTATCACGGCGAAAAGAGACGTGGGAGGAAAGAGGCGGTGGTCACGTGGGACAGTTTCGGAGGAGTTGAGGGAAAGGAAGATGGCTGGGACATTTGCACGCGCTGTTGACAGATGGAGAACGTCTCGAATTTCCAGCCGGTCAGCAGGGTTCCTTGATGACAGCAATTAAGTAAATTAGCGGGTTCCGAAAAGGTCAAAGGTCACGCGTACTACTCGAACTTTGAGGATAATCTGAGATCACTTCTTTTAGGGAATTAGGCAAGTCCTGACGAGAAATTACTAAAAAGTGGTGAAATGCATACTCTCAATGATTTTCAGCATTCCATCCGTATCGACTTTCGGACTGCAAGTGACGTAGCGACGCCATCCCACGCATCATTCTGCTTATCTTTCTTAGTCCGTGTAGCTGAGTGCGAACCACACACACACACACACCACGGTTCGGAGGCATGGCAAAACGAGGGAGGTACCGACAACTTAAGGGGAGAGTCGTGAGTCGACATCCGGTGGGTGTGCGTCAGAGGTTTTCCGTGAGTTTCCTAATTGTACGGGGTAGAAGCGCGAGTCTGTCAACACACGGTGGGAATTTGGCTCCGCTAGAGGAAACGGGATCTTCATCACTTATCTGAACTGTTTGTCGCGCATGGAAATGCGTAACGATTATGGGCATGTGGTTTAGCAAATCAAAGTCTGTAGTCTGTGAGATTAAGACAACATCCGTTGATGACTCCATACAATAGAAACGTCTATTTTAAAACGTCCTGAACTGCTTGCAAGAAAAGGATTACAATAACCGAAATAATTATTTTCTTACTGAATAAGATTTTAGATTTTTTCGCTTCAGTTTATTCTTTCAGATATACTAAAGCACTTATCGGTATTGAGAACATTCACAGATTTCTCGTAAAAAAGAAAACAGATACAGCCTATTTCTGAATATGTAACGTTTGCGATTCTGCGATCTTTCATACAAATATATGTGCGCGTGCACACATATATTATTATTATTATTATTGGAACACAACACTAAAAATCAAGTGTGGTGCATCCTATTTGTTATTTTTACTTTACAGATTTAAATTAGATGATGGAAGATCATAGGAACTCAAATGCAATACAATGTGTTCAATTATTCCAGCAGGAAACAATAGGAACTGAAATCCATGTCTAGCATTCACTGATGAGTATGACTGGTAAGAAATCAGTCATACTCATCAGTGAAATATCGATTAAATCAATAACATTTTTCTAGCAGATACCCTTATGGCCGATTACTCGAAAAGAACATATTTTCACCCTGACTAGTTCGTCCACAAAACATTTGAAAGGGTCAAAGTGAACTAAACCCCGATTTACACGCCTGAATTATACATATTATGGTGCTACCAATACACGTTATCACCTCACAAATTCTTTGCACTGTCTGAATTTAAGCAGAGATTAATAAATAATAACTTTATGAACTGTGGTGCAGTACAAAGTAAAGTACTCTAAAGCAGAGTTTCCTCCAACCTTGTTCATTTCATTCCCCCCCCCCTTTCTTTGCTCACTCAATTGGTAAGCTAAGTGGCTTGGGGAAAAAAAGCGCCAAGTGTGGTCTCCAGAGCAGTGTCCCCGGGTATCTACTCCACAGCCTGCCTAAAGGTACTGAATGGGCTATACGTTTACAACCCTTCCTTGGTGGGATTGATTTGAAAACTTTAAATGCTGCCTTATAATACAACGTCACACAATTGTATTTGGATTTTTTAAATTGCAAAACAAGTTTCTCTGCATGCATAAGTGCTTATGAAAAATTTTTTAAAACTATGCAATTAAATAAACATCTTAACTATGTTAAAATTGAGAGAACTTTATGTTTCACAGCAAGTTAAGATGTAACTCGTAACGAAAAAAAGTATAGGGTTTTTAAGCAATATAAAGGTAATATTTCTCTTTCATAAGCACTTATGCATGCAGAGAAACATGTTTATAACTAAAAAAAAAAATCCAAATACATACTAGAACAGAAAAGTTGGTACAATTTTGATCCTCAAGATTGGTGAATGGAAACAAGCAAAATACTTAAGTCCCACTTACCGACGTTTATGTGTTCAACGAACGGCAACGAGCGCACTAAAAAAGATTTCCATGGTTTTTCCGAGAATCTTCAAAAAGAAGATACCCGTTTGAGCAAAGTGAGTGCAGGAAATGTGTTTATCCAAATCTAAATGTGAGCACAATGTATTGTTTTTGTAAGTAAACTTAATACTTAACTCAATAGTGAGTTAATGAAATAATGAGTGGTGTCTTGGGAGTTAAAACTCACAACACAGCACTCATTATTTTGATTGAAGAGTTTAAGACATTAAATCCAAATACCATTATAATCTAATAAGCTAAATATCGAAATGAATATTTAAGGACTGCAACTAAGTTCAGACGCGGGTTCTTTCGAGTTATAACTGGAGTTATTGACCGCCTTCCATTCAAAAATTATCACCGAGAACTTGAGGTAAGGAATCGCTAACGAAAGTTTACACCAACCAGAGAGATCTGCCAACCTGACTGGATGACTTAAGTAAACTATCTTCAGTATTTTTTTTTCTCTGGTTCAAATTATTCAAAAATATTGAATAATTTCTAGCTTTACACGATAGCAAACAGATTTGTTTTCAGTCCGAGTAAAGAGAGCTCTTTACTACAAAAGGTTCGTTGTGCTAGCGACAGCGGAGCATCTTGTTTACATATTTGCAATTCCAAATAGCTTTGGTGGTTTGCTTACTATTGAGCTATTTTGTAATTTTAAAAAAGTTCTCTAATATATAATTTTGAGAAGTATGTGGCATAACAGCAACCAGGGTTAGTATTTTTATTAACTAATAACTGATATTAAGAAGCTTTATATTCAGACGACTTAACTAAAAAAAAGTCAATATAATTATTAAAAGAAAGGATAACAAAGATCCTTTGTTATTTTATACTAAAGTTTGAAAGACTTACTACTCCCAAAAGTAATCTAATGCTTACGAGAGAGAGAAAAAAAAACTTTGGCTGGAGTTTCCTTAGTGCTACACATTTGATGAAGCTTTTAAGGAACGGAGTAAATAGAGTTAAGAACTAAAATACTGCAGAGGCTCATGTTTGAAAGTTGCACATAAATTACATATAAACTTTTCGTAAGGCATCTCTCGGCCACTGATTATAGGATGCTATGATAGTAATACATGAAAAGTTTCTATAATTACTAACTTCCTATCGACAATTTTCCTTCATGTTAGCCTTATCTGCTAGGACTACATTACTGTCAGATCATTATTTCGATCTTCTAAGACAAGTTATTTCTGAGCATCAATTCATCTAAATTGGTTTTCCTCGGGTATATTTCCTGCCATCAAGACCCATTTCGCTGACCGTTCTTTTCTCGTTCAGTTTAAGTTACTACCACCTGAGATTAAACTCTTCCGACACATTCCTGAATGTTAGCGATATCAAGTTTCAAATGCCTCTTGCCATTTATTCATTTTAAAATGCCCTGTCATAAAGAAATGTCAATAAATGTTTGTCATAAGACGGTATATTTGACATTGTAAGTAGGAGTTAAGTGATTTTGAAAACTAAAATCATTTAGTCCTTTATTACATGTTAAGCGATTAACTGCATCAGAGAATTCATTAAATCAATCTAAAAAAAAAAGCTAATATATGCAGAAATGGCAAAAGGTAAAGAAGACAAAACATAAGAACGGAATTTTCTCTGAATGCAAGTAATCCTCTCGGGAAGGAAATCAGCGATTCTGAAAGCTCATTGAATTCATTAGTTTTCTGGTAAGAACGTCAAGATTTCCAGAACCAATCCTCTCTCTCTCTCTAGCGACTGGTATAACGTCGAAACTAAAGTGTGTACGAAGATTAAAGGATTTTTTGCCGACATTTTTTTCCATCGGTTCATCAAACATAGGCGAAAACCCGAAGGACAGAAGGAGGATAGGCCTGAGAGCACGAGGCCCATTAACCTTGGCGGATGTTTTTATAGCGAAAATACTGACACATTCTCACTATATACCCACGAGATGAAAAACTACACACACACACACACACACACACACACACACACACACACACACACACACACACACACAGATAATTAGCGGACAATTTTTATGCCACTTTGGCACGCCGCATGTCCGAATTATGCGCGTGAAGTAACGTGGTAGGATTCACCAGCGAAAGCGTTGACATTTACGGCGTTAGGCCACATCTTAAGGACGAAGCTGAACAGACCTTTCAATGAAGTGAAGTTAGGTGGCGCCAGCATCACTGGAGACCTGGAGAAAGAAGGTGGCGAGCTAGCGTGACACCAGTAACAAGACACTGAAATAACATCTGCAAGACGCGCAAAAGAAGGTCATAATCATGCAGTACAGAATTGAACATAAGAATTAAAATTCAAGATTTAAGATGAAAATAAAGGCCAAAGAATTCATTCAGGTGAGAATGAAAGAAAAAAAAATTGTTTCCAAAGTTGAGTTTATAAAATGCAGTTTTGTCTTAATTTTAACTATTTGTACAAATTTATGAAATCTTAAAACATTAAAAACATGTTAAACATTTTTTAAATTGACCAATAAATATTATAAAACAGAAGTGGGTTATCTGCAGTCTAAGACTTGGAAACCAATACGGTTTAAAACAAACTTTGAAAGAAATTTAGATATGGTAGAATTTCACCACACTAAATTGCTTCCCTCTTTAACGGTAACTTGCCCATAAAGAATGTTAAGATTCACAATGGTGTTCTTTATAATAACGGATTTGTAGCCACAAAAATTTTCAAGAAATTGAATCCATTTAATATAGTTTTAAAGCAATAAATCGTTCGAGTTAAATTCGTTTCCATAATTTTTCTCTACACCAGAATACATAATACTCCTTAGTAAAGCTGTACTTGTTCAATGCGGTAATTGCCCACCTTGAGATCAATGCCTATGTATAGGACGGTTTTAATGATACGAGCGCTTACGAGTATGAATCAACCGACGCAGTTTTCGTGGACTATCTACGACATCGTCACTCTACGTGTGTTTTGGCATTTCGCTGTGAATTATAAACTATTTATTGTTGTTAATAATGGCAAATAAAATTCAAAGTAAGGGTGCTATCGCTTTCTGTGAAAAGACACTTAAATATATTACATTAGATACTAAGGCTCGAAGGATTAGATTCAGTGACGTTGGTATGTCGAACACTGAGATAAGCCTCAAATTTACTTCGCACTGTAAATGTTTACAAAGAAAGATAGTCTTAGCGAAAAGTGCTACACTACTAGAATACTACAGTTATCCGCTGACGTGATAATCTTATTGCCGAAATGGATAACTGTTAATGGTGTAAATTGATGATCCAAGTAGTTAGAATGTTCCCTTAAGCCAAGCTATTCAAAATAACTTTTTTCGTTTGCGAGAATCATTCTAAATGGTTCGTTTGTATCAGATGTAAATAAATGCTTTATTTACGCACATATGACTACTTAAAACGTTATTAAATCATTACAGGCATCTACGAGGGGCTGAAAATTTCTGATAAACACCTAGAACAAAAATATTAAAGCAACTGATATAACAACAAGAAAGAACATATCTTAAAACCCTTTAACTCCCATGTTTTATCAAATTGTAATAATTTGTTCCTTTAGGATATAAAAGATATGTCAATTCCTTCATGGTGATTATCACAACTTTTCAGCACACCCTCGCGTGCCTGCGTGCTTGAGAGAGGGGGAAGATTTGATATACAACGGTGGCTGGAACCTAACGTGTTGTATGACCGGCGTATGCTTACATGATTTCAGAGGCCCACTCTTGCTGTCTATAACTACTGCTTATTGTTGATGCATCCAAGACAAAAAGACTGACACCAGGCATGCATCGTAAACGACAGTGCATCGCAGTCATTCAAACATTTGCCAAGATGTTCGTGGTCATGGATGAACTAAATTACAATTAGCAGTCTCGTGTTTCTCTTAGAGTGGATTGATGAGAAATGCCTAGAATATGTTTGTTTCTTTATACTTGCAATGTAATTTATGACTTGGCCGTTCTCCTGGGATTATACAAACATCGGTCTCCATTAGTTGCTGACGCAAACGAAACTGTCGCCTTACTCTATTAACGAGCTAGCTTGATTACGTCATTCTCTACAACAGCTGTTGCACGTTCTCTGTTCTTTGTGTCATCAACAAATTAGATTTAACTGGGAAAGCGCGCATTACCTGTTAGAGAAATCTGTCTCCAATTACCGAAAATAGAAAGAAAACCGCAGTATCTGATCGCAACTTTCTGCTAGGAACAAGCTAAAAAGATGTTTAAAATTTTGGTTATAAATCTCAATATTGCAACTAACTCTCCTTTTTATATTTTTCCCAATTTAGCTGATATAAATTGGGATGTGCAGTAATGGTGGAATTTCTTAGCTTGCTATTTCAGTGGTAACCAATAACCACGTCACTATCAGTTACGTAAACTTCAACTCTTTATTTCATCAGAAAGAGATCCTCTTCTTCACACACTAGAAGTTGGTCACTTACTATAATGAATTGGTACATGAAAGGAGAGCCTTCCGCTAGCTACACGCGCTGCTTTGAAGCCTTTTCGTGTGTGATGTATGACTCATCCGCTGACAGTTTTTCCCTCGTCGTTTACTAGGAATGTTTCTACGAAGGGCGCATTCTAAAGGACATTCTTGGTTTTACTCAAAGGACACCGGATATTTGGGATGCTTTGCTGCGAGTTATTCCCTGTTGTCTTATCTCATTACATTCGGGTGAGAAATGCATTGTATCCATAATTATTGCTATAAATACGCTGAAAAAAAGTGTAAATGTGAGGAGTATATATTCGTTGCAAAACGCATTTGGATTATAATGTTGAATTTCCCCTATTAAAACATATCTTTCAAGGCTGAAAACAGACAAAAATTTAAGAGTAGAGGAATGAGCTACACTGATTACAGTCCGATAGTTGTTGTTTATCTCCAGCATATTTTTAGTGACTTCTTGATCTGCCGGCAAGAGTTTATACACCTAGAAAACCTCATCTGACACTTATCCCAATATATAAAAGCTGCTTGAAATTAGGGTCCAAGCAACTAAGGCTATGAAGTGAGTACATTATGTCTGGTGCCAGCTCTGTGTGAGGCTGGCTAACTCACCTTCAGTTCTTCGTGTCTAAGACGTGCTTCGAAACCAGATCCTTCCATCTAAAGGGCATCATCGACACCGACTCAGATGCTCTCACTAGATCTATGGCAGATCTAGTCTTGAGACAGGCTTCCTGAGCCAATTTGCTATCCGCCAGTCTAATTCCACTCTTTATGATTGGCTAATCAATTTTCTGTGTGGTCGATCCCGTCGTCGTAGTATATGGCCTCCCTTCCATTTCCCGGCCAATGCAGGTGCCGCAGACTGTCATCAATCCCCCTCCCACTCTCTCTCTCTCTTATGAGATCTCACTGATCAATAACCCCATCCATTGTTTTGATGACAGCACACTCCATTTCTACAACTCATTTCACATACCTAGCTGAGTTTCAAGAACGCCAACAAAATCAGTGCTTTAAGCATAAGACCTTCATGATATTCTTTGATAAAGGTGATGAGGTTATCCTCACCGCAACTACCAGAAATCTTGTTTTTCGAGCTTAAAAGTATCTCAATTAACCTTCCCTGGTTTTGGCAATGCACAAATTATCAGGCAGGATTAGCTCTCTCCCCTCAGAATGAAATTAGTTTTTGCCAGTAATAGCATGTGACATCACCTGCTTAATCAGTGTCTAAAATGTTAACACCTCATTTTTCAACTCAATGCCAGTTTTCACCCACCCAGCTACTACCGTTATACAAATCGCACGCCCAACCTTTGAGTACTGTTAACGAATGCGATAGTGCACTGACCTCACTAAACGCTCTGTGTGAAGAAGACGACGTTCCAGCTGATCATTGTTCCTCTCTCACTAACCCACCTTATTTTCCTTCCAGACGGACTTATGTGGATGCCGATCTCCTGAAACTGGTATCCATTATTTCTCCACTAATCCTGTAAAATGCAAACAGCAGTTTCCCAATATGAACAGAAGCAATTTCGTAAATACAAAACTGATTTTGTATTTACGAAATTAAAACATATCTTTCAAGGCTGTTCCTCTTTCGTTTCAGTATTGCCTCTATTTTTTGGAACAGTTTGCCTGAATAAATATTCTCATCAACTACATCTTCGAGGAAAGTCAACGGGTTCCTCCTCCCTTAACTGTTGCCTACAAACAGCAACAGTGTGCTATAGGTCTTGAAACCTCTCGTATGTGGAGATTACAACATAAATATCGTGAATTGCAAAGACCATCATTCAAAGGACAAGAATACTTATTCTCTATACTGCGGTCTTCTAATCTGAACTGCTGTTTTACTAAGTGAGTGTAAGTAGACCTCATTTAAAAGGAAAACGTTTAAGTTGTTGAATTTGAATAAACTAATTATTTTTGAATATCATACAGCTGACATCCCATTTCTTCAGTGCTTGGATTACTTTTTCTATACTCATGTTTTAAGAATTAATCCTCATAAACTCATTTTTACAAAGGATTTACATGAGAAATCATTTGTAAAAGCGGATAAAGAGATCCGCCCAAATCTAATCCCTTTATTTTTTTTAATCCTACCATAAACGTTCATCGACCTGTCATACATTCTTATAATGGAAAGGGTGAAGAGCAAATAATGCAAAACTGCTTACATACTAAAATTGAATTCTTTAAAATCATTCTACACGTTAGCACTTTCATTGCCAAGCTGAAAATTGGAATTTCGTGTGGTGGCCAAATTTTTTTCATTTTTTTATTTAGTTAGCGACGTCCACGCGATAACGCGTGATCGGCCGTTTCGTGAGGACTCGCATCGCGTGATTGGCAATGAACGTGTTAAACAGATGCTCTTTCACTGGTCGATGAAAAATTACCACTAAAGATATTTGAGATCCTCTGCTCCCAAAAGAGCAAAGGGAACTAAGTACTTAATCTTAAGAATTTTGCGAAAAAAATTTCATGCTTAGAGGTTGCAAACCTTTCTGTTCAACGATAAGACTTAGAAATGTATCCGTAAAGGATGCGTCCCCAAGGAACTCCGTCACCATTTGTCTAGTTCGGCTTGAAATCCGCAGGCGCGCAAAACTAACGTTCTAATTTAGTCAAAATCGGTTGGACGAAGAACTACGGAGAAATAGTAACAAAGACTATTTTCAAGGTGCTCTTTTCTTACATCGGATTCAAACGCTTTAAATTTGGTAGGCTGTATTATCTTGTTGAACATCGACGAATATACATATAGAAGAAAAATAATACTTCAATTAGAACTGATTATTAAAACACGTCGAATTTTGACTCTGGATAGTTAGAAAAATCAAAATAAAGAGCTAATTAAAAAGATCAGCTGTTTCTAAAAGTAGCAATTCTTTAGTTGTTGTTTTTTTTCCCTGTACGTGGCTCGTTTTTATGCATGTTTTTCATATTCAAAAAATATTGTGAAAATCGACTATTTCGAGAGAAATCTTTTTCTCAGAAAATAAAATCATTCCTGAAAATATCACTGATCCTTGCTTCTTTATGTTAATTAGAATCGAGATCGATTTCTGTTATGACGTATTTTTTCGCACATAACAGAACTAACACTAAACTAAGAATCCTCAAAAACGGTAAGAAAATATTAACTGAAAAACTACTTCCCAATAGGTTTATGACCTTTGAATTTTCTTTTGCGTGTTCTTAAAACAAAGCAAAAAAAAAATGATTGATTACCCCATAGAACTGTTTTTAACTATCTTACCAATAGAACGACTTATCATTCCGTCAGTTTTTGTGTACTTCCGCATGCATTCCTGTCTTACCTCCAACAGAAACAGACATGCATCCGAGGGGGGAAAGGCACTGGAGAAAAAGAAGAATCAGAAAACCGATTTATCTTAAAACTTGCTTAAAAGAATGGGTTCTCTCACTTGCACCTTAAAACTGTGATGATTACTTAAGAAATTCGGTATGTAACAGTGCAGTAAATCAGAATTGACGGCAATACAAATAGATCGAATGCTCTTTTCAGTTGGTTGGAAAAAATTGGAATATAATTTTAATGTATAATTAAAGAACACAACAAACAAAATCATCCAGCGATTACGAGTTAGCAGGGGACAACTAAACATGGAACGTAGGACGTCTCTAAAAAAAAAAAGTGCACACATTTATAGAAAGTTGAGTGCACTTCCAAGTTTTATCCATTAAATTAATCCCCTAGGGAGCGCTATGTCTCTCAAGGATTGTTATTGATGAGCAATAAAAACTCAGCCTCCTTATAATTCACACAACGTGGATCAATTCCCATTAACTGCCTTCCACTGCAGACAACGCTCATTGGTCAGAGCAGGCATCTTGCTGTGCTAGATAACCATGTAGCGGTTGGGCGAAATGGAATATCAAACTGTAAAATATTAAATCATACAATTTATTATAACTATTTTAAATCTGTGGCCTAGGTTCGAATACCATCGATGACAGAAGGAACCTTTATAGGGCTTTTCAAATGAAGATAAGAGTTCCCGTTCTCATACGGAAGAAGAGAGTTTTTGATCCGCATAACATGCAGCAACAGCAGCTCACACAGATGTAACTAACAGGCGCAGCAAACAATAAGAATAAGGACTAATCATCCTCTTACGTTTCTTTTGGTTTTGAATGCCCACATGGTATAATGTAGGAAAGCGTACGTAAAAACCATAATCTTACGCACAGGACAGGCGAAATTAGCATCTATCAAAAGTCATGATTACAGCCGTAAATATTTTTGCTTTTAAAGACAGCGCAGGCTTCATTAGCTTGTGTTTGAGATGTAGCACTAAGAATATGCAAAATTTAAAACTAAATGAAGTTCAAGTACCCATTCCCTTTGCCAAGGACGCTTTCCTGGTATTGGTAAAACACAAGCAATAGGAGATATGGTAATGAGTAAGCTCTTTATCAGAAAAGTTGCGCAATGCATGACAACACTTTCTCAATTCATTTTAAGTAGAGCATTTAATTAGCCTAAGTACAACACATATTCCTTGATCGATTATGCCATTTTATTCTTCAGTACATTAACCATAGCCGCCTGTTATAAAATAGACGGCAGTCATAAAGTAACACATTAAGTACTTATCTAGAAAATTTATCTGTTTTAATAACCAGTCTTTAAATTTAGGCTTAATGCTTTCCTGTACAGTCGGTCATTGTTTGGGCCCGCATTCAAGATATTAATACTCTTGTAGATTCTGTTACATTTACTAGCCCACTGTGTAACGTATGCTTACTAATATATAATTGTGAAGGAGATTAGAGCCTCTAACATTAACACATCCTTTTATTATAATACTTGCGCAAAGTTTTATGGCTTCATCGTTAAATACATTTTTAAATCAAATAGAAAAATTCCTAAATAGGCGATGCTCAATTTAATGTTATCAATTTAGCCACATGCTTGTTAAATTAAGGCAACATCAATTAAACAGCGGATGCTACTGTGGATATTAAAAGAAGATGACTGAGCAATGGTATGGAATCATCAGAATGCGGAAAATCATCTTAATGCAATACTATCTCAAGTACAAAACAAACTCATTGAGATTAAGATCAAAAGGTATTTCATCGTGAAAAGAATTACTTTTTATTAATAAAAGGCCAAACCCTGATTGGTAAGTTGAATCAAGCCAAAGAAGATCACAATTTAAATCAGATATCAAACTGCTACTTTTATTTTCATTTTTTCTCTAATATTCGAGTAGTTTATGGTATTCAATTAATATTTACATGTGCATGAAACTTAACATTTAGCCTACAATTAAATCTGATTTTTTTTCATTTGTCAAAAGCAAATGAAAAACGATTCCATTCTTATCAGTTTCAACATAAATCTCATGTCTCGTTGCATAGAGGAGGGGGGGAGGGGGTCTTAAAACGAATTTTTGTTTTGTACAGGTTTCAATTGTAAGTTTTAATGTGAAATGAGTTATATAAATCAGCATTGCGACCTCTAGGAAGGTGAATAAAGTAATTTATTAATTTTTACCGTTACAATATGCGTACTTTATCTTGGACAGTTGACTCACGACTGTGCGCGCGCACTCCTCCAGTGATGATGATGAAACCGTGGCTTTATCCGCTGGTTCTCATCTGAACAGCCTTATGAAGACATTTTGGCACTTCTGGCTACAAAGATAACCATTGCCTATTTTGAAATCACTGTATTTCAATTATTAGTGACTCCTCGGGGTAGTTGGAAGAACTGTATTTGATAGGAAATATGTAGGTTCGAATCCTGTTTAGAATGTGAGAAACAATCATAACAGCTTTACAATGAATGAGTTAGCCGATATGAATCGGAAACAATAGAATTTTATACCCGTAAAACAAAAGAAACCAATCAGTGAACACTTGCTTTAAAGCTTTGGCTGATGTAATTCTAACCCTTATCAAGTTGACTGTTGAGAGAATTCTTATGCTCTCATCACATGAAATTCATATCATTAATGTACTCCGAACTAACACATGCTCAGTTATGCTTCATATACTTTACAATTTGTATCGGAGTGGGAAACAATTTTTCTTTCTCTTATAGACAGCGAATTGTTGCTCTGTTGAAAGATGAATTTGCTCAAACCTGGAAAAAAGCTTTCATGGTAAGCTTAAAATCAACTAAGAACTGAACTGGAAATTTCACAAAAAATTTCTTCAAAACAATGGCAGTAATTAAATATGCGACTGTCTGAAACGCCTAAATTAAGCCATGAGTTTTAAAAGCACATACTTCATATTTTTTTTTATACACAAGCACAATGACGTAATCTAATTGACTCAAATAGCGGTGTTATTTGGACAGGATAGTCGTGTGTCAAATACGAGTATATCTCTGGAGGATAAATTTTCTTCATTAAATGTTTTGGCTGAAGTGGTCTTGTATTGAGCATGAATAGGTTCCAGTGCCGTCTCACATACTAATAAAGCGCGTATTCTCTATGTGACAAAGTGGTATGAACCACAACAGGAGTAAAAGAAAACGCTAAAAATAGATTACTATAAGTATTTTTTTCCACTCTTCCCGCTTAATAACATTTCCGAGTTTCCGTGAGCAATGTATTTCGGTTTAATATTGGGAAAAAATGTTATAACTGTAAGCAGACATCTCGAAACATCGTAAACACGCCAGTTCTTAAATTCCACCATTCACGAAAATGACGAAAATTTCAAAAATAGAAAAATTCCACAGTGAACTCTGACTCAAAACGTGTGCTATATAAACCATCTGAATGAAAGGCCTCCGGTCGTTGACGAGCGGAAAAGCGAAATATTTTCTAATAAAGCCGCGCTTTCTTGATCAACGAATAACTGCTACCCACTGAAAATAAGACGGAAGTGAACTCTGCTGTAGTTGGCCTTAATTAAACATTTCGAATCAGTTCACGTTTCATGTGTATACTCTGGAAGCCTACACGAAATAGTTTTAGGCCGAGAAATGACAGTAATGTTGTAAGAGTAGTGATAAAGAGATCCACATTAAAGTGACTTGCACAGAAATAACTGTTTGCTAAAAATTTTTTTTTTTTTCATTAGCAAATGTAGTTTTAGGCAAACAATAAAATTCCTTAGTTTGCATTTATAATCATTTGCGGAAAACTAAAATCATAAATTAAAAAGCAGACGGCGCTGCGAGCATTCTACGTTGCCTCATGTGCAAATTACAGAACTGAGTACAATGATAATGAGCGCAACGTAAAAAATCGGTGGTTCTAAATGATGCAGCCGAAATAAACTCTTTATAGGAAAATATTCATTAAAATGATTAACAGTTTATCTCGTTTGGTGTCTTCTTCATCATGGTTACTTTCGAAAAATAACGAAGTTAGAACTTAAAATTCTATGCAATCGTTACCAGGTTACAGCTAATAAATAACGCTGTGTTGGCAATATTTCATTCGCGTTACACTAACTGCTAATCAATCCCTCGACAAATTTCCAAAGAATTTGAGAAGTAATAAAAAGATCGACAGAGTGCAGGGACGGAGGGAGTGTCTAGTTTGACGTAGTTAAAGTACTTAGTACAATAAATAAAGGGGACATTTTCAGTGTCATAGCCTGAAGGGAAACAAGATTGAGCAAAGGCAATTTTGTTGTCAACTTTGAAGTAAGAATGCAGTAAGCTAAAACTCGACAACATTCTCTTGGAAGCGCGTTTAAAGATCTCCAATATCCCACATAAAAGGAATTACTAACAGTCGATCGATATATTACTATTCTCTCTTTCATTATAACTTTCTGTTCGTCCTTGACGGTTTGTTTGCCTCTCATAAACATTCTCCAATTTTCTGATTATATCTGAAACTTTTTTGTTGCAAATCCCTCGACTTAACTCTCAGAAGAGGTCATGGCGACTTAACAAATTCACCGTCTCTACCGCCAATTTTTATGACGTCAGACACTTTTTACGATACCACGTAAAAATTACGTAACTGCTGATCTGGTCGGGCGATTATACACAGATTGACGTCAGGAACCTATAATGTAAACATGCTGCCGATATAAGATCCAGACTGTACAGTAGCTCCGAACATATTCTTAGGGAGATAACACAAGCAGCGAAACGCCACTGACTGGCGGTATCTGGCTTGGTTATCATGCCGATAGAGAATTGGTGTATCGTGGAAGGAGTTGACAACATGAAAGAACCAACAGCGAGGTCATAATAATCTAGGATCGGAGACTCCGGAAATATACATAAAGCTATATCAGCATTAACATTTGACCTAAATAAATAAAATGGGATAAAGTATTCAGATATGATGTTCGGACATTTAAAATAGCGCGATGGGCAACTCCAGCGATATTGCTTGAACTGTAGGTTATTCAACTACTACTTTCCTACGCAGATCAATACTCGATTTCATCTGTGTCTTCACACGGTTTTAATAAGATTGTAACCACTACTGATACCATTAACAACTGGAATAAAGGTCGAATTGTTTTTAACTCATCCTGGATAATAATTATATTATGCAGCATTCGTGTTGCATTTTATACTGCCGGCAGCTCTCGAACCAAAAAGGTATTGATTTAAAGATTTGAAATGAATCAGAACAAGAAAATATCCATAAATTCAAATATCAAAAGTAGCCACAAGCAGATGGAGATTCAACCAATACCCACGTAAAAAATGGTGTTAGCCAGACGATGAGGCTAATATAAGATAAAAGATATTAGATTAAGATTCCACCTAAAATTAAAATCCCCGAAAGTATTTACGACATGCCAGTGAAATCGAACACTTTTAAAACAGTCGCTTAAAAATATTGAATTTTAGGTTTGGGAATAAAGAAGCAAATTTTACATTTTGAGACAGTTACGTTGGGAACTCACTCCCACTAATATCTTAATTTCTATACTTTCAAGTAGAACTTAGTTTAGCGAAGTAGTTCAATCCAGGGATGATGGGAAGAAAATAAAAACTACTTGAGGCGATGATTGAAAACAGATAAATTAACAAACAAAAATAGAAAAATGACTATGAAAGTTGATATTTTATCACAAAATCATAAGTTTAAATGAGTAACTTAAATGTTAATTCACAAATAGGTTGAAGATTTCAGTCTTTATTATTGGCTCACCACTCAAATTCACAACAGTGATTTTTTATTGGATGCTTTTGACAACTATGCTGAAACGTTTGAACATTGGCTAAGTGAATGGAAGTTCTCCAACTTGCAGGATGATTGCATATTCGAATCGCACTGCTTATGAATTTCATCGTCCAGCGTGAGACTACCGCATGCGACTCCAGCCCAACAATAAGCAGCTTCAGTGCCGTAACGAGAACGTGGCAAAAGAGGTGCCCGCCACGGGCGCAACTAAGTTTGGGGCGCAAAACGTAAAAAATAAAAATAAATAAATAGATATAAAAGTCCGCTATTTTATATTATATTTTAAATTTCGGCAATACGCCGCTTTAGACACACAAATTCTGCAACACACTGCAACTCATTTTGATGGGGTTAATAGAAAGTATTTAACATATTGCATTTAGTAAAATTGAACTTGTTACATTTAAATTTTTCAAAATTGTCATTTTTGGGTTGGGGGGAGCAAATCAGACACTTGCGTTGGGTTGGGGGGGGGGGGCGCAAGTTAGACACTTGCCACAGGCGCTTCATACTCTCGTTACTGCAGTGGTGTAGCTCGAGCTTTTTTCGCCCCTCTCAATACACACCAAAAATACTACAAAAAGTCAAAACGACGTATAGGGAAATAAATTAAAACACTGTTTATTTTTGAAGTAAAACTTTAATTTCAACGTTCTAAAATTTTATTTTTTTCCCCTTTTATGTTAGCAAAATCGTCAATGATATTGGCGAAGTCTATTTCATAATAATTCAGGTAATTCTTAATCTATTTTATTTAGAAAAACTCTTCTCACATCTACCAACACTCACAGCAAGGAAATGTGAGGAAATTTCGCAGTAGTATTACAATAGTTGGAAGCGAGTTCTCGAGACTGTATTTTAGAATTAACTGCAAAAGTTCAAAAAAGGTTCAAAGTGTCTCCCGGGGCGGATCGCTCCTCTCCGTCCCTCCCTAGCTACGCTTCTGCGTTACTGTACTGGGCAACTTTTTAAAAAGTTCCATGTTTAGTCTGTAAAGAATTGGAATTATGTAACCTCAGTCCATCCAATTGACTAAATTTCTATACATTTACAGCCAAACGTAGACGGGAAGGGGCTTTTTTTTTTGTTAGTGGACTTTCACCCACATTACTTTCGATCTCGTGGTAGAAGAAATACATGGCACGTGTATCTCCCCCCCAAGAGAACGATGCGTTTACACGTGTTTTGTGCTGTCCTTATTTCTCTGAATTTAAATTACATTTTTAATTCATTTCATTTAAATTTAAATGAAATATCGTGTACTGCCAAATAGATAAGAGCTATTATTAAAAAAGTACATTTATATTCAGTTCATGTGGACAACATTTGAAATTCAGTTTACTATTATATAACATCCTCCGGGAGTGCATAGCTTATCACTTTGTTTCACCTGAGTAATACTTATTCTACCCAAGATTAAATCACACGTCACAGACCGCTGAGGTATTCGCGATTTGCTCTACTCTTAATTTAGAACCACTGGGCAAAAAGAGGGCAAGCCGCTCAGAGGAGCCCGGTGCCTATCACATAGGCAATTCTTTGTGCACCGAATGGCTGAATTGACAAGGCACTCTTATACGTATGTGCGGCTTTAGAACAGACTATTTTTGTAGCGTATTCATAAAATGCCCAGCATTTTCTTAATTGGTGTCGTAATAGTCTAATTCGCCTAAGTTTCGGCCCCTTATTTGTTTAAACACATACCACCAGCATCGCTGACACAGGAATGGCCAAAGTGAAACACAAGGGTATGCTAACTACAGTCAAACTATAGCATCTACTGAGCGATGCTAAAGTCTGTCAAACCGCAGCGTGGAGACCAAGGTATTCGTTCACTTTGCTCAGTACAAAACTGGAAGTGCTCAAATATTTGAATGTAGATTTGTCACAATATTCAAAAGGAATAGGCAGCTGCAGTAGCAGAGAATCGGATTTGGTTCTAGAGGGCTCTTAGGTCAAGTATTCATAATCTTGGAGGCAAATGGTAATAAACCTAAATGCATATCATTCAAATTGCCTTTTGAAGGTGATCGCATTACAAGATGTCCACATTCATATTTTTATACGCAAGCAAAATGTATCTTATGAACCAAACACGACTAAATCCCTCATTCTAAATCAGAGCTAACAGACTGTTTTCACACTTAAAATTAAGGGCTATAAAGACTCACTTCTCTGTGGATTTTCTTTCTACCCACACATTGACAAACTGACGAATCCCATTTGCCGCGGCACATTACAGAGGCGAAAGTAGCAAAGGCACAATGCATCTTTATCTGCTGTTTCTAACAATACACTCTCCTGTCTGCGTGTTAAAATAAACCCTTGGCAATTACGGGAACGCTACAACACGTGCAGGGGTTTGAGCCAATATCAGCGTAGGTGCTTCCAACGGTTATTAGCCGATTTATGTCTTACGTACCGCAATAAAGAATGATATGAAGTGAAATATACGTCTTCAAGTGAGGGAAAGCCATCAGAAGAGATAAGAAAAAGCGAGTTCAGTGGTTGCAGAAAAAGTACGAACCAGATCGAGAAAGAAAGGGCTATCAATTTGTACGAAAGGAGAGCATGGCAACAGCTGAGAAGTAGGAAATAGCAAGAAAAAATTGATAGTGGGAGCAACTGGTATTCCGAATAATAAAAGTAATTTTCATGCGAAATTAAAAAGATATCGCTAGAATAATCTCAAAGAATATATTCAACGTAAAAAGGGTAATGCTAATATTTCAAAACTTCTGACAGTTGAATGAGAACTGTATTTGACGTCGACCCTAGAGATATGCAGTTCATTAAGTGCAGCTTTTGTTACATTCACTGCTAGTTCAGTATTTCTAGATCTCTCTGTGGTAAAACTCATTGCATTTAAGATTATTATTTGTGTACGATGCAATCAGGTTGCTGTCAATCGCTAAATTAACACTCCACTTGATTAATTTAAAAAACAGTGATAATAGTAATGATTAATCAAGTGTTGAACTGATATGTTCTGCTTTTCATTTAGCTATTTATTTACTATTCTCTCCCGAATTTGTTGCCAAAGTTTTACATAATTCTCGATAACCTTTATGCACTTCCTTATGGTCTCATCGCTGCTTTTCGTTATAACATTTTGTTGTAAAGTTGTGCGTCAAGACTTCCACCACCGAAGAACAAATGCGTAAAATTAAGTAACAGATGATATTCACAACGTGGTATGAGCAGGGGCGGTTCGTGCATAGACACTGCGGAACTGCAGCATCCCTAATTTTCCTCGATATATAAATATATTTATTAATTTATTTATATTTGCTTGTAATATTTAATTTTATTATATGTTAAATAATATGTTAAAAGAAACATATTATTTAACTTATTAAAAGAAAGACAAATACCAAATAATATCCTAAAAGCTGTCACGAGTATATACGAAAATAATCAAATACAAATAAGATTAAATCACGAGCTATCATATACAAGAGAGATAAACCAAGGGGTCCGACAGGGATGTCCCTTCTCAGCAATAAAACAAAAAGACAAACAAAGATTAACAACAGCAGAAATGAAGTTTATGAGAAAAACTGCAAAGTATACCCTATTTGATCACAAAAGAAACGAAGATATTATGAAAGAATTAAACCAAGAACCAGTAATTGAAAAAATTAAAAAATATAAACATCAATGGATGGAACACGTTCAGAGAATGAAAACAGAAAGATTACCAAAACAAGTCTTAAAGTACAAGCCATTAGGAAAAAGAAAACCAGGACGTCCTCTTAAACGATTCAACGAGGACTTCTAAGGCCGGAACAGGTCATACTAGGCCTAAATCCTTGATACGTATGATGATGATGATTTAATTTTATCATCAACAATCCTATACAATTCTCTTATTTTGTATAAAAAATAATAAAAATCCATTTTGTAGCACTTAGGAGGGCGAAGGACGCTAGCAGCACAGTGTCATATTGCTACGCAATATACACAGCATAGTGAGATGTCAGCTATCAGCATAATGCGGCACTGTCCGTCGCACAGTTCCACTGTTGTTTATATGCAGTTTGCGTCAGTAGTAGAGTGTTCGTAGTGCTTATCGTGTTTACTCCATCTCTTTAAATATTTGGACATTACAATTAAAGACATAACATTTGTTATAGTTTTTATTTTAGAACATTATTGGGGTTATGATAATGGATTTTATTTTTAAGTAATTTTGAATTATACCAAACTGTATAATTTTACCGATAACAAACAATATTTTTTCACGTTTATTTTTTATTTATTTTTTCACATTTATTTTTTATTTATTTTTTAACATAATTTTTATATTTTATCCAAACACGTACACACTGTACTTACAGTGTGTATTTATATTTCGAAAGTTGCAGCACCCCCACGATTTGAAGCCACCAGCCGCCACTGGGTATGAGACCACCTTGCTTACTGCAGGCCCGAAGTGGCATAAATATTTGGCTTTAGAATAACGTTTCTAGATTATCTAATATCATGCTATGCATTGCATTAACGTAAAATTTATTCAATGCAAGAAACGCGCCCAACGTTTTGTACTTTTTTTTTTTTTTTTTGCTTTAAACGATCACAGAAGTTCTACTTTGAATGTACACGCATATAACGTATAAAAATATGGCTGACAATGTTCTAGTTATAACTTAATTTGTTTCCGAAATCTAAGGCATGATATCAGGATAGATATAGAGTAACTTTAAATTACCCTACTTCACCTTATGCAGACGGTAGGCTAACTCTTAGCAAGTTAGGTTGCAACAAT
The DNA here is from genome assembly GCF_054136105.1 of Typopeltis vanoorti. Classification (NCBI taxonomy): domain Eukaryota; kingdom Metazoa; phylum Arthropoda; class Arachnida; order Uropygi; family Thelyphonidae; genus Typopeltis; species Typopeltis vanoorti. Next base: position 77,302,571 of record NC_143573.1, on the reverse strand, counting down.
AATTAAAATCAAATACTCTCTAGAATGATTTGCATATTTCCGCTCATAAGGTTCATTTAGATACCTCTGCACATTGCATGATTAATGAAGCCAAAGTTTTATTATCCGATGGATGTCACAAAAGGCGCTCGCTAAAGTGGATTTCCTATCGGAAGAAATAGACGATAGCGTCTATTCTAGGGAAACGCATATTTTAATTGTACATTCATTAGACCCAACATGAATAACTACTGGGTTCTTTTAAGAATTTTCTTTCAATTAAAAAGCCCTAACAAAGATTTCTTTCTAGACGGAATTCAAACCCAATGTCTTTTCTATCCAAAGGTCATCGTAAGTACTGACCGACCTATAAGGCTCCTAATAAGTGCCTAAAAAGGAAATAAAGATTGGAATATGTTACTATACACCGGAAGTCATGAGGCACTTATTTCTTTCCAAAAATAAAGCTAATAACATTTGGTTTTAAAGTGCTGTTTTGTTTTCTGCGGACCTTGCTGCCCTAATTCTACTCTTACTTTAATTAGAAAACGAAGTGATCAAACGTGAGATGCCCTATTTAAATACTGCTTCATCTCCAATAAAATCCTCACCGAAATGTTTAGTTTAATAGCAGAAATTCAGTTTACCTCAAACGTTTTATGAACAAGGGTGTATTCTGCTGCTCCCTCATTTCATCTAAAAAAAGCAGACGTAGATATAAAATTAAGATTCGTGCATCTTTGATATTTAGAGGTATCAAACAAAATAATGTGCCCTCAAATTTTAGTAATTAAAATAATGTAACGTTTAAATCAAAATCCGTAGAGTGAAAGTCACTAAGAAATGCAAACGATGTTCTTAGATGTAATAAAAAAAACTAAAAAACGCCTTAGTTCTCTTAAACTAACCCGTAGTCCTGGAAGTCGAATAATAAATAAACTGTCCTAACAGCCTTTCCATTTCAGGTTCTTTATAGTTTTATATCGAGTTTCCCCGTTATACAACATCTTTCTCGTCCACAAATTCCACATTTATTATTAAGAACAAACATGACCGATGTCTGTCGTATGTCTTGATTGTGTACTAGATGAAGAACCCGAGTTATCTCGGAGGAAAATCCTGCCACCTCTGTATGGAACCATTTATGTGAAAATGCATTTTGTTTCAGAAGACTAGCACATGATACGAGAATGGAACTGAAGCCTTTCCTAGTTAACCTCCCAGAGTTTTCTATTAGTCAGCGAGTACTAATTTCCCAGACAACTACGGACATTGAAAGACGATAGTCGATCACTGATACATCAGACCCCTAAATGATGCTTTACTTGATATTTGTGGAAACTTATTTCTCACTCTCAGCAAGAGCGCAGCTTTCATTGGCTACAAATGCAAATTTTGAATCAGCAGTTGCCTTATATGTTCCTCAAGTGTACGATGTACGTGTGTGAAAGGCCTGCTGAAGGAACAGTGCACCTTAAATCTGGAGAGAAAATACCTTTTATTTTTTTAATGCGTTTATAGGCCTTAACTGGATTTAGCAGCGGTCTTAATAAATTAAGAATATCTTTGAGAAAATCATGTTTTATAATGTCTGGAAATGAGAAATGTGGATGAATCCTCTGGTGAGCTTGATCTGAGCAAGGGAAATGTATGTACTATAGTCCGACCACAGAAGCGAGAGCTGTCGTTGGCAGGCTGCCAAAAAGAGTCAATTCATGTTGAAGGGGAGAAAGAATAAGGCGATGTATGAATTGGTCACCTACACGCGAAATCACGCGCTTTACACGTAAAATTTTCCAACTGTTATACAAGCAAAATAGTTACCGCTTTAAAAACTACAATGATCATAAAAGAGAAGTTAATTTTCCGACGTGTAATAATAAACAACTCATCCCAGAAGACGGATTGATTACCCTATTATCGGAATGGATTCTCCTTCTTTTGACATGCGCAGAAGTGTCGAAGGGTCTTGTATCTGTGGGCGTACTCTATTAGAATGCTCAGACTGATAATTTTAGCACATTACTGTTAATATTTAACATGCATTTGATATGAATTTTTGCAATTCAGTAGCTGTCAGCTTCGACGTGAACCGAATATACGAAATATCACTAATATGGATTACGTTGCATTCTTTTGATAATGTTTTTATTTTAATGAAGCAATAATTGAATTTCATAATGATGTCTAAATTCCTCCCCTATCCAAACAATAAATAAAGATCTCTTGATTTCAACTGAACCAGCAAAGAAAATATTTAAGCTGAAAACAAACCGTAAAGTAACATTCTTTTTATAATTTAGATTTTTACAAAAAGTAATAATTTTTGAACGAGTCGGTATAACCTAAAGTTCTCCTTAACAAGATTCCGACTCTTATCAATGAGGTACAAGCAAGTTAATTTGTTTATTTTCTCCACTTTGTGCGATCAGCTTGCCATCCGTCTCCTAGCCAATGCTTTCATTAGAAAAAAAAAAAAAATCATCAAAATTCTCAGAATTTGTTAAATCCTTCTTTCTGATCGTATTAAAAAAAAAAAAAAAAAAAAACGTCTTAAAATTTATATCACATGACTCCTCTTTACTAACGCCAATGTATATTTTTATAGCACACTGTCGCAAGATGGCGGGGAATACCTCCAACCTGTAATCGCTAAGTGGTTCGGTAGTAACACTGAGAAAGATCTCAGATAAGAGTTACAGCTTTCTGGAGCCATGATTGCATTTTCTTTGAAAACTGATGCAATTTAGGGTGTTGGTTTCCTTACCTCTGGCAAAAAAAAAAAGAAAAAAAAAAGAAAAAAAAAGTTCACTATTTTAAAGTATTTAAAATTCTTAAAATAATTTAGTAAATTTACCTGAATTTGTTTATGGGTGAAGTACAATTCATACGATGACTTACAGCACAAGTCGGCTGTTCAACAGAATAAGTACGTGACGGACGTGTTTACGAGGGGGAAGTACATGATTGACGTCCTTCGCGCATTCCTAGAGACGTGAATGCTTGTCCGTACAAAGTTGGTGGGAAAGAAGGGGGGGGGGGGGGAAGAGAGAGAAAAGATGTCGCCTGTTAACATCTGGTCAGAATCTACTCGAGCTTCCTGCCTCGCGTGAAGTTAAATATTCGTTCACCAACTGGCACCTACTTCAAACTGCACTTGATAAGAAAGAATATTAAAAGTCTAGACGGCTATTTACAGATATTTCGATGCGGTGAAGGTCGGCAAAGATGTTCTCATTATAAAACTAATAAAAGGCTAAACTATAACGTGGTATTGCATATTTTCGAATAATATGACGAGCTATTTTTAAGAGGCTAAATAATAAATTGGCGTGATTATAATAAATAATCACAGTTCGTGATAAACTATTGTTTTACTTACATTAACGCACTTGCAGCATCTCGCGGTGTTTGGTTCAATAGCGACACGTGCAGGCCAATAAGTAATTACCGGTAAGTGATAGGCCGACTTGAACAACTTTGAATAATTTTTGATCATGCAGAAAATGCGAATTCACTTTGACCTTTCCGCAATAAACTCGATAGCAGAAACCATCCTTCTCTGCGTGTCTGCTACGCATAGCTGAGGTTTAAGAGTTGCTCCCTTCAAAAGGGAAACGTAATCCGCTTCAGTTATTTTCATTTCTACCGCTGTGTGACATTTTCATTTCAATAGCTTCGTAAATCCGTAGTGCGATTATAATACGCTGGAATAGTAAGTGGGGTAGTGCTCGTTTATAGCGGAGCAGAATATTCTACAAGTGTGCATGCTAGTCAATGCTACGTTACACCTTTGCTTGTCCCATTTAAACGAATTCTTGCAAATTTATTTGCGAGAATTCATTTAAATTCATGTTTATAAAAATGTGATTTTCATGTTAATGATGTCTGATTACAATATGAAACTTAAAGGAAGATTAAGAATTTTAATTGATACAACATATTTGATCTGAACCGATTTCCGAGATTAAACCAAATCGAGTACGCCATCTCGACCATACTAAAAGAGTTATCGAGTTTAATAACCCTCTCGAACTCCGAGATTGGCTTACAAAAGCTGCAACAATAACCGAATCGTATTTAAAAGCTTGCTGTTCTTAATGCAACGTCTGGCCTTTGACATGAGAATTTGGTGCTTCGACGTCCCTTGAGAAGGTCACGCCTGTACCAGTGTTTGTCTTTTTATAAGGGTGAATGACTTGAATTCGCCGGATGTAGAAGCGGAAGGACGTTCGTGATTGTTTTTAATTCAGTCCGTCTAAATTCTACAAACATTAAGAGTTTTCTATAATAATAAATGTATGTTTTTGACTCATCAGAAAATGAAGATAGGAATCTCACGTTGGCCATGAGAATTACAGTGCTAAAAATAATGAAAATCGGGTCCTCTAAGAGTACTCCAAAAGGAAATTTTTATTTGGTTCTACAACAATAAATAAACGGGCTTTGTCAATCGTTATTCGAACCGGATTCGAACTTGTTTTACGATGCGAGCAAACTGTCATGAATTTTCAACTGAAGGTGAGTTAGCTAGTCTCAGAAGTCTTCCCACAAACCGGCCAGAAGAATACACGCAATTTACACACAAAACAGATAATTAGGCATAAGTCGTATCCTAAAATTATGGTCACAAAAACCAATCTGGGAAGGTTGTGGGCCTGTAAGTATGATGGTTTATCATTATTACTGCAACAATAAATGACATTTTTATGCCGATTTCAAATTATTTTGCGAATACAAGTTCTCCCATGGATAGAATTACAGGAGACAATGAAATACTGGAAGAAATGAGCATAAATTACTCAACTATTTGCTAATGTGTTCAATTAGTCGATTTTCTATTGCAAGGCGATCTTTCTGTTAGTTCAAATCTACAATCGAGTGTATCGTGTTTCTGGCAGCCTTAACTCAACTGGATTATAATGGCGGGAGTTTCAAAATTTGACTTCAGGTTCACTACGTTGACTATGTGGTTAGTTTTTCGTATTCATGTATCTTTTGAATGACTTATCGTCGCTTTTAATTTTTATCGACAATTTTGAACAATCAGAAACAGGATTTCTACCGGAGTATTTCTCCTAGCGTTCAATGAAATATAGGAATTGTTCCACGATTGAATTTTTAATAAAAATCTTGATTTATCTCCATTAAAATTAAATCAGTAGCAATCCTAAAATATAACCCTATTTTTTTTTTAAATTAGGGTCAGCTCATTTTGAGGTTCTTTGCTTCCTACTCACGCAACTGGAAAGAAACTATTTGGCTCACATATTTTGCCATTACTAGATTTCCATTCCGAAAACTGGTTTTGACCCTAACCGATCTCCAAACACGCATTTCGTACGCGTGATTCATAGTCTGTTCAATAGTATGCTGATCAGATAAAATATAAATGAATAAATAAATCTACAGATTTATTTATTTAATAAATTGGTTACTAATTAGGAAAAAAAATTTTTTTTTTTTTTTTTTTTGTATAGGCAGCACACCCACTTAAAATTTCCCCGACCGCCACTGATGCTGATAGAATTATCTGCTTTCGCAAACAGTTTCTTATTCCTCAGTAGTCTTTAATTATTTTGTTGGAGTGGACAGCGTCTTCATCCTCCAACCAACAGTGGGCTCGAATCCAATTGAAACATGAAGATCTGTGAAAGTCTAAAATCGGCAGACGATTTTCTTCATTGGGTATGAGAATAACCCCCCCTCTGCTTAATACAGACCTAAAGAGGCTTGAAAATGTTGCATCTCCGACCTCCAGATCAAGAGGATCGGATCTGTCTCACCAAAAAGTTTACAACTTTGCGCATCGTGATTACTGCTCTATATACATTTGGTTTATTTTCTATGGCACCACGTGTATTCTTTAATTTCTGTGTGTGTGCGCGCGCTCTTTTAATTAAGTCAATTTGTTACTGTTTCAACAATAGAGATTTATTTCTTTTTGTATCTACAATATAAAAGATTAAGCATTTGTATTTGTTTTATATTTTCATTACGACGAGCATTTAAACTAGTCTATCAGAATTACTTGTGGGTTGGTTGTAAATAATTAGCATAGAGCAAAACCTAAGAACAGCCATTGGAATAAATTGCTCTTCTATTTTTGATTTTAATGGAACTATTTTTTTTTGGGATGGGTGAAAAATTCGTCTGAAGATCATAATAATCGGGATGGAAAGATTTTATTTATGAGAATTATCAGAATTGGTTTTTTCTATATTTTCTGCCTGTTTCTTAATTATTCTAGTTGACTAAAATTAATTTTTATAACAAAGTCTTGCAATTCGTTCGCAAAAACATTCAAATTATGTACAGTTTTTAAAAATAAAGCATTTCTTGATTCGTTTCATCTGTTTCTTGTGTTATTCTCGATTGATTAAAGGAAAACACCATTACGGTTATTTTGTTTTTGCTTATACGAAAACAGAAATAATTTGAAAACTTGTAATAATTTGTGCATTCACGATAGCTTGGTGTCACGCCTCGCGATAATCACCGAGACACGCTTTTATATATATATATATATATATCTGATCCACACACGAATAGCACTTTAGTGGCATGTGTGGACAAGAGGAACAGAAGAAAGGAAGAATCTGTTCACATTTTACTTAAACATCTGAGGGTTGTAATCTTTGGGGAAGGCAGAGTGGGAGAGACTGTTCCAAACGACAGAAGTAGGTGGAATAAATGCGGAGGCTGTGAAGTTAGCTCGGTGTGTTTTAAGATGGACTGTAAAAGGGTTAGCAGTGGCTCTTGTTTTAATGATTTTGGAGGAGAGTGGGGGAATAATAGTGGCCAACTCAGCAGGCTCAACTGTCCATGAAGATATCTGAAGAAGAGGCACAAGGCAGAAACCGAAAGTCTATGAGACAGGGATTGAAATGGGTCTGTGAGAAAGGGATCATTATTTAACCGGATTGACCTCTTCTGAATAGAATCGACAATCTTCGAGAGGATTTTGGTGCACCACCCTAAATATCGGAGCAATATTCCATGGCTGGGCGGATTTGGGCTTTGTATAGCTGCAGAAGCTATAGTTGAAATGTGGTTGTGCCAGGAAAGATCGGAGGTGCAGGTCGGTCCCAGAGGATAAATCTGATCGTGTTTGGATATCTCAGTATTACTGAAGGTAAGGGGGGGGGGGGATGGGAGCTCCTTCTTCTGAGAGATAAGTCAGAACTGAGTTTTGGTGGCATTGAAGTTTACAAGGTTGTCCTTTCCCCACTCGGATATAGCTAGGAGATCTGAGTTCAGTTCCCTGGTCGTGGTTGATCTTGAGGATTCTCATACTTCAGCACTAACAGGTTGTTGAATGAAAAGGAGGAATGGAGTGTACTCTCGTCAGCAAAGCTATGGTTAGGACTGGAAGTCTGTGAGAGCAGGTCGTTTATATACAAGAGGAAGAGAGTGGATGAAAGAACAGAACCCTGGGGGTACTCCTGCATTGGTGGGGAAAACGCTGTTCATAAATGAAATAGGAATACATTTTATGATTAAAGGCTTATACTATCGTGTATAAAAGTAATGTTAAAAGTGAGATGGATCGGTTGAGTATACATATTGGATGTAAAATGTGGAAGAAACGAAGCAGTGTTTTCGAGGTACATTTATTTTCTTGTATGTTAGGGTATGTTTTATGAAAAGTACACAGATCCTAATTTTCAATAATATCTTCAAAATATTGAAGATATTATTGTTTAAAGCTTTCAAGACTTTACAACGGGCATTTGAAAAATGTTCCACTCTCTGCGCCATAATTTTCGTTTTGCTTTCGATTATAAAAAAGAACGCGACTTAATGCCAGCAGGAGCATAAATGGACCGCTCGTGTGATATGTCTTTTCATCGTACAAAACAATGTCATTTCAAGGCAACTTAATTCCAAATAGCAAATATTTTTAACAACTTTGTGAGAACTAAACTAATAAAAACGCAAGGCATTAGTAATGAAAAATATCTCGGATAGCATAACTAATAATTTTCTACTAAATGTATTGTATGCCAACAGACATTGCAGAACAGTTACTAGCTGAGTCTCGTCAAGAAATTAGATAACGTTTGGAGAAGTAAGGAAGGACCAGTCTTCAGCTACAGTAAAATAGGATTCTATTATAATACATTTTAGCACTTTTTGATAGAAGGGAAAAAGGTTCTTTAAAATTCTGAAAAATTGAAGAGTCCTGACTTGCAGAAGTGGAATAAAATCATAGCTGAAGTCGTCAAAAGAGCATACACACAAAATTAGAACAGTTCCCTTAATATTTAAAGTCATTTATTTATTCATATGGAGTTTCCTCCCTTTTCTCCCCGTCCCTATTGGGGAGAGTTGAGCTCCCTCATGGGGGGTTAGGTATTTATAGCTGTGTTCACGGGGCCGGTTTGTCTGCTTGTGGGAGGAAATCGCTCAGGATAAACTGGGGGGAAAAACCCTGCTGTCCACGCCCAAGACCGGCCAACTTGGCTATGGCAGATCCTTAAGCTCCTCACGTCGGCGACGGGAATCGAACCTAGGACACTCCTTCCCCAGGCCTATGGTTGCGAAGCGCATAGCCACTAGGCTAACCGCGCGGACAATGTTTAAAGTAATATTATGTTAATCTAGTTCACGGAAACTGTAAATCAAAAGTGCAATGATATCATGGTTGAAGCGAGGATTACGTAATTGGAGAACAGCAATCAGAGTGGTGTTTAATACTGGATGATTAAATACGTCTTACCACGTAAGAATTAGTGGAAAGAAAACTGATAAAAAAAGCTATTTATTCAAAATTCGGCTTGTGCTGCAAAAGTTATGCGGCATAACGACTCCGACTTCCTTAATATTACTGTGGTGGGAAGCAACTCCTTTAGTTAAAAAAATAGTAATAATAAAGATCTGATGCTATGCACTAATTTACTGGATTGGCGCAAAACGATAAGTATTTTAAACAGTTTTTGCCTTTCTTAAAAGCAGGAAATCCAAGAAAAACAAGATTACCTATGAAGAAACCCTCCTAACAAACTACATAAGGCGCTGGATTTCGTGGTAAAGAGTTAAACTTCATGTTCAAGCAGTCCTTGGATGTGAAAACTCCTTAAAGAGAACGAGGTGAGCAAACATGTAATAAGGAATCGAATGTGTGTATGTCTACTAATGTATCGCATTAGTAGACATGATTTGCTCAAGTGCATCTGGTGGATTTTAATTCTTTATGCTTTTTTTTTTCATTATATATATATAAATAATGTAATCGTACACTTCTCTCTGAAATCCTACTGACTCTTCATTTATCGAGATTGCCACTGAACAAAATCAAGTCAAGAGATTTAATGAAAATGCAGCATTACCGCACATTTAATTGCCTATAAACAATTTGGACAACATCCTGTTTCTGCTTGAACGACACAAGTTTCCGTGTAGAATTTAGCTGTACTTGAGAGCTAAGAGCGTAAGCGATGTCCTGCCACCAGGTTTCCGGTTCTTAATGGATATTTAACGAAACCTCCAAGTAGATGAGCCATAAAAATTGCTGATAAAGGTGGTGTGGCCGTAGTCGATAAAGCAAGGATGGGAGTTTAAGTTCGCAACGTTTCCTTTCCACCTCCAAGCTTTGTTTTTGTGATAAGCAAGGTTTAAAAATAGAACGTGGCTTATGTTATGTCACGAGGGGAAGGGGATGTGGAATAGCTATCTACAAACCGGTATTTCATTTTAGTTGTAGATGGCGCGACAGTATTTCAGTCAATGATTGGGTAAGGGAAGTAGGAGTTAAATTCTCCCACTTTCGAAACATTCAATGGAAGTCTATGGGAAAATAAATGTGACCTTGTAATAATAACACGTTTCACTTTGCAAGAAAAAATAAAGATTTTGATTTATCAATAAAATCAGCCAGAGTCTCGTTCTCAATTAATTTTAGAAGTCTGAGAGGAAACATCATAGTTGTTGACTTAAAGAAACTGTGTAACTATCATCGTCAAGTGAGTGACCTAAAGACGATATTATCGTGCATCTCAGCTTACAGTTTAACAAACTGAAATACACGGTTGTGGTGACTTTGAAAAGAGCCTCCGTAGCTCGGTCGGTATAGAAAATCACAGTGTAGACGAATCCTTTTGATCGGAAGACCTGGGCTCGATTCCCGTCATTGACGTGAGGAACCTTTATCTGGTCATCTTTCGACGAAAGATGAGTTCGTCGGCCTCATACGGGGATAGGGGGTTTCACCTAGATTTTATTTAGCGTATGGCTCACACATGAAAAGTTACATTATATTAATCCTTAATATATATGGACATAGTAATAGTCATAAAAGAGAGAATCAAGTATAGGCTACAACTGAATGTCTAGGTTGGTTATCCAGTCGACTGCACTGGGTGTAGCATGGATGAAGTCTGACAGGTTTCCACTGTATGCACGTTGGACACATTCTGCTGTAATATGATTAACTGTCTGGTGGGGTGACCCACAGTCGCACCTGGGTGAGGCAGTCATGCCCCATTTGTAAAGGTGGTCTGCACATCTGCCATGGTTGGTGCGGATTCGGTTAAGGGCAGACCAAGTTTTCCTAGGTAGGTCAAAACCCGAAGGTATCTGTGTTGGGTCCACGAATTCACGGAAGGTCCCTGTTGAAGTGTTACACTAGGACTCTTTTCACTTCTTCTTCATGTTGAAACTTGTCTCTGCAAGATTTTTTGCTGTTAAAGTTTTCACCTAGAAACTCGGGTTTTTCGTCTCCCAGAACAGGCAAACCGGACCCGTAAACACACACACACACGGATTACAGTCAGGAATACTTAAGACCCAGAAAAATCTTAAGACCGTAGGCCTGATTCGTCAGGCCTATGGTCTTAGGTCTGATTCGTCAGCTATATGCAGGTCGCGAGCTCGGATAAAAATGGGGGAGGATTGAGATAGTGCCGTACCGTAAATCGGGCCTAATGGTGTTGTATCATCATACGCTAAATAAATAAACTACTTTTAAAATTGTGCATGATGGAAAAAACCGCATTCCACCTCACAATGATAACTGATTTTCCAGATTCTTATATAACAGTACACAATTTAAATTTCACATTAATTTAAAAAGAACTGCCTGCCCAGATTTTTAAATAACATCGACATAATTTGAATTTCACTTATTAAAAAAAAAAAAAGAATTTCCTGACTTACCCTACAAGCTTTGGACGTCAGACGAGGAATGTAACCATCTGGATACACGTGGTGCGTGCTAAATGTTGCATGGTCCACTTTTGCTAACCGTCTAATTTCCATCCATTTTTCCTCACCATACACCGAAGAAATGTACTGACTCAGGTTTTCTAATATCAAACCATACATTGTTAAGTATGGCACAATCAAGCACGAGGTAGTAGGTGCACCACGTGCTGATATCGTCAATTTTAGAATCGAAAGAAATGACAATCTCGACAGCAGGGACTGTTACCTTGTAATCTGCAACCAGAAAGACATCTTTTGTTAAACTAGAACTCGTAATGCCTAAAATAGATTAAAATTCCTATTGTGATAGTTCACACTGAGATGAAAGTCAAAAACGATGACATGATGATGCGCTCCGGTTGCGAATAAAACCGAGTATAATAGTGTTCAACAAGTGGCGGAGAGTTCGGCGTTGACTGACGTTGCGAAGTCAAGTCTGTGTCTCGAGACTGAATAAATAAGTTCAGCAGAAGCTCAAGCAACGTTCAACACGTCTCTTGGCTTGCACGGCACACATGTTTAATTCCGGTGAGTATAGGAAGTGCAGCGCTGAAAGACAAGCTCTCCGGAGTGATGCTTGGAAGGTGGGTCGAGGCACGTGACATCGAGCAACCAGTGAGAAGCGAGTTAGCGCGGGAGTGCTAATCACTCACCTCCGACCATAATGCAGCGACGATGTCTGGGTCACTGTTACACCGCGACACTGTAGGGTTATTACAATTAATCGGTCTGAAAAAAATTGCATTTTTTTTCTCCAAAGCACGTAATGGAGGCCAAACAACTTGATGGCAAGAACTTGGATCTGTTAAAGAAACAAAGGAGAAACCTAATAAAATATAGGCAGAAACGAAATACGACAACAGCATCACTAATTAAAATAGACACTCACTAATTAAACAAGAAATCTTTATAGTGAGAAATATTGTTAATACTAGTAACAGATGTATTTGATCTTACCTTCTTCTCCCTCTGTTCTTTCCTCTATCCTTTCATTTTTTTTTTTTTTAATTTTTCTCCCTCTCGGATTTCTCCTTTCTTTCCTCCCTTTTAGTTCTCTTTTAATTTTATTTCTTCTGTTTCTACTTGGTCCATATATGTATCCCACTTTCTTTCTTTTCTGTCTTCATTCCTCATCTTACTTTTTTTATTTCCTTTCCTTTTATATTTTCTTTTACCTTCCTTCCTTTTTCTCGTTTTTGTTCTATTTTCTCTTTTATTCATTCTTCATTCTTTTGTTCTAATTTGAAACCTCTTTCATTTCTGTGTCTTAAAAAGAGAAGAGGAAAAGTCTCATGACCTCAAGGAGCTATACAAGCTCGCCTAGAGAAGGCCATTACAAATATTTATGGTGGGATTCGAACCCACAGCCCGTTAGTTGAAGGTTTCTACTCGGCCAACCAGGCTGGTAAATGCTGTCGTTATTATTATTTATTATTATTATTATTATTCTGGCTTCTTCTTTCCCCTTTTTCCTTGATGCTCTCTTTCATTCTACATTCCCTCCTGTTTTACTCCTTGCACTATTTTCATCATCGGTCATTACTTCACGATGATTTTATACCCTGACAGGCTATTATACAAGGCAAATAAAGATGACGACGTCATGCATCTACAACATATTTGATGATATATAACTGAAATTATTACTGCGACCTTCAAGGTCGCAGTAAAATTCAAGGTTGCAATAAAAACCAAATGAAAATATGACAGCACGCTGCTAACAGTACAATGATAATACGCCTCTGTTATGGACACCCGGTGAGTAAAATACCTCAAATTCGTTTTTAAGTTAAATATTATTGGAAAAAAATATCTTCAGACATCTCATTCAAATGTAGTTTATATGATGAGCGTACTTCACGACTATAAACGATCGTTAGCTTTCCAAGTTTGAATTGGCGTCATCCTTAGAATGCCACCATCTCAGAATAGCACCACAGAGCTAATGAAAATGCCCTCCAGCAGATAAACAGATGATGACGATCTTAGAATATATGTAAAAACGACGGAAGGAAGAATTTAAGTGCTTATCAATAAAACAACTCTGCATTTCGAAGAAATGATATGACAAATGCAGCACTTGACAGAAATTATCTTCTTATTTGATAATTTCATCTCCAGATCCAGTAAGACACCAAAGAATTGACAAAAATGTCCATGTCAGAAAAATGTCAAAAAAGTGACTTGAGAAAAATTGTTGTTCGAATATTTTAAGTTTTCTTTCGATTCAAGAGTGCCTAAAATATCAAAACTGAAATATCTTGTAGTAGAGGAACTTCAGGTAATAAGGAATACCACAGTTTCTCGCCTATAAAGTATCGCAACCTACCGGACTAAAGTGGGACTATTAATTCCTTTATCCTCCTTGATGCCCGAGAGGAATTAATCTTCTTGAAGCTTTCGTCTTGAGGAGGCATTCTTTTTCTCGTTTTCCTATTGCGAAACTTTTCACAGGCAGGTTTTTCAACTTTGATATCTAAGACTTCATTCCACATATCTTAATTGCTCTTGGCTGTCCATAGAACAAAAACCGATTTGCATTTCTGCCTGGTTTTCACGTTTCTTTTAGCTTTCAGTTCGTGGCCACGCTACGCATCCGGTTTTCAAAATGGGGATGTTGAGTATTATGGAATAGTCGCTATTGCATATGAATATGTAACAGGAATAGTTGGTATTTCAGCTAGCGTCGAAAAATTTGTTTATTATGTGTGACTTTTGCAAGCAAGCTTTGGTTATTTTTTATAGGATTACTATATAAAAGCAGATATAGCTGATTGTTTTGGATGAAAAAAAATATTCCATATTACCCCCCCCCCCCCCAAAATTGTATTTTTGAAAATAATTGAATGCAAAGGATGTACTCGAAGTAAAGGAAATTAAATAAAAACAGCAACTGAGGTAAAATATTATGGGTTATATCTTAACGCAGAGAGATTTGGTTTTCCTTCAGTAGTTCTCATTTTATCTTGAAAAAAAAAAAATGGTATTCCGAATTACCTGAGTTTTTTTTTTTATGTATTTTACATAAATAGTTCGTAGATGGAAGTATTTTAATTGCTTCAATATTAAATTGTTAAAAACTCAGAGAATGATCTGTTCTAAGAAATACGATTTGCTCAAAAGAAATGCTCACGAAATAAATTATCCTGATTAGATTGGTTCCTCTTAGGAATATCATTCAATCTTTACTTTGTTTCCGGCTTTAATTGCAAACGAGTTTTACTTCGATTATGATCACTGTATATACCATATTCTTATATCTTTTGTTAAAAACTATTATCATTCTACATTAATGTACAGAATCATTTCACACTTACTTGATACATCCATCTTCATTATCACTGATGACAAATGCATTAATAAGTGCTGTGTGTGTACCATCTGTTTCATTTCTCATTATGGAAGGCAGAACAGTTCAACTTGCTATTAACAGTAAAGCGGGCTTTACATGAGCATCCATCCATTCCATTTTCCTGAAGGAGAAGACATATTTCCTTTTTCCATTCTAAATATTCAAACTGAAAAAGTTAAATATCTTAAAGTAAATGAATGTGAACCCAACTTATAATGAATAAATATCGAGAACAGTTTAGGTGAAAACGTGAGTTATTTTCTCATCTCTTAACTTGCTCACACACCCGCATGTGTTTAATCTCTAACCTCCGTAGCTCAGGTGGTTTCGAAAGAGTCTTTCCAGCTCTTTTGCTGAAAAGATCTGGGTTCGAATCCTTCTCTATGATGCGAAGTAGTTCATTAGGGCTTTTCAATGAAAGATGAGTGAAGACAGTATCATATAGGAGTGAGGGAAACTTGAGTTTTTCATCCCTCAAAACAGACATACCGGCTGGCGAATATGCGTACACATCTACAGATGTAGAACTATTGGACAAGGAAGGCAACAGGAAATCACCTTGTTCTAGAATAATTGCCTAAAGGCACAAATGTGCAATTTGTTTTCATAATTTTTCCGAAAAACGTTTATCATCCCCCCCTCCCCATATTACTTATTCATTTCGTTTCTAGACAGGAAGCCGAGTTATTTTTAAAAAAATTTCTCTCATTTTATTTCATGAGTTTTTCGTTATGTCTCACGTTTAGTAAAATCATTGAAGTCGCCAGTAAAAGAAGCCGGTCTTTAAATAAATAGCTACCCCAACCCACTCATCTAATGTTACCTTACAGCAAATGATCCGCCCCTTCGGGAATTCTATTAAAAGAGGTGACCCAAAAGTCTTGTGACCTCATTTTCCCTTGTCGCTTTGTGTCCGTATACACAACATTCTTGTATACTCATGATCATTACCAGAATTCTACAAAAAGGGCGGAACCGACTATGCCACTGGAATTCACACTGGTTGCACGAGCTATAGTGTGATGCGGGGAGCCAATTACCCCTAGAGGGTTCAAAACCGTCACGAAAACTCGCGTGGCACGCAACATTACTTAGAGGCACGTATAATACTTTTGTCAGTGGATGAAAAGAAAAATCCAATTTTTTGCATTAAAGCGGTGGAAAGAGAAGTACGCAGATGCTCGTGCAAGAGAAATAGAGGGAAACCAAAAAAAAAAAAAAAACAGAGAAGGAACAAAAGAATTCCAGCAGTAGTAAATCATGTAGATGTTGATAGTTATTCTCAAATATAAGAAAAAGTCCAAAGATATACTTCTTCTAACGATACAGTTAATACATTAAAAAAAAAAATTGATATCACAGTAGGAATTGGATCTGTGAAAAGTCTTGAAAGGTTTGTATACACAAAGCATCGCATCCGGTTTTCATCTAGCGAATGGCTAACATCTTCCAGACTGAACTGAAGACAGTTATACCAGTAAATGTTTTGGAGAGACTTTGACATTAGATTTTCGTAACTGCCTACGTTATCATGAAATACGTTAATTTGTATATACCCAACTTCCAAGTAATGAATATTTATTTAATGAATATCCTTTCATATTAACCCTAAACTCGCTTAATTTTTCAGGCCATATCACGATTCTTTATTTTTTATTATGTCACTTAACCTTCTCTTCACAAAACTGAATGACCTCATAATATGGACTTTAAAGTTTACGCTAGAATTCATTTAATAATAAAAAAAAAAACTTTCCGTGAATGTTGTTGTACGTATGATTAACTACATATGTCGAATTTTGAAACAATCTATTGATTATGGGCCAAATAGTGAAATGACAAAAATAGATCTTTAAAGGCATCCAATTGTAAACTATTTTTGTCTTCTCCTGAAGGAGTACAAAGACGTCGGGTCATGAACTAAAAAAAATTCAGGACACAAACCAGACGAGTGGAGCATTGTATTGCTTATTCTTAACGGGCGTATCAGAAAACTGTACAACCCAAGGAGCAAGAGAAGATAAATTTATATTCACTTATTAAAAAATTAATAAATAGCATTAATTACTTTGGCATACCCAATTTCTTATTTAAAAGTATAAACTCCATGTGCAAAAACCTTCGATTCCACGCCTTGACCTGCATTCAACAGCTAACTAATTCACACAGAGGCGCATGTTTCGTGACAAAAAATATATTGTTGCCTCCATGCGCTGCATTATGTCAGTGTCAAGCTGTCACAGAAAGATTTAGCCAAGTTGATAAGTTTTTAAATGGTAATTCTGTTTCATCGCTCTTCCGGGAGACAAAAAAATACAGAATATTAAAATTTGCTGAGAATGATAGTAAATAATGCTCACAAAAAGAGGGTGGGGGAATTCTTCTTTTCAAAATACTTTTTTTGTTTTCATTTGAGGAACGAAAATAGCCGTGATTTGTCATATTAGTAGCTCTGGGTAGTTTCATGCAGAACTGTCATTTGTCGGATAGAGTCGTCTCTCTGTACAAACTGTGTTTACCTATCCACCCACACGCAACACCGCAGTAAGGGAGTGGATTAATTCTCTTATATTTACCATTCTCGCCCTTCCCTTTTCTGGTTAATTTCGCAGCACAAGCGGAAAATTCTTCTACGACAGATGAGAAAGAAAACTGTTTAAAATAACTTACGTTAAGGCAACTAATGGCTCGTTTTGTGAGAGATTTCTAGCTACTAACGACATATATAAAGCTAATTTATATTATAAATTACTCTGTACGTATCTAAAGGAATTATAAATTTGAGAGGAAATCATTAATCTCGGGTAATTGAAAAGGTTGACGACTTCAGGATTAATGCAATGCAAATTACTTTACTGTGCGTAAAGTAGTTTGCTAACTTTAACTAACTTTAGTGTGTGTAAAGTTAGCTTAAAGGCATCTTTAACAGAAATATGAAATATTAATCTATTAGATATTGAACACTAAAGTAAATAAACAAATATTTTACCAAATGGAATAAATAAATTACGTTTCCCGCTGGAAATGCTGGAAAAATTGTCAAGTCATAAACTTTTGATATAAATCTACAGTAAGAATATTCATTTCTTAATATTAAATAAATAAATAATAATATAATATTAATAAATATTACTGTTTATTTATTTAACATTAAGAAATAAATATCACGGTTGTATCTATATGATATCTTTTGTGCATGTATATTCATATCACCCAAATCGTAGCTGATCACATAATTCGTTTTTTCAAAATACCTAAACGTTTTGCACTGAAACTCATAAAGTGCTTTTATTTCTCTACAGAAATCTCAGAGGTCTTAATAATGTGTTGAATTAGTTTAAAATGCTGTTTTCAGTGGAGGTTTTTATCGGAATTCTGTTTTCTTGGTTGAATCGGTAAAATGAAGTGCTATTATAGTGAACTATGGTATTTAATTGCTGTTTCAGTCGTTGATAAAAACACCCATTTTATTCAAGTTATTTCTAGCAGTAATAATGTACTTCGTAGGAGTTATTTTCAAAGGTTTCTTGTAAATAAGATGTATTTTATTTTACATTGAAAACAACGCCTACGAATTCCATTCTTTTACTTTTGAACTCATCTGTCCAATGCCTCGCTATTATTGTTTAGGAGATCATGCCGAAGTATCCAACGTTATGAGAAGGTACATCCTATTAAGAAGTAGGCGTGTTCTTTATGTGGGAGCAATATCTGAGCTTCCTGAAGAAGAAGAAGAAGAAGATAAAATATATTTGAGACCGGCTAACTGGCATTCAGTTCAAAAGCTCTTATAAATGTTTCCTCATACGTGATTCGAAGTCAGATCTTTCCATCTAAAGGGCACTGACTTTTCGCTTGTTCTTTAGAGAAGGCAAGTTCCATTGTTTCGGGTTTCTGTTTAGAGGTCTAAGTCATACGATTTTTTTAACAGCATCTTGAGAAGAACTGAAAGGATATGTTGTTAAAATCGCAGCCCTGGAATATTACGGTTCGTATTTCAAAAAGTAAATGCCAATAGAGAATTGGTTAAGGGTTGTTGCAACTGGAATGCATGATGGATCTGCGCTAACATCGAAAAGACAAATAACTACATTCTAGCAAGCTAGAGAATATATTTACAAATTCTGAATTTAATTTAGATTTTATTGAATACTGGAAAACCTCAAGTCAAGAATGTAGTGCAAATAGAAAGAAAGGGAAAAATATTTTCGAAAACTTGAGTGTTAATTTTATGAAAAGTCAACATTCCTTCGACTAGTCCACTAAGTGGTGGATAATTTTCTTCTTAAGAATTTCTATCAAAGAAATCACTTAACGAAATGGAAACAGAGGAAAGCAAATTATCAAAAAATAACTGATCATCAAGTAGTCATTACACCCAAAGAAGCATTCGCGCTGCTTGCATCATATTCAATTTTAGATGTATTCGAACTCTAGTCGAATTAAGGAAAGTCGTAAAAAAATGAACAAAATAGAGAATAAGTTTAGACTCGTTTTTCAGCGAAAATCTTTTCTGATGCGAAATGAATTACCCTCTCGCTTAGCTGTTTTTGAATCAAAATCGAAAACCGGTTGTTTCTTCAATCCGCTTCTATTTCTTCACTCATGGAAAAATGTTCGCAGTATTGCTAAAATATATTATTAAAATATTCACAACAAAGATTTATAACTAAGACGCTGAATTATGTTTGTATCATGATATTAGACTATAGAATATATCAGGGACGTTCGTATAAGACATTTCATGCCATCCATGTTTAGTTCGCTGTAACCAGTGCGATATTTCGAAAATAAGAGGAAATCTTGCTTTAGTTTGAATTAAAGATAACGCTAATGCTGTGAGGCAAATAAGAAATATTTGTTAATGTCGTGAGTTCTTCTCGACAGTGTGATTGTTTTGGGGAATGAAAATCTCAAGTTTTCTGGAATTAATTAAATAACTAACGTCTGATAATATAATGGTTGTGAGATGCATACATACGGACGGCTACGGAACCATATTAATAAACCAGTATATTGCTATTGGTTGTAACCAATAGCAATTAAAATCCGTATAATTTCAGGCTTCGTCTGCTTTGTGAGATGTAAAACCCCACTGCTTCCATATGAGACCAGCAAATCACTTTTAGTTGAAAAGGCATTATAAATGTTCCCGTTCCAGTAGGTATTCGAACCCGGGGTAGTCATGAGGACGTCTGGACATGTGTTCTGCAGTTAGATTACTCATTACATTCAGCAATAGAAGATCAGGGGAATTTAATTAATTATTCTTTGATTATTCTGAATCATAATCCAGTTAAGCTAGCTGAATTAATAAAAAGAACATTTTAGTTTCTTTCCTCTATTTTATGAAATAAATCGTACCACTAAATTTAATTAAAATTCAGTATAAATCAAAACAGCCTCCATAGCTCAGTAGGTATAGACGAAGCCCTTTGGTCGGAAATACCTGGGTTCGATTCCCGTTAGTGACGTGAGGAATCTTTATCTGATCTCTTTCTACTAAAGGTGAGTTAGTCGGTCTCATACGGAGGTAAGGGGTTTTTCTTCTCCCAGAACAGGCAAACCGGATTAGATCTCGCCTTGCGGCAAACGATTAAATATCGCCACTGATGGATTATAAGACAAAAATATTAAAAAAATCTCCAATTGCTATTTTCTTTTTATTACAAGAGAAACATCAATGCAAAACGATTACATAATAATATTAATTAAATGTTTGCTCTACGGGGATATCGCGCAATAAAACTGTTTATAAGCTCTTCTAAATTTAAATTGTAAGACTATGTCCGCCTTTGTCGATATAGTAGCTAGAACAACAATCTTTCTTGGATCATTGCTGTTCACAAATGATTTTTAATCAGTTTAAGCTGGACAAAACTTCTTTCCGCACTTGCTAAGCTAACAGGAATTGTTAGCGTAGCGACGGCGCCTACCGCAATATGGCTGAACGAGCGCCCTTATTAAGCTGCGCCGTGAGGCAGGCTGACTCTATGCTACACCCTGTCGACGGTACTGTGGATTATTGTCATGAATACGTCCCAGCCATATGCCGGTCCTGAGCCGAGATAAAATTGGGGGGTTGGGGAAAGCAACGGTGAACTACTCTGTAAAAATCTCACCAGAAATACTTTGCGGGAAATGCGTACAAAGTCACCTACGGTCGGAAATGACCGAAATGGAAAATCAGATATAAATCAAAAACTGTGATCTGCAATGCAATTTTATTAAATAAGAGATTGATAAATTAAAAACGTAGCTCAGTCGGTAAACACAGATACCCTTTGTTTGGAAAGATCTGGGTTTTCGAATTCCGTCCAAGATGCAAACGATATTTATCAGAACTTTTCAGTTGAAATTGAGTAAACCACAAACCTTCAATACGAAGGAAAGAGTTTTTCCTCTCCCCGAGATTCGGATTTTTCCATCCCTGAAAACAGGTAAACTTCCAGAAGAACGGACTCGATTAACTGATAGAAAGATCTTGCAGAGTGATTTCTCTGGCTTTGCATTAATTAGGTTTCTCTCTCGCCAAGTTATTTGCCCGTAAGAGACCATTCAGCCTAAAACACTGGGAGAGGGGGTGATAATGGTAACTAAAAATTAATAACATATTTAGAAATATATGAAAAAGAATACGAATGACTAAAAGATTGTTTTGAAATAAGAGAGACGCTAACTGCACCATTTAAACATTGCATTGGTCAAAAAAACGCTGAATTTATCTCAAGATGATGATAAAAATAGCACCATAAATGGTTTTAGAAAAGAACAACAAGAATTCTCAAATTTAGATCGTTTAAGAACTACATTCTATTAGGGATATATTCTGAGCAAAGTGTTTCGAAACCCGAAGTATATTTATCCCCAAACATTTGTTATTGGGATTAGAATGTTTGTTTAAATCTATGACGATTGCATGTTGAAACCGAACTTCGGTCATTGACATTTATATGTAAGAGTAGAAAGCAGACGTCAAAAAAGAAGACAAAGTCAAACAACTTCTAAGAACCCAGTGGGGATGGAAGCAAACGGCAACAAAATTAGCTGCACAGAGGTCGCGAAAACGGTGGGAGTTAAGCTGGGGGAAAGAGTATGTTAACAGGTGCGGGGAGGATGGCAATTCGTTGTTTATGACCATCTTCATAGCCTTGAAGAGATATCGAACTAGTTCATTCAAGATGGATAGCAAAACGGCAGAAAGAGGGGACACTTGGGAGAAGCGATAGAGTTGATTAATGGGAGATGATTCATTATAGTCTGCTCTCTCTCTCTCTCTCTCTCTCTCTCTTCTTTCTCTGGCTCGCTCAGCACGCAAACAAGATGATCAGTGTCGTTCACTTGTACATCATAAGAAGGCTAGAGTTACCGTCTGAAGTTCCATCCACTTGATGGTTGACACAGCTTTGACAAAAAGGAAGACAACTATGCTTAATTAACAGCACTAACAAAAACAAAACCGCACTAAATGGATGTCTGAATGGTGGAGTGCAGCGTGATTGCTTAACTTCGATTCTTCAGCGAGTAAACCGAAAATACAGAGTTAACAAGATTTCATAAATGGGGTCAAAGATAACGAGGCGCATAAATTATGCCACAAAACAAAATTAATTTTATAAAGTATGCGTGGGTTCAAAAACACACTTCTTTGTTTCAATGTTAATTTATAGCGAGGAAGGTTTATTTTCAGTGTATTTTATGAAGTTGAATGTTTATTTATTTCTTTATTTTTACATCACAAATCCTACCTATTTGAATAGTTCAGATGGAACATTAATACCAAGTAGTATTTGTTCTTAAAATAAGATTATCGTTATTATTATAAAATCAAATATCATACGTAATGACTACACTGACGATAGCAGAGTAGTGATATCTTGTTTTTAAGAGAGACTCGGTGTTAATTGTTCTTTCCGTAGTTCTTAACAACAATTAAATATCCCAAAATTTCAATAAAATATTATAGCATTGCACTAAAAAAAAACAAGATATATCATCGGTGTAGTTATTATGTACCTTTCTTTCAATATCTTTCATGATTCTCAAAAGATTGAGAATCATGAAATATAATTACGAACTAAATATAATTGGACGATTTTAATACATAATTTTTCACGATACTCCATATTTGCAAAATGATGTATGCTTGTGAGGTGCATGGTGCCATCGATTGGCCACAAGGTTTCTAGTCTCAAAGCTTGCAAATACCTCGCTTCGTGCGTAATAGCCAAACGATAGGTGTCGTCATGACACGTACTATGATATGTCGGACCATTTATTATATCATCATATTTCATGTCATACTGAGGCTGCTGATGCTGACAGACATTTATGACTTTCAAATGAAATTTGAAAGTCATAAATTTATGGAAGTTGAAACTTGTAATAGATTTTAAAATTTAGTTAATCAATAAAACGTTCTCAATAAACAACCAACATACTGCTTTGGTTTGTTTGCTTTCTGAGGGTAATGCTATTTTTATCTATCTATTTATTTATTTATTTTGGTACAATTTTTTTCAAAAACGATCGTGGCGCCATCTTATGCTAAGTATGCTACTATGGTTCTTGAAAAGTCGAGACAAGAATGAAGGATACCTGTTTTTACTTCAATAGAAATGATCACCTCACGCTTCACATACGGACATCATACAGGGGCATCCGTTAATGATTAGAAAAGAGAAAGATCCAAATAACAAACTCATTTCAGTAAATGCTTAAACATGTTCAATTGCATCAAATAAGCTGTCAATTCTTTAACTCATAACTTTTAATTCTTAAGTTTGAACTTTGACATACTGCAACTGAAGTAGTCCGAAACATCTGAAAGGCTAGATTACCATAAAGAAATGCAACTCATCCGATAGGTTCTAAAAAAAAAAAAAAAAAAAAAAAAATCAGGACCAACGATGCTCTCGAAAATAACGGATATCCATTTCGTATGTTCAGAGTCGATCTTGAGGAGCTCCACTAATCCACTTTTGATGCATATATAAATAAATTTAAAGAATATAAAGAATACCGGACACCATAGTGTGAGGAGCAAATAGCCAACCTCCCCCCCCCCCTTTAAAAACATGTATGTTCTCCTTTCGCTACGATGACTGCAGCAATCCTACGGCGCATAATTTTCACAAACGTATGATATCAATCAATAAAAAAATGTAAACCATTCTTCCTGTAGGCATGTAATGAGGTCCTGTACTGTTGTGGGACGGACGTCCCTCGATCTTACCCGAAGCACTAGTTCATCCTATACATGTTCAACAGAGTTGGCATCGAGACATCCTGTGGAGGTCAATCAAGTGTGGTGACGTTCGTGACCACAAACCACGTTGTTACGCAGTAACAGCCTTATTACACGGTGCATTGTCTTGCTGAAAGAGAAAATGGTCAGTTCCATTGAAACGTCACAAAGTAGGAATCATTTCATTGTTCAGATACCTCTTCGAGTTCAATATTCAGAAACCTTTTTGTGGCACCCCAAACAGAGTCAGAGGCCAAAAACCATGAAAAACAGACCATACCATCCCAGTAGCACCTCCGAATTTCATAGCTGGGGTTACGCACTATAGCAAGAGACGTTCACCGGACATCTGCCACAATCTGTCCATCTGCTCTGTAGAGGGTGTAGCGTGATTCGTCGCTCCACAACAAAGCTTTCCAGGTTTCCATTTCCCACTGAACACGCTCTTTTCACCACTAAAGACGACGTTGCATGTTGGTTATGGTAATACGGGGCTTGCATATTGCGGTCCTACCATGGAAACACAAGTTGTGAGCCTGGGTTCTGAATGTTGTACAGATTCGCGTTTCAGTCGATGCCCGGAACTCTGCACTCAACTCGTCGTCGGCCGACGCGTTGAGTGCGGAATTCCGGATATCCTTAGTAGCACCGTAAGGGTCAGGTTCGGTGAGCGTGGTGGGTTCTCCACTTCAGTAGCAGTTGCAGGTGATTCCCTGCGCTTCCACAGTATTGTGTCACTGATTGTTGACTCGAGGTGGCCAAATTTGTCAAACACATAGGCCTACAACATGGCATCCTATCGCAACGCCTTTTTGAAACTCCTTCACTTCCTTTTTCGCAGCCATTTCACCCTGACACAGCTGCACTCACTTGGGAGCATCATATTCCTCCAATTCATACCTTCTACTAACATGTGAGTCGTTACATGGCGCGATGCACCTTGTCCAAGAGGTTGTCCGCTAACTTCTTTCCAAGCAGTGTATAACATATATGTTATAACAGTAGAAAAAATATACTCCGCATGGAGGATATGTCGGTAGAAAATTATTCGCCAATTCCAGGAACGGATGTTTTCGAACAATGGAATCGGAATTAAAGGCCCTGCCGCTAAGACTATGATGATAGTGTATTGTCTATTCAATTCATGTTTTCTCCAACCGATTTGGTTATTTTGCAGGAAGTAAAAATCCGACTTTTTGCCTCTTTATAAGACAGCTAACCTCTTCATTTGAAATTACTTATAAAGATTCCTCGCATCTTAAATATACTTTGAACTCTGGTATTTCAGTTTTAAGAGCAAATGCTGTACCCTCTTCTCAAATGAGTTAAGGACATGTCTTGTCTTATCATTCGAGAACAAAATTTGAGTTGGTTCCAAGAAGGACACGACAGTATTTCAGTGTTTTTTATAGTTCTCTTTCGTCTTCTTCAATAATAACAATGTCATCTACAAATCTCAGATTGTTAATTCTTATTCCGTGTACAGATATTCCTTTGGCATCTTCTTTCATTTTGTCCATTGCTCTTTCTAAATGTGCGATGAAAATGCTTGGTGATATTGGATCTCCCTGTCTAGTCCCTCTGCTTGTTTTAAACCATTCCTCCAAATCATCACCTATTCTAACTGCTGCAACTGCATTCTGATAAACATCTTTTAATATAGCTATTAGTTTTTTATCAATTCCATAGGATTCCAGAACTGCTAATGTCACTTTCTGGTCAATACTGTCAAATGCTTTCTGAAAATCAACAAAGCAAGTATATATGTTTTTGTTTTTTCTCCTAGCTTTCTTTGCAATTCACCTCATTGTCAAAATCTGTTGAATTGTAGTTCTATCCTTCCTAAATCCTGCTTGCTCGTCTGCAAGGTATGTTTCCAATTATGTTCTCAATCTTTTTGTCAATATAATGATCATCACTTCTCTTCTAACACTGTTATGTTAGAACAGTGCATTACTCGGCATCGATCAATCAAAAGTGATGCTTCAACAACAGTTCAGAACCATGAAAATTAATTAATTAATTAATAATAATACAGAGGTGAAGCTTCTTTTTCTTACAGACACATACCCACTCAGCATACAGTGCAAATCTGGTGTCACCTGATTTCACTTATTTCGATCGATTTCCTGTGAGAATGGCGCTTCGCCAGTATTGAGAATTCAAGACTGGGCGTCGAAAGTTCTTTTTTACTCCAGGAGCTAATTAATATTGTAAAACACTAATTTTCTTCTAGAAAGAATGGTTGAATACATACAATAAAGACGAGAAAATCTACTCTACAACTTACCCTATTCAGTCAATAATATATAATGTTAAGGATCACTATTTGTAGGAAGATATCTGCCGTATTATATAACCCCGATGCAATTAAAATAACTGCTAGTCTTGACCCAGCTAGCTGTCATCAGCAAATTTATTTATTTTATAAAATATCTTTCAATTTCTTGAATGAATATATTCTTTCAGTTATTAGTGTTGAAAGATATTATTTCAGAAAATATAAGCCTTTACGTTCAATGGCCTTCAACCATCTTATCTTTCTGCAAGCAGTGCAATCCTTGAGCTGTTAAATTAAATATATATAATTTAAAAAATAAATTGCTGAGACCGATTGTCGGCTTTCTCATTATTTTTGAAAACTTTATTATCCTTTCTGTTCTTCATTAATTGTAGTCGAGAACTGAAGTGATTCCATTTTATTTTGATATCATCATTTTCTGTTAACCCATTTTTGAGCAGTTTGAATTATTTTAGGGAAAATTTAGTCAACGCATTAACTTAACCGAAATCCTTAGCTCACTCGCTGCACAAAAGGTATTATACGTTTACAAAACTTTTCATGGGTAAAAGTCATAATAATAATAATATTTTTTAAACCGTAATAACATTTTATTTATCATCTTACAGAGCATTTACATATATACAATAAAGCATACTATTACATTTTTTGTTCAGTACAAAATGCAGAGTACAGTGATTTTTTTGTTAAATGTAAATGTTCATATTTTTTTTACAGTGAATTTCATACAAATTTTTCGGTTTTTGGTATTCTAAAATGTTTTAATAATAGTTACTATAGACGGTAATTTATAGTTTGCAATTGGATAAGGTTACATTTTTTAACAGCATTTATAGTATAACAGTAAGTTATATATATTTTACAATTTTTGATTTTTAATGTTGTTAACTGCTGTAACTACAGCACTTCAATGTAATAATTCTTTTTTTTTGTTGATCTAGGTTGAGATATAATGTCTTTGCTTGCATCCTCGAAGCTTTTCAATGAGCTTATCTGAGGATGACACCGGTTCTATATATATATATATATATCAAATGAATGATCTGAAAGGATCTGATCAAAGTGAAATTGCCGGTATGTTCTGGTGTTATTGCATTCTGTCTTGATGGTTCACATTCATTTTTATTGTGGTCTTCTTTTTGAACTAATTAGGATACTTTTTTTTTCCACTGTGACAGCCTTTCTATGTCTTCTGAGCTTTTGATTTGTATTGGCGTTGAAGACTGTAACTTTCTCGAGAATATCTTGGCATTTCTGAGCCACAAAAATTGGTAATTTTTTTCTGTTTTTGCTTTTCTTGCTTGGGACAGCAGATTCTGGTTGAATGGTGTTAAATATTCGGATAGGAAGATTGGTGTGTTGTCTTGCAATGCGTTCAAGTCCTTGGCAACTGTTTTTTTCTATCTGCTGGGTTTTATGAGATTGTCTTTTGTGGACTTGCTTGTAAGGCAAACTATGACTGGTGCAGGTCGTGGCAAGCCATGTTTTTTGCTCTTCCTAGGAATCCGATTTACGGTCTGAATGTCGTTAAGCTGTAGGGAGATGTCAATTGCATGGCCTAATTTTAAAACTATGTCTCTGAGGTTTTTCTGTAGGTGCAGTTTCAGGAAGACCGTTTATGACAAGATCTTCTTTATGTTGTTGCTGATTTAAACGTTCGTATTGTAGTTTTAGAGAATAAAGTTCTTGACGAGTTTGGATGTTTCTTTCATCAAATTGTGTTGCCTGTCATTTAGTGCGTCAATGCTCATTTTAATGTCTTTTACCGTTTGCAACACTTCTATCACTGCTAAATTATTATGTTTGACCAAATCCTGATATTCGCTAGATTTGTTTGTTATTTGTGCATTCTGTTTGTCGAAGAGTTCTTGCACAAGGTCTACTAAGCTGGCTTTTATGGTTCTCTAGACCGTTTCCTATTAGTATATTTAAAGAGTTGAAATTATAGGACTCACCTGCATTTTTTTTGTCTGTTCAGTTCGTCATCTGATTTTACCTCCGGTATAATCGGCTGCATCGTAGGTCTGCCTTTGGTGAGTTTATTTGTTCCTCCTGCAGATTACACACTTCCATTCCTCGCGTGTTGCGTTGGATTGGCGTTGCCAGGTTGTTTCTGAAAAGCTGGCACATTTTAAGTGTAGAATCCTACTGCATTTCGTACAAGTTATTTGATTTCCGTCGGACGATAAATCCTCCAGACATTTGATACACTTCATGACTCACCTTTCTTCCCTTGAGCAATTGTGGCGTGATTGTAAAGATGGCGACGTGTTTTGTTCTTCGCTCGTTGTTGACCGCGGTCATCTCTGTTCACTTTTCAACACTTCAAAATTTGGTTTCTTCTTAGCCGAGTTCGGTGAATTTTATATCACTGCCTTCGGCGTGACAGATAGGGTTACTTGGGTACACTTCAAATTAAAAACAGGAGTTGGAACCATTTTAAAACTATGATCTAAAAATGACAAAATTGCTCTGTGATGCTGTTTTGGTGACACGTATCGGGAAAATGAACCATCTAACGCAGAGAAGCTCAAAAGGAAGGTTACAATTTAGCAAAAAAAGCGTAATATCGTAAATTAATTAAAAAATATCAAAGTCAAAAAATAATCAAAGAGATCTAAAAACAGAGAAAGAAAATCCCATTCTCAAGGTAAAGAATGCTTATGAAATCAGTGTCAATAAAAGGGAACGGTGTGATTATCTAAATGCTGAAACAAAGTGTGGCTGGTAAATGGTATCGAAGAAAAGACTGCATGTGTGTGTGTGTGTGTGTGTGTGTGTGTGTGTGTGTGTGTGTGTGTTGCAGAAAGACACTCATGGCGTTAAGAACCTCTGAAAGAAAATATGCTGCCGTTGATGAAACAATCCTTGAAAACAATACCGAGCCGATCTTTAAGCAACAAAAACTCAATTTTGTATCGGGGTTTCCCCACGACTTCGCTTTAGTTTCTTATCAGGTGTGTTTCGTAAAATGTGCTCACATCCATTAGACTGGTTTTGTCCATATGTGCACAGTATCTCGAGCGGAAGGATTTTGTTGAAATGCATTTGGAATTTATACAAATATTAATCGAGCCATTCGATATTTTTGTTTTAATTTCTGAGACAAAAAAGCGACTAGATTATGTATTGTAATATTGTCACTCTGAATGGATGAGATTAATAAATTTGGTATTTTTGGAGATATATGGGTCTACGTAGCCCAATTTTGATTTCAGTCGGATCATTTTTATTGACAAAAGACTCGAACTGATTAATAATTCTCTACTGACTGATGAAATACCATGCTTAAGGATCACTCTTAAAATTTATTATTAAGTCTTTTCAGGTTTGGTTTCAGTCTATTTTTACAGTAACAGAGTTAGGTAAAACAAAATATATCATGTACGTACATAAGCCAAAAATAGGTAGAAGTTACGTAAAGTAAGCTTCAAGTTTTGACATTTTTCCACATTTTTATAACTGTATCTTCATTCGACAGAGCTTTTTGAATAAAGCAAATTTACAATCGTAAAATGTGCTAACCATGATCTCTGGGTAGTCGAATGGGAAGTACACTGCAATGTGACTTTTTTTTATTAAATTGCTTTAGTTATAGTAAAACAATTTGTAAATAATAATATTTTCGGTTTCCGCTACAACTAGATAATTTTAACTGCAAAACTGGACAAAACAAAACAACTACAGTACCAAAATCCAACCACGCTCTGAGTACAACTGCTGTGATAATGAATACTGTTAGTGTACAAAAATGTTATTACAAACGTCTTGGTGCGATTATATTACGAATTATGAGTAATACTATAGCATAAATTATCACGGACAGGAAAGTAAATAAATGGAAATTCATATCCTGTATCTTTGCGAATAACAAAATAAGTGAATACTCCCCCCCCCCCAAAAAAAAAAAAAACTCCAAATCACACGTTAGTAGATTTAACTGACTACGCTGGTTTAAATATAATTTAAATAGATTTAAATTATATTTAATAGATTATTAAATAAATAGATTTAACTGACCAAATATATGCACTAAAAATGAAACGAATAGGAGATAACTGTAAAAATTGAGAACTCAGTCCAGGTCGAAACCGGTCTTAGTAGTGACTCTTCCCATAATGCATGGTATGGCATATGCCTCAGAAGGGCGTGTGCTCTCCATTGTGAAAACGAGGGCAATGCGATGTGAAATTAACTTTCGCTTTATATACACGTAGCAGAGTTGTAAGATATTTCAGCAGTTAAAAAACGGAATTCTGTATGCTTACCAATAAGCGCAGAAAATGGTGCCAGTTCAAATGAGTAATACGTTTTTGAAAATATTTGCGTGCAGTTATGCATTCCTGTTGTAAAAGCTACTGTAGGAACATCATCTTTTTAACATTTAATTTCTGATTGCTCATTATATCCGCTTTTCCTTCGTTAAGTTTGATTCATTAATTTCCACCTTCACGAACCTCACGTAAAATTTCAGGTGCTCATTTTATTAATATAGCGCACGTTATATAGAGATGTTACGTAGAAGAAGCCGTAAGATGTAAGAAGGCCTATAATCTGAAGGTCATACTGTTATATGCATTAAACTTAATTACCTTCTTTCATACTTTTATTGAAAGGTTCGGTTAATTTCAAGAAAGGCTTAGATCCGTACATAAACGTAACCTCATAATAACTTATTTTCTTTTATTTCTTACTTCTCGCTGGAGTCACACGTCTTTTCACATATGCACAAATTTTATTCACCTTGTGGTGCTCTGTAAAAATAATTATTTTTACATTACATTTTATTGATTATAATAACTACCTATGCTAAATGAGGTTAACAATTCCATTATCAATAACTACCTATGCTAAATGAGGTTAACAATTCCAACTTTGCCTGGGATACTTAAACGCAGAAATTTTGAATTGTTTCACAGTTGCACGCAAAAAAACCAAAGTGGATAAATATTTTGATCTATCAGTCAGTGTATTAACATGCAAATACACTATGTTGAATAAGTATTGGAACATTACTTATTTTAGAAGGTAACATAATGATATGCTATATGTCTACATCATTATATTGCCAGAACGTGACAGGTCTGCGCTCTCAATAAAATACCAGGAAAGAACTTGAATATTGGGTGCAACCAAACCAATTGAGCAATGGAACATTGATTGATGGTCATATCACTAAAGAAAGAAGATTCAAATACTTATTTATGTGGCTCTTAGCCACGAAAGGTTGTGAGCCTACACTACTTTACTATTATTACTTTAGATGGTATAAATGTAAGATAAACCAGAAACCCTACTCCACAGTGTAGAATTTGAAAAAAAAAAAAAAAATTCCAGATATGGAATTTTTCAAACCATTTCAGACTTCCAATAAACGGAACGGTGGTCTCACACCGGGAGATGAAAATAATCTGCTACTCAACGACATTCATAAACATCCATGCCCACTTGGAATTCGAACTCGCAGCTTATTCGTTAGAGAGAAAGCGGGTACGCTATCCACTACCAACCAGGCTGGCAGATGCCTAGACGTCCGTCTGTCCAGACAGATGGAAAGTATTAGGAACAGAGAAACGTACACATATGCCTGTGTGTGTGTGTGTGTGTGTGTGTGTGTGTGTGTGTGAGAGAGAGAGAGAGAGAGAGAGAGAGAGAGAGAGAGAGAGAGATTTGGATTTCTTTGAAATATAGTGCGGTCTAGATACTTAATTGAATCCGGTGTATATCTTTTTCCTCTTCGTCTTTATAGCGCTTTAAACCGGCTTAGTGCAGGGTCCGCTATGATTATACCTCTGTGGGAAACCCTAACTAGCTTGTAGCATAGTCTAGCGTTTGGGGGGGGGGGCATATATACTTATTTAATTCTAAATGTAATATCTAACCGAAGCTCTGTTGTTTTTGATTCACGCTTGCAAATTTCGTATTAAGGGGGATTCTCATATCCAGCGGAAGTTTTTGTTAGAAATGCAGAGGTGAATATTAAACGGTGCAAATATGTACCCATCATTTTCATAAAATAAAAATAATGCAACAAATATTTGATCAGAATACGACGAAAACGTTTATTTGATTTCGTTTTAAAGACGTTTAGGGGCCTTGTATTTATGAGGATAAAATTATGTGCATAAACTGAAAAACAGTTGAATATATTTTAATGTCTAATTCAAGGTTTCTTTCGGTAATTATTAGATTACAAATATTTTCAATAGAATGTAGTCCATATAGATATAAACAACAGTATCGAAAATATACTTCCACTTAGTTTAAGATCAATCTATCTTCTTCCTAAACATCCTTCAATTCTGATCTCACATCGCATTTTGTTCCACATCATCGTTTTACAGCTCTGAAAAGTTCTCCCTTCGTATCTTTACACGTGCTTTCGATATCTATCAAGAGAAATCATTTCTTCTCGTCCCATGACTTCGCAATTATTTTTTTAAATAAACATCTGGTTCTAAAATCCTATTTCGATTAATCTTCCACTTTCTTTTCACTAAGTTTGTTTTCACAATTTTTTCTTGGCTTCTTCTCGTGTAATTTTTCAAGAGTGAAATTCTTTTCAACTCTCACATTCAGTTTTATTTTATTTCTTTTGGATTTGTTCTAATAGAAAAGTTCTATTCCAATATTCAAACACTAATTATTGTGAGTTATGCAGTGCAGCCGGTGTGAAAAGTTCAAAACACTTTTCTAAACATTTCTCGTAAGAATATTCTCTACTTTGGCTCACTTTCAGTATTTTAAGTTCTAATGGATTTTGACCTTCAGCATTTAGTTCTTATCTTTTCACGCAATCCACTAATTGTATGAAGGACAAAATCATAATACCGATATAATTTCATAATTGAACACGAAATATTTGGAGATTAAGAATTAATTAAAAAAAGTTGTAGCTCATTTGAATGATATTCCCACAGTCTAAGCCTCACCTTTATCTCAAAATTACACCGAAATCGTTTTATTTTTATGTGAATTATATTTATCAAAATTTGGTCAGATATTAGTATTTAAATAATTTAACTGAACTTATTAAACTAATAATAACTTAATTATTTTAAAATTAATAGGTAAATAGAGACCTACTATATTGTTGTATCCTTTTTACATATTTCTTTGTCACAGTCAACCAAAACTTCTGTTAAGAACGACACACGATGTTGTTGTTCTTATCAGAAGCCTCTCTTTTCAAAAATTTATTAACGGAATATGGTACGTTAAGGAACCGGCATAAAGTATATCAGATAATTCTGCGTTGCGTGTTTGTTTCGAATTAAGGCAGGACAAACTGAGGATATGATGCTAGTGGATTATATCTGTAAACTGTGCATGTTCGTCGGTTTGTCTATTTAGCGGGACGTAAAATCCCAATATCCCGGGAGAGGTAAAGCTAACTCAGCTCATACGGAGATGACAGAGCTGAGCTAACTCATGTTTACTTGAAAAGGCCTTATAAAGGTTCTTCACGTCCTGGACGGGATTCGGACTCCAACTAAATGTGATATCCAACCAAAGGATACCGTCATCTACTGATTTATGGAGGCTCAAGATGAAGACAAGTCATCATCCTATTTGCCGCAAGATAATGTCACTGACTTATTTTTTTAAAGTGTCCGATTCAACCAACATTTCAAATATGAGGATGTCGAAAATTGTTATAACCAACATTTCTTGTGAGAAATTTCTTGTAATGACCTTTCATTAGTCAGCACCATCAACTTTTAGAATTTTAAGATGAGAATTTCTACTATGAGTAGCAGTCTAGCCATTCGTTCATAAAAAAAAAAATAGGTAAGGATCCCTAAAATAATGACGGGTTAGTTTTGCTATCTATTAGGAAGAAATCGAAGAAACGAAAATCTCTCAAGATCTCCCGATTGCGACTAATTGTCTAGAAGTATTAATGATTAAAATTCTGATCTAAGGCTGTGAGGGAAAGATATTATGTGGCATGAAGGAAAGTATTTCTGCATCTGCATAAAACCTGTCAATTTGCCTTTATGTCGAAACAAACGCAGAAAAATCTTAGACATCTCTAAGAATTTTAGAATAAAATTCTTTATTCTAAAATTCAAAAGATTGGTGTGCAGAGAGCTTGAGTTCTCATAGTTTTAATTAAAATAGAAATAATCGAAAAAATATAAAATATTTTACAGATACTAAAACAGCTACTTGATTGTTTTATGCCGTGTTTGCTTTACTTGAACTGTGAATATAAATACTAAAATAAGAATGAGTAATAGCCACCATTCGTCTTAGGAATTGAGCCCATCTTCCATTATCCATATACTGTATATAAGGCTCTTACTGTATATACGGCGTGCATAACAGTGGATTACCTTCCAATCGCTGCAGTGATAACTTATCCACGAGTATATACGATATTGGCATTTCTACATCAAGAATTAACTACAGATGATTTCCAGTATGATGTTGTCTTCCAAGACCGAGATGAGCCTTTCACTTGCTTTATGGAGAACCAGACGAGTTATCGATTGTAAAAGCTCCTGTTCAGACCACCAACTGTGGGCTGTTTCGTCATGTTTAGTGTCCTAAGAAAATATATTATTGATGAGTCATTTCAGATGCTTCGAGTGACTAGTAAATATCGAGTCCTTTAACAGTAGGTGTCTTATTACCTCTTAATTTTCTTCAGTCCATATTACACTTCCCAAACGACACGGCTGTCTCGCAGGAAACAGTCTCGAGAAGGAAATACAATTGCTGTCACATGGGACGAATCACTTATTCATACAGCAGCAGATAATGTTCCGCGTGGCATTAAATATTGATCAGTCCTATCTTTGAAAGAGATTGCCTAGTAATTAGAAACTCGCGTCTTATTAACAACGTTAATTGCACCTTACTCTTAATGGCTGTGTATATCGTTCGACGTCAGCGCATGAGCGAATCAAATTGCTTTTCAGGAAAGTGTTTTTTAAGCAGGACACTTTTATAATGACGAAATACCACAATAAGACCATTACAATTTTGATCTAACAGTGCGTTATTTTAAACAGCACATCTATTAATTTTGTTAGTCTTATTTCATAGACGAGACCTATATGATCATATTTTTTGTTGTTTCCCAGCTCCTGCATATTGATAGCTACTATCTTCAGCGTCGAACCAAATGTCATCCCATTTTCACATCTCCACATATTTCGAAGTTTTCTCCTCTCTTATCAAAGCCAGTAGCGAGAAGAAATCCTCAAATACATCTGGTTGGTAAGTAAGCATAACTATGCACTGTCTTGGCTGAAGTGTGCCGTTCGGAGTCGATTTCATGATTGGCTGGATTAGGCCTAAATGCTTATGTACCATCTTTAAGCTTTATCATTTGTTTGGAGTGGCGACTAAAGCGGTGATATTTCAGTCAGGGTTATGTGCCGCGGAACGAGGCTATTTCTGTCATCTAACTGTTCTGAAGCGGTTGTTTTGTTATTGTCGTGTTGGCTTTCGCAAGGCTAGGGATTTTTGTCGGAGTGGCGAAAGGTTTTGGTACAGGAAGAAAATACCCAGAGGAAGAAAATGCTTACAGATTTAATGATGACGTCTGGCTCCTCGACGTCTATTTTCTTTTGTCTTGGTTGCTCTAATGTATTCTTGAAGTGAATGACAATAATGATAAAAATATTATCTCCTAATTATATAGGTAGTTTATGTTTTTTATTTGATTGTAAAATCTCAAAATATATATATATAAATAAATAAAAGCTAAACATTTTTTTAAAGAAAAATTGTCTAAATAAGAAGGTGTTACAATTTATTACCGCAATGTACTCTGCAGCATCCAAATTTATATCGGGTATAAGTTTAACATTTGGCTTCCAAAAAAAAAAAAAAGTTTAATATGTAACTTCTGCCTAAAATCGATAGTCTAAAAATCACCATATTCTTCTTCGGTATTCATGCTGCTGCTCTTCTCAAAGATTTCCGTATTTATTCTCCATGGTGAATAAGCACTCGTACGAGCTATATATATATATATATATATATATATATATAATTAAGAAAACATTACCAAAAAAACAAGGTTCGATCTTTAACATACCCTATAAAAACTAAATAATAAATAAATTATACACTTTTTGCTTTTTGATCAGAAAGATAAGTTTTGAATCCAGGATAGAAGTTAGGAAGTAAAAATACCATTCCTTTTTTCACTGTTACTTCGTTACTATCGTCGCTCATTCATCTCACACAAAAGAATACTTATTAGATATTACTGCTATTTCTTCTTAATCTATGGATTTGTTTTCGTATTAATTGTTACAATTTAGACATGGCAAACAATCCACAGTTATTCGATCAGAATATCAGAAGATATTCTCATTGAATTCAACATATTAATTGTTTTAGCAAACGTTCCAGCAGTATTTCAGTAAATAATAACCGAACTTTCTTTTATCCTATGTTTACTGTGTTTCTTAAAGGGTAATATGCCTATATTTCCTCCGTATACTCGGGTTTTTCATCCTACGGAACAGGCAAACCGGCCAGAAGAACATGTGATTAACAGACATAATTCATTGGCCTTGTTGTACTTTGCTTCGGCAGTCATTCAGAGAAGCCCCAACCATGAAAAGTACAAAGAACTCAATGCCTTTGTTGCATGGAAATCGGGTGATTCGCATGCACCAACCGATAACAAAAACATAGATAAAAACAAGTGGCCAATCTTGTCCTGGGAAGAGATTTATATTGAACAAACCCAGACATTTCGCAACAGCAGAAATAATTCTAATTTCTTTTAATACTTTTGCAGGCACGCAAAACATCCACTTTTCTTTTCTTTTCTTTTTTTTTTCGTGACAGAAGTTGCAATTATCATTATTGCATTCGTATTTTTGGCATGATTTGTCAAGAAAATGTTACTGAAAAGACTTGTGCTAGTCAGCCATTAACACATCCCAAAAGCGATTCCATTGTTATTGTTGTAAAGCCAAATTGAAAATTATTACCTTGTTCACATGAGACATCTTGATTGTTAATATAATGACGTCATGAAATGAATGTCCGCAATATATAAACAGAAGGGATGGAAAGAGGCGTATCGTATACGGTAGTGTATTGCGAGGTCCAATGGCACGATCCCATCTCTTCTAACTGCAATATAAGCCTGCAGGAAAGTCAGATAAATCTCTATCAGTCTTCTGACAATGACAACAACAGAACAGCAAACAAGTCTTTTTTTTTTCTACACATCAAATCAATACAACTCAGAGTTCCGCGTTTCGCTAGAGGGCAGCATAAATCAGTTAGAAAGAAATTGCTCTCCAAATGAGTAATGACAGCTGTTCATCTTTCACTCTCCCAAATTTTCGGTGCTGGCTTAGAAGCTAATCTCGAGCCAGTATAGAAGTTGTTGCCTCTTCTATCTCATAACGATCCAATAAAAAGGGGAAAGAGGTTAAACGCACCGATAAAGCAGTACTGCGTTGCAGGAAGGGTATCGCTTATACAAAGATGAGTCAGCAGGAAGGCAGGTTCATAAGAGGCGATGGCTTAGCAATGGCCGCTGAAACACAGGATTCTAAGAGTTTTAGTAAAGATAAATTTTCGCTAAATTTAGACCGATTCATGTCAAACGTATCCCCTGAAAAGTTCGAGTCAGATCAAGATATTATAAAATGAAATTTACAGGCATGAATTGAAGAAATAATTTGGAACCACTCTGTAATAAATTATACATGGAAAATTCAAGGTTCTTCAAGAAATGGCGGATAGGTTAAGAAGAACAGGACAAGAGGGTTTTTTTTTTTGTTGTTGTTGTTGTTGGGAAGAGAAACAAGATAGGATTGCATCGACATTAATACGGCTCTCGATGTTATTTTGAAGGATACGAGGATAAGCATATAAGGACTGATAATCTTCATCTTCGACTGTTTGATTACTTCAAGATTTTTCAAATTAGGAAAAGAAACAGAATGTAATATCAATAGCGAAACAATAGACAGGATTTTTTCTTCTCAATGAAAAGAAGGAGTGTGAATGAATGAGGTTGGGACAGTTTCACATCAGTTGGAACCATGCAGAATTTATTTTCAACGTATATGTTATTCTGAATTCTTCTCGATTCATTCATAAATATCTGCTATCTAATTACCACAAAGTTCGAATTCCAGCTGGAAATCGGGGTGTGTTTTCTTAATTTTAATCGTGAACTTTGACATTATGATAAAAGTTCAGCAGGAAGTGAGTAAGTGGTGAAGATCGATTAAAGCTATACTGATGGACTGATGTTCTTGACTTGTGACTAATGGACTGGTTCCTGAATTCCTGCTTCATCCGTCGTTATAACTACAGTGTGCTTTTTTTCATTCCAAATTATTACGTTTTTCACGCTGTTATAATAGTGATATTTTCTGTTGTAGGGCCTGTCCCTCTTTAGACACGTTCTTGATGTGTTCTGACATGCATCTCTCTCTCTCTCTCTCTCTCTCTCTCTCTCCTGATCGGTTCATCTGTCCCACACAGCAAATTCCAAGCATATTATCTTGTACACTTCCGATAGTGGTATCGTTCCTCTGCATTCTTGTTTTTCTCTCCATTACTTTTCCTTGGAAGCGCCTTTTGAATGTCCTCATTATCCATTATCTTATTATAGCCGCTTATGGAAAGATTAGATGAGATATTTGAGTTCTTTGCTTCTCTTCTCCATACTAATGGAAATGTTATATTTCCTGTACAGAAGGGTTTTTATAATCCCTTCGGTACAGAGATTATAATCAACATCCGTTACAAAAATATCAATATTTTTGTAATGGATCACCTAAAGAAAGAAGGGATTTGTTGTTTTCTAATACGATAGTTAACTCATTTTTCATCTTAACAACATTCGATGAATGTTGTTAAGATGAACAACAAAGCCTTGTAGTTGTTTTTACAGAACCAGATGAAGTGAACTGTAATTGTACACAAAATTAAATTCAATAAAATATTCGGTCAGCAAACTGTCTTCGTGTGGAATTCATAACGGACTTAACATGTTCCCATCCACAGAAGAAAGATGTTCAGGTTTTCACTGCCTATCTTTTTGTTTGTATCATTCCCATACAAGAGAGGCTGTGCAACCTATAACATACGCGACTTCGTGAGTAGGCATGGATTAGTATGGGTTCTTTTTATATCTGATTATCCTTACATAATATTCTGCATTTCTTCTCTTCATTTGGCAAACTCTGAAGTGCTTAAACCGTCAAAACTTCAAGAACTCCTGCAATTGGAGCCCAAAATGCAGATCCCCCCCTGTTCTCTTTCTTCTCCAATAGGAAAACACAAATCAATTTCAATGCAACTAAAACAAGTCTGTCTGTCTTCCCCCCCACACACACCTCAGAACAATCCTTATCCATCTTTGCTTATCTTGAGAAGCATTCGTCTTCGGTTGTTCCTGGAACAAACGTGGCATGTTTTTAGCTTGTCGTCCCCTCTAAAAAAAAACTCTGTGTCCTTTCCACCAAAGAGCATAACTTCTTTTCTGAACTACTTACATTGACATCTCAGAATAATCTACCACGTTTAGGATTGAGTATGAAAAACTCCCTTAAGATGATCAGTGATTCTATCTAGAAGAGGGCAATTTAGCTAATAGCGATTCATCTCTTACTCGCCCGCTTCGCTCTGTTCGTCAGACTCTATCTCACAGAGACTGACTGTCTGCTTCTGTCCCCTTATAAGGCCTTTTTTACACCTGCTTCCCTGAGTGATATTCTACCGAAATTAGCATTCATAATTGTTCCAGTTCTTTCACGCACAGTAAAAGGAATGAAAAACTGCAGATCGTCCACTTCCTCACATAATTTAACTCCAAATCTAATGAGCCGGTTTTTCTCTTTTTCTTTCGTCTCCTCTATTAACATTCTTTGGAACGACATTTCTACTGTAGGGAATACAAAGCTAATGTGTAAAGGCCGACTTAACACATCCCTTAGTACAAATTCGTGAAAATTATCATTCCTCGAGAGTAACGTGCGTTTCATAAATTGCGCTACCGCAAGGAAATAAAATTAACGAAACTTTCAAGGCCATTGAGAATAAAATGTGCACTTAGAGAGATGTTGAAAAGATACATTATTCGAATTGTCGTTATCAGCTTGAAGCCTTTTTGGACCTCATTGGTTGCCAATGACGAACGGTTTATTGTTACTGTTCCATTGTTAAATCTGTGTACGTGCGAAGTAATACGAGACCGCGTGATGTTCCGGGAGAAAAATTTATGGTGTTTTCTTTCCTTCTTTTATTTCCACGGAATGTTCAGTTTGTTGGTGCTTTCATGTTTAAGTCGCTTGCCTTTGTCGCTTGTAAAAGGTAGAAAAGTTCAAAAGTACCGACCGTATTCTTTAATTTATAAAAGCGGATTTTTTTGTTGGCATGGGGTATGATGCGATAAATATCGTATGCAAAATAGAAAAAAAACAAACAAAACGAAATAAAACAAGCGGAAAATTCGTTTAATTATCATCCTATTTTTTATGATTGTTATGGAAGACTGTTTAATATGACATTATTTCGTTATTTATTTTTTATTCAAAGCCTTTCATTATAAAGAATAAACAGAAAGCATGTTAACTAATTATATAAAGAAAAATGAATAGAAAAAGGCATTTCAAATTATTAGCGAACTTCATTCACGCAGTTATGTGTAGAGGAATGCCGAATGGCGTTCGAAGAAAGAAAATATTTGCAAAAAGAAAAAGAAAAAATTCTTAAAAAACAATAATTTTACATTTAAGAAAATAATAAATAAATAAGAAGATGGTGTCTAAAAAAATATAAATACCTAAAAAGTTAAAAATATTTATATCCTGAAATGCTGATTCCAGTTAATATTATTTAATATTATCTAACAATAACTCACGTATTCATTAAAATATCTTTGATTTTTTTTTTTTTTTGTGGTTGGAAAGGGAGGTCTCCGCTAAACTATGTAATGTAAATAGCACTTACTGACTTTGTTTAAAGTTTTAAGATTCAATTCAAGGAAATATATATAAAGAAAAACATGATTCCAATTGATTTTTAAGTATCGGGCAATGAGAGTTAAACAAATAAATAAATATATATAATATTGATTAAAGCTTGATTTGCTTCCTCAGTCTTAAGAAAAGGCTGGTTATATTCCACTAATTCGAGCCCTACCCAAGGGCCTATGAGTTGTGGAGATACTTTCTGAAAATGAAAGCTGTGCCGAACAAAGCGGCCTTTTGCAGCTGCCCAATTTTTAATCCATCTAACTCGAGTGCTTCTAGATGTTTTTTCCTATTATTATGGGAACAACTTTCGTTTTCTTTTGCCAGATTCGTTCAACTTCGATTTGCAAATCGCGATATTTTGTAATTTTTTCATTTTCTTTGTTGTCAATCCGACTATCTCCTGGTACTGATATTTCGATAAACTTAACACCATTGTTTTCACTATTTTGAACCACTGTGATATCGGGTGTATTACATTCCAAGCTTTTGTCAGTCTGGATTTTGAAATCCCAGAGTATTTTAGCTTTTTCATTCTCAACCACTTTCTGGTGAACTTTATGCTTCCAATAGTCTTTAGATACTTCAAACCCATACTGTTTATTTACATAAATGCCAGTGGATTATCTTAGCTACGTTATCATGCCTTTTACGGTACGTAAAAGGCATGATAACGTTGTGCGATTTGTGCGATTTTGCTGCATCCACTTATAATGTGGTCTACCGTTTCTTCCTTTTCTTTGCACAACCTACATTTACTGTCTTCTTGAATTTTTTGTATTTTTGCCTTCATAACGTTGGTTTTAATGGCCTGTTTTTGTGCTGCAAAATTTACCGATTCTGTTTCTTTCTTTAGTGCTCCATTTCTCAACCATTGCAGGTCAAGTTGCTGTCAGCGCTGTCCTCTATGCTGTGAAGGTATTTTCCATGCAATGCCTTATTTTTCCATCTTTCAGTTCTCACTTATATATATATATATATATATATATATATATATATATATATATATATATATATATATATATATATATATATATATATATATATATATATATTGTCAAGTTTGCGCCTACATGTAGTGCAAGTCTGAGGCAACTCATGGTAGTGCCACTCTTGATATCATAACAATTTTGTTCTCAAATCGTTTGCATTTTTGTTTCAATCAGACCATTTGCACGTTCAAAATTTGGCTTTTTAAAAAAAAATTATATAAAATAATAGATTTTAATGGATTAAACTTGGCTTGCACATTAAAATTTATCGAGTCATATTTCACTCTTAATCGGAGCATTTTAAGACAGAATTAGGCAAAAGAAAGTTAATGTCTACATACGCCAAAATTGTTCTACTTAGTGAATTACAAGAATGCCATTAAAAACACACCATTTCGTGATTATCTACGATCACTCCTTACACAAATTTGGGGGAAAGTCTAAACAAGCCCTGTAAACATGCAAAATATAATACAGCACAAGAAAACGTTATAATTTGCGAATTTGATCAATCATTAGACGCTTCTTGTAACTTCATGAAGGAAAAGAATTCAGATCGAGATCTTTCTGACCAAAGGAACGCAGTTCTTTCGAATATACTTCATTCATCATCACGACTGAGACACAAATCATCGGTAGAATGCTTTGCTTTTGTCCCGCATCACTCGCAATCTCCTGTCAGTAAAATTATGACGTCTGTACCAGTGAAGTTCATTTTATCAACTGTCATGTTTCTTTGCATTGGATGCAAATACTGAACAGTCCGAACTCGCATGTCATCTATATTACAATCGCGGACTTATTGAGGTACACGTGCATGTTTTTCATTTCCATCCATTTTGTTTAAACATGCCTGGAAAGTGTTTCTTACCCGATAAATATTCAAATGCAGTTAGTAAACTTTCTTAACGATAAAGTTAGTCTTTTATATTAAAAAAATATAATAATGAAACTTAAGGTGGATCAAAACGGGGATTTGTTTAAATATGCATGTGAGAAACTGCAGGATTCTTTTTACTGAAGAATGATATTTTTAATTCAAGAAATCCAGTTTGTCTAACGAGAAATAGCTAAAGCCATTAGTTTTCAACCTTTTCTTTTCTTTAGTGAAATATCAACATTCAGTTGCCGGATGATATTTTTAATCAAGCACATTTTATCCTTTTTTTTACTGCAGCCCCTTGTCCCTTCCATTAGTCATTAAGATGACGGCAGTTCTTTAACAATATCGAAGAACTGTCTTTAAACTTTCGGGCATTATACTCGACCAATAATTTTTAATAATTAGTAGTAAAAGACCAGAAAAGATATATCCTGAGGCTACGTACGAAATGCAACTCGGTTTCCAGCTGCTATTAAATATCCGTGGCCTATTTTCTGTTGCTATCCATTGCAACAGAAAAAGTAATTGCTTCATTATGTTGCTTGTCAAAAATAAAAATCGGCCTTTCTGAAACCGATCATGCGAAAATCTAGATGGCATTCTCTCGGAGTGATTGCATCTTGATGGCTGCCACTGATTATCTGGTTCATGTATTCTATCGTAGAACTTAGAAACAATGATAATTCATGTCTCTACTTATATATATATTTTTTTTTCAAGAACTGGATGATTTTTAATCCGTATCGACCCTTGTAGAGAGCCCCACTTAATGGGGAAGAACTCCTGATCCCACAACACGAACATTATTATAGAGCATTTTTATTCTGATTTCAAACGTGTATTGCGTATATGTTATACCTAGAAGAAACTATTGTGCAAATCTATGAAACGATACTCCCATCCTCCAAATGGCTTCACAACTCAGACTTCTCCAAACGAATTTCGTTCGCCACTGCAAATGTATCAAGTGAAATATGATTTC
The DNA here is from genome assembly GCF_054136105.1 of Typopeltis vanoorti. Classification (NCBI taxonomy): domain Eukaryota; kingdom Metazoa; phylum Arthropoda; class Arachnida; order Uropygi; family Thelyphonidae; genus Typopeltis; species Typopeltis vanoorti. The sequence continues at coordinate 77,258,654 of NC_143573.1, read as the reverse complement.
AAATGACTTTTCCAAAATACGTTTAGAGCAGATGTCATCTCTATTGCACAACTACCGAAGGATATAAAAATGACTAGATGATGTTCAAGTGATATACAGACGTATAAGTAACTCAATTTCGTCTACACGTACTATTTATAACTGAAATGAGACTCTTTAAACAAAAATATAATGAATGGTATACAAGAGCACCCTTACCTATATGTTCGATCAAAACTAATAACCGAACTGCAGTTGCACAAGAAAACCTACAAAATGTTGCTTCAGAATAACAAGTTGCTCTTTAATTTTCAAAAGTTGCCAAATTTTGAATTACCCCCCCACACACACACAAAAAAAAAACATCGACATAAAAGTTTTACAGTTACAGACATAAAATAAAACTGCACCAAAAATTATGGAGGATAATCAGCAATGCCTTTTGGTGAGCTTCGTATGCAGTCGGATGGTCTGGTTACGTTCAACGATACGAAGGTCAATGAATGTTAATGAGATTGTGATAACAAATTAATAATACGGGATCGATGTTCCCATGACTTCAGCTTATCGTATTCGTGCATGTGAACAGACTGCTATAAGATATCGTGAAAAAATAAACCTCCTTTTGACGGCAAGTGCAATGCATTTATTGTTTCTTGGTGGAGATTTTTAATTCGGTCATCTCAAACTATATCGCGTTTATCTGTGCGGCTATCGATTCGTTTGTTTTCCGTATTCTTTTAAAAGCTGAAATGGACCGTGATGCATAAGAATTCTCTGACTTCTTTCACTTTCTGTTAGAAACGGAATCGTTTCAGAAAACAGAATTTGTTATGAAACCGGAAGTGTCGAGGCAAATTTAATGCTGCGAATTTAATGCTCACGAGGAGAAAAAAAAACTAAAATAGGCACTTATTAGAACCAACAACAAACTTCATTTGTACTCATCTGTTATGGATATTCCAGAAGAACTAAGTCCACAAAACTCCTTCCGTTCAAACTTAGCACTCTCTGCTCTTCCATCATTTTTTTTTACTTCTGGTTCCGGAGAGAAAGAAAAGCATACATTGAATTTGTGTTTTTATGACATCTATTCAAAAGTGCCGTAAAACTTTAAATAAATTTTCCACTACTTTCCCGCTGATCTTCAAAATATTACAGTGTGTAATTACATATTTCCAAGCAATGATATCATTTAGACTGAATTTTGTTTCTATTATTATATTGAATTTCTTAATTTAAATTTCGTGAATTTTGTCATGAATAAGGAATCCTTATTACTTTTTTCAATTTTAATTTTTTTTTTTTTTTTTTTTTTGTGCAGATCGTTTCTACTTTTGGTTTTCCTTCCTAAAATTTTATCTTATTTTGTCATTTTGAATTTAGCCTTCGTAATTATTTATAAACTGTTTCCATTTTAACTGCTGCTTACAAGTAACATCGACAGTTGTTTTTCTGGAATACCTTTTATTTCATTTAATATACGCGTGGAGAATTTTCTGAAATAATTTCCTTATTAAATACACATAAAAGTTGAATTTTAGTTCCGATTTGGAAATTCTCATCATCATCATAAAACTAATTACCGGTACAGACCATATTGGTCTGTTCCGGTCTCATTATCCATCCAATATCCTTTTTTGAGGTCTACCCTGCCTTCTCTTTCCAATTGGCTTATATTTTAGTATTTGTTTAGGATGTCGGGTGTTGGCCATTCGGTTTACATATTCAATCCATTTTTGTTTATAATTGTAAAAAGAATGTTCGTTTTTCTTCTATTGATTTTGTTTTTAGTTAAAATATCTTCGTTCCCTTTTTGTCTAATAATGTGTGTTTTGCAGTTCTTCTCATAAATCTCATTTCACTTGTTTTTATTCTTTGTTTATTGCCCAAATTTCACTGCCATATAATAATGTAGGCACTGCTAAAGTATTGCATATTTTCAAGCGTGTTTCTTTTTGTACTATATTTGGGTTGAGTGTTCTATTGGAAATTCTATTTTACATAAATCCAACTTGAGTAAAACGATGTTAATAAAAATGTATTTGCTGTTGTTATAATTGCCGCTTTTCTCCCTCGATTGATTGTTGATGAATTCAAATATTGCATGATTTGATCTGTGATAACCACTGTAAACAACTAGCAATATATTCAACCTCGAAATATGATAAGGTAATTAATAATTTAAGTAAACTTTAAGGTAGTTAAATTAATTTTAGAGAAACTCTAAAGTTAATTAAAATTTGAAATGTATAATAAAAAAATTTGTCATACATTTAAAATTACAAGTACATTAATTAAAAATAATAACGAAACATTTATATGTAAATTCAGTTGCTATGGAGATTATTTAATCCGTTATTTTTGTCTGTTTTCAGATGCTTCTGGGATATGGAGAAGAATGCGTGAAAAAGAATTGGGATAAACAAAGGTTAAACGATGTTTTTGAACGTTTTTTTACGAAATAATGTAAAAGCGTATCAGTGTTGTTGTTGTATAGAAAAGATATCTCCTGAAATCGTGCTTCTTTTTGTAGAAATAAAAGAATCACTGCCCTTCTCACGAATGAACAGAGGGAAGCTGTGGAAAGTAGCGCTAGAATTACTTATGGTCTGATTCCAAATATTTTGCACTGCTCAGCCAAACAAATGAAATGAAAACAGTCACTGCTCTTGGGAAGTAATATCAGTACCTGTCTGCGCAAAGATACTCAAATTAACAACTCCTGCAGTGGTTGAAAAACACAACCTTGTTCGTTCTGTTGTTGGCCAATTTACAAAATTCCTGCGTGAAAATAGGAAATTCTACCTCAATCGTGTGATTGATTCGATGTGTCTTAATA